>NC_088653.1:25742821-25985321 GCF_964019385.1 Sycon ciliatum | reverse complement strand
TGTTCCAAGCCGAAAGAAGCGCAGCGGAAGACAGGGAGAAGAGGCTTAAGGTTCGCATAGACCTGTTGACTCAACAAGTACAATCTTTGACGCTGATGATCACCAATGCTACTTTGCATTCGGTTGAGTTAACATCAACTACCTCGGCCGCCATTGCCAGTGCAGGCGAGAAGAAGAGACGTAAGCACAAATCAGCACAGCAGAGTGGAAGCAACAACAGAAAAGACCGTACGGCCTCTAGTACGTTGGCGTCGGTTGAGACCCCGCTTGGTTCAATCGGCGATTTTCAAACGGATTCAAATAGTGATACCCACGACACCCAGCATGGTCAGGTCCCGGCTGGCGATGCAAATTATGCGCTTTCCCGTCTTCAAAAGTTTGAAGATTTGTCCGAAGATAGTGATTGCAATACGTCGCAGGTTGGACTTGGAATGTGAGACCTTAGAACTACTATGGCTTGAGATTGGCACCGGCGAGCAGAGCATACTCGTTGGATGTGCATATCGACGACCCAACATGCGTGCTGCTTACTGGGAAGATTTCGAGGATGACCATTGAGTATGCTTATCAAGGTCGTCAATCATCTACTGTGCTTATTGGTGATCTGAATGGTGACTTTGGCAACACACAAACTGGTTCTGCACACTCCGTACATCGCATCCTCGCCAGTTTTGGCTTACAGAATTACGTGAACGCTCCTACCAGAGTCACAAGTCACTCACAATCTACCATAGACCTATTCCTGTCCACCACCCCCATTCAAGGTCCTTGTGAAATTATGTACCTGGATATCAGCGACCATTATGCTGTCTTAGCTCGTCTTCCTTGCAAATCTAGCTCAAGACGCCAGGGTGAAACAATGACAAAAAGCCGTCGCCTTCATCGTGTTGATTGGAATACTTTTCAAGTGGATCTAGCCTCTACACTGAATTCATCATTTAACGAGGATACAATCGATAGTATGGCATGCTCTGTCACAGATGCCATTGTTACTACTCTAATTAAGCATCCTGCGATCACTTTGCGCCGCCGTAATGAACGCCGTCCTTGCCCTTGGCTCACAGATGCACTTGTTGCATGTGTTCGAGAGCGAAACCGGCTTCACCGTCGCCTTCGGCGAAATCGTGCAGATGATATACTACGTGCTGCTCACCGAAAAACAAGAGCCAAAGCCAGGCGCCCTGACCGGCGGCTGAAAAATCTCTATTTCATAGAGCAATGTGCTACAGCAGATCAGAAGAAGCTTTGGGCAGTCATGAACACCGTAACAGGCAGAACGAAGAGTCGGCACGCACCACAAGTAACTGTCACAGAGCTAAATGATGCATTTGGAGCCTTGTCCATGATCCCCATCGACCAGCCACATTGCCAATGTCAGCTGGCCCAACTGGCTCAGTGGGACTGACATCTTTCACTGCAGTTCAGATTCCCGATGTTTCCAGGTGCTCACAGTGCATCAACCCCATGAAAGCTACTGGAAGCGATGGTGTTCCAGGTATAGTACTCAGCCGCTGCTCAGTCACCCTAGGTCCATATGTAACTCGTATTATAAACAGATCCCTATCCGGTGGAAAGGTGCCAGTTTCTTTCAAGCAATCACATGTGAGCCCACTCTTCAAGGGAGGCGATGCGGCATCAGCAAAGAACTATAGACCTGTTACCTATCGTCTCACGTATATTGGAGTATTCTATTAAGCAACAACTGACACACTGCTTGAGTCGTCATTGTCTACTCCCCCCCATCTCAGTTTGCATACCGTAAGGGTCATTCTACCAAGGATGCCCTGATCCGTGCCACCAACCGTTGGTTATTAGCTAAATCTGAAGGCAAGCATACGGGCATCGTCATGGTTGACATGTCCAAAGCATTTGATAGAGTTGACCATCGCCAGCTTACTCAAATCCTTTTTGAGTTTGGGCTTGGTGGTGTGGTGCTGCAGTGGTTTTGTTCATACCTGTCCGAACGTCAACAGTGTGTCAAAATCAAAGACCAAATTTCAACGCCAGTTCCATGCTCCAGAGGTGTTCCTCAAGGAAGTGTACTTGGACCTCTCTTATTTGTTCTCTACATCAGTGATGTAGCATCTTTGCTTCCAAGTGAAGTTTGCAATCAAGAGTTTGCAGATGATATCGTTGTTGATTACTCCGACCGTGACCCTGCTGTTCTTTGTGCTGTGCTCACGAGAGCAGTCATCAATCGTTCGTCCTAGCTCGAGCACAAAGGTTTGCTATTGAACAAAGCTAAGACTCAAGTGATGTTTATTCGTCCCAGAGGTGCGTTTGACGCTGCTCCGTCACTCATCACCTGCAACAACAGTGTACTGCAAGGCACACACGTGGCAAAGTACCTCAGTGTGTTGATTGATGACCAGCTAACTTGGGCACATCGAGTTTCTGGTGAAAAAAATTAGCAGCGACCACTGGACAGCTTTGGAGGCATGGCCGGGTCTTGTCACTGAAGGCACGTCAAATGTGGTATATGTCTATGATACTATATCATCTCTGTTACGCCTCTAATTGCTTCTTTCCTGCGCTTTCACGGTCTCTGCTAAATTGCCTTGTAAAACTGCATAAGTCTGGTATTCGTGCTGTGTTTCAGGCTCCTCGCTGCACTGCAACAGCTTCCTTGCTTGCTAAGTTATCCATGCCATCACTTCACCAAGTCCCTTTCCAGAAGCTGCTTGTATTTGTTTTCCGGTCTATACACGGATCTGCAAGCTGTCTTTTTCAAGATTAGTTTGTAATACTTGCCCAGCCTCAGATACCACTTGCTGATCGTATAGTCACCCGTGGGCAGCTGCATCATTTACTTCGCATCCCATTCCTACCCGATCCTGCTGGGAGACGTTCTATCCAATTTCTGGGCAGCACCACATGGAACTCTCTACCCGATGCTTCCGGCTCTCTAACAAACCTTGTTCATTTCAAACAATCTCTTTCAGATCTTGATCTCACTTCACTCCATTAGCTATTGACACACTAGTACGTTTTGTCCCCTCTCCGTCATCAATATTATCTACATGTACAACCAAAACACACATAATATACACTGCTGCATGATATTTTTTATAATTGTCCTGCTGACAGTCATGACATGCTATTACTTCCCATGCTGTTCATATTTGATCATAATAAGTTATCATACTATTATATTTTTCATCGTAGCCTAGGAGCTGTGGCATCATTTATGATCCACAGCAAGAAGGCAGCAATGCTTGAACCTATGGTGAAGTAAAATAAAGGTAACATAACATAACATAACAGGCGTAAGAGAGTGATTGTTGAGCAGTCAGTGGAGGACCAGGCGCCAGAGATCGCTAGAAGACTAGTGGAGCATAGGCCAAAATTCATCCCAGGCCACCAAGTAACAAACGAAACCATTGCTCAAGCTGAGGTGTGGGTTGAGGGACTCGGGTTCGGTCTACGGTGGAAAGGGAAAGCAGAGAAGGCGCATGTACAGCCAATCTCACCCAACTCTACTTGTGCCAAGATAGATCATAGACCAGTACGTAACTTGGATAATGACGTGAGACTACAGTGAAATTTTTTATACTATACTCTGAAAACGTTGGGAACGTACTCAAAGCCACTTTTGAGGAAATGTCATGCGAATTGCGTCGTGCAAAATTCCGAATTGCGTCGCGCAAAATTCGAAAAACTGGTTGTTACTCGTGGCATTTATTTAAAGTGTCGTTGGAGCTTCTTGCCTCGTGGCTGGAGGGATCCTTTTGTTGCTGACTGCTATGTGGCCCTATTTTACTTTTTCTCCAGGGCCTTTGAGTTGATAGCAACTTGTTCTCTCGTCATGCCACATTTAACAAAATTGTACCAGGGGTGCTGACGGCGACAATCAGCGTGCTGCGTTGGCCTTGTCTGTCTCCAGTAATGAATGTGACGAGAGTGACAATCCCCAATGTGAGACTCGTGCCATGAAACCACTCAACCCTGACGGATTTGCTTTGAACTGTATAAGACAAGTAATTCACTGATTCTATGCTGCGAAGGAGCACCCAACACTGGACAAAGTTCCTGCTCGCTGCAGAGAATCCTTTCCAAAAATCATTATTATTATTTTTACAAAACGAAGGTAAGTTTTGGGTCGCAAACATCCACGCAAACACACATCCAGTCAAATAAGGCACTTGTCAAAAGTAGCCGAACGTTTTTGGTCCCTTCTCATCAAGTATTGTACAGGGAATGGCTCAAGTTGGAAAGACTAAAACTTATATAGCGTAAAGATAATGAGATAACAACGCTCGTGACAAGGTGCAAACTTATCAAGTTGAGAACGACACAAAACTCGAAGGAAAATAATAATAGCGACAACGACAAAGTGTTTTGAAACACATTTCTCAAAACGCGTACTTCACTGTAGCCATCCACTATATCCATACATCTTCACTCTCCAAACGGTCTCTGGGCTACACCAATCGCTAAAAGAAAAAGAGATATTAAATTGTAACATTTTTTCCTTCTTCTTTTCACAGATGTTAAATTAATCGAATTTTCGGGCAAGGCCCATCCATACTCAGGAAGTAGATGAAGATGGGCCTTGCCCGAAAATTCGAATAATTTAGTATCTAAACTCGGATACTGAGCCAGTATTAAATGTAAAAAATGCAAAGAAACACATGAAAACGAATTATGCAGCAACTATCCACGACTGGAACAAGATGATAACCGGTAAGAAAGTGCGATTATAGGGCAAAAAACTGACAGGATACTGAGACATTCAGCGACCCAAAACCTAGCTCTAACACATCTCCAGTGCGCAAACTGCATTGTCATGTTATTAACCCTTTTTTACCGGATTACTTGCACAGCATGCACCAGAATTACGAATTTCAGCACAATTTCCAACTTCACCAGGTCATAACTTTGGTCTCCTTCACTTGATTTTCACAATCTAGGGCTCGTTGGAAAGCTCTTGGCGAGAGCAACGCCAGGGTACCAAGCTCCATTATCCAGTCGCCACAAATCAGGCGCGGTAACACAGCAAAGTCGTCTCCAAGCCTGATATGCAAGCAAATTCGTCACATCAACACCATTCCACTCTCCTTCATCGCAGAACGCTCAAATTTGTTTGAGACGATTCAAACTTCAGCCGACTACGTCATTATCATGTGCTTAGTCGCTCAAAGGGCACACGAAAAGGGATTTCCCCCAAAAATGGCGAAGTGATCGATCAAAAATTAGAATTTGCCGAGATGAGAATACGCCTCGCGATATCTCTGGCGTCCGACATCGTAACTCTTCGGCGATTGTTGCATTGGATAGCTTGGAGTTTCCGCTACCAAATAGACCTTTCGATTGTTGAATTCGCACAAGAAATGATGGAGTTACGAAGATATTACTGGCCTACAGACTTTCGATCATATATTATTATTTTATTATAATTATGATCGAAAGTCTGCAGGCCAGTAATAAAGGGTTAACTGGTCTGATCATCGTCCTGTAACAGTCGGCATTCTTTGTTGCCGCCGGACTTTGCTTGTGCACATTTTCGCGGCGCTCACCTTCCCCTCTTCGGTCCTACATAACCATGAACCTTCCAAGTTGGAAGGCTGTAGGTTTGCGCACTGGAGATGTGTTATAGCTAGGTCTGGGTTCGCTGAATGTCTCAGCAGCCTGTCAGTTTTGTGCCCTATTATCGCACTTTCTGACCGTTTATCATCTTGTTACAGTCGTGGATAGTTGCTGCATAACTCGTTCTCATGTGTTTCTTCTCTTTTTTAAATTTAATATCTCTTTTTCTTTTAGCGATTGGTGTAGCCCAGAGACCGTTTGGAGAGTGAAGATGTATGAATAACAACATAGCGAGCAAATTAAGTTACACTGTTAACACCTCGACGAGGTTGGGAGACTTCAATTCCAAAGTGGGCCGTAAGCAATGTTATGAACAGTGCCTGGGAAAATACAGTAAAGGCAAGCGGAATGCCAATGGAGACGCTCTCATTGAATTTGCGCAAATGAACAATCTTCTAACGAGCAATACGTGCTTCCACCACCCAAGCAGACATCTGACCACCTGGGAGGGCAAGAGCCCAGCCGGTAAAAGGATCTTCAATCAGATCGACTTCATACTATGTAACTCGAGACAAAGAGCTGTGCTGCAGGACGCCAGGACATACACTGGCACAAGAACCTTTTCTGACCATCGCCTAGTTATGGCCCGTGTAAAATTTAAACCTCTTCCCCCTGTGTGGAACCGAGGCAAAACAATCCGCAAACGCAAGTTCAACACCATGAGACTGGTCAATGACAAGAAAATGCAGAAATTATACCAAACGAAAATGGAAGAAGCGGCACCTCAACTCCTCAATGTGGCAGAAGCAAGAGCAAGACTCACCGCAACATGCTCATCCATTCGCAAGGTGGCAACTGGAGTAGTCGGATGCACACGGAGCAGAAGCAAGCTACCCTACGCTACGGATGAGGTAGACAAACTCTCAGAATTGCAGAGGAAGCTACGTATGGATCTTAATAGCACACCAAACATGGATAGAAGAAATGAGCTGCGAGTGCAGCGTAGCAGAGTGCAGAAGGAAATCCGAATCCTGTCTCGACAGCTGGCGCTACAGCATCTTGAGAGGCGAATCAGAGGAGTGTAGTCGCTCAAGAACGGGCCAATGATGTTTGCAGCGATAAAACTGCTGAAACCAAAGTGCCCACTAGATTTAACCATTGTAGACAACAACGGCAAGGCTGTCCTTGGGCCAGGAGAGAAAGCGGATAGAATAGCTGAGCATTACACTGGGAAATTCTCTCCTACTGCTGCAGAGCCAGCGGTTACGCCATTCACAGGAACACCGAAACCCTTCGATAAACCGATTTCCACAGCGGACGTAGCGAGCGCAATGAGTCGTCTAAAGAACCAACGCTCCTGCGGGCCTGATGACATACCGGCCGAGCTGGTCAAATACGGAGGCCCTGCACTTGCAGAATGCATTTTCAACGATGTATTCACTCAGCACAGCCAAGCGTCCCTTGGAGATGGTGTACTAATCGCTCTGCATAAGCCAGGTAAACCCAAAGGCCCCATGAACAATTTGCGTCCGATAACGTTGCTGACTACTGCCAGAAAAATCTTTTCCCTCATCACACTTAGCCGGATCAGAGCTGACGTAGAGCGATATATATCTCCATCGCAAGCCGGGTTCCGTCAAAACAGATCAACCGCAGACATTGTGTTTTGCAAACGGATCCTGGCATCAATTGTTGAACGCTTCAACACTACTATCTACGTGCTAGGGCTGGACTTGAGGAAGGCTTTTGACACAATAAACCGCACAAAGCTGCTTGATGACATGGAGCAAGAGAAAATTGGAGACGCAGACGGTTTACGACTGGTTAGGTACCTGCTATCTGGCAAGGCGCTGACAGTTCGCGTGAACGAAGCACAGTCCGCACCTTTTGAGACAGCTTGGGGGGTCCCCCAGGGCGATGGATTGGCACCAGTACTGTTCAAGGTTTATTTGGAAGCAGCCCCACGAATGGTACGTGACCGACTGCCAGCCCGACCATCAGCAGACAACATTCTACCTGAAGAAACAGCTTACGCCGATGACGTAGACTTCATCTCCACATCAAAATCATTCCTTACCAGCGCCCTACCCGTCATCGCAGGCGTCTTCTCCGAATGGGGTCTTACTGTCAATACCAGTAAGACTGAATGGATCCGTATTTACCTGGAACCCACTTTGGGAGATGCCACCTCTACAACATCTAGAAATGTCGGCACAACTCGTGGTAAAGAAGCTTGGCGACAGGTGAAGACACTCGGCTCGCTATACGGCTCCGGGGAGGACGTAACGCACCGTATAGGCTTGGCCGCAAGAGCATTTGGAGACACTCTGAAGTTATGGTTCAAACACAACCTGCGTTCTACACCCATCAAAATTCGTTTATACAACACTTTCGTTCTACCAATCTTGACCTACAACCTTGCTTGCCATGGCCTGTCCCGTGAACAAGAAAAGCGCCTAGATGTGTTTCATAGAAAACAGCTGCGGTGTACCCTTGGAATTACCTACCCAGATGTCATCTCGAATGCAGATTTATATGCTGTTACTGGCCAGTGCTCTGTATCTGAAATGGCCAAGCGGGACAGGTGGAAGCTATTAGGACATATATTACGCCAGCCAAGTGACATCCCTGCAAATGTTGCTCTCACTGCTTTCTGTACATATGCTACCAGTCAGCCCTTTCGAATAGGCGCACCCCGCTTTTGCCTCACCACAAGTTTCCAGCGAGACGTCCGTCTGACACCTATCTGCATTTTTAAGCCCAGCTGCCTTCGTGATCTCGGCACCTATGCCCGCGACAGAAAACAATGGAGTAACATCTGCTCAGCCATTTAATCTAGAACTGCTCTTCTTAAATTTGACCTTTATTCCAAGACTCACCTATACTATTAATCGCATTAATAAAGTTATTGTCTCCTCGTCACCTTTTCATTTATTACAAGACTCTTCTTTTCTTTTTTCCAGCGGACTAACTACAATTCGAAGCAGCAAAGCAGCACACCACCCAACTTGGGTGGGTCATAAATATCAAAGATAAGTACAGAAAGGGAAGCTTTGCGAAAACGAATTGTACAAGCCGAAAGCCACTCCTACAGCTTTGTCAAATATCGTACTGGTCTCGTCATCGTCCAGTAACAATCGACATTCTTTGTTCCGTTGGGACTGTAGCTTTTGCTCGTTTTCGTTGCGCTTGCCTTCCCCTCTTTGGTCTTTCCATAACCTTGAACCTTCCAAGTTGGAAGGCTGTCGGTTAGCGCTACGGAGATGTGTTGAAGTTAGGTGTCAGGACGTAGAATGTCTCAGTACTCTGTCAGTTTTGTGCCTAGTTATTGCACTTTCTGACTGTATATAGTATCATGTTACAGTGATGGAGAGTTACTCTTAACTCGTATCCATATGTCCTTTTCTCTTTTACATTTATTTATGGCTCAACATCCGAGTTTCAAATAATAATAATAATAATTTTTTTTAAAGAGGTCGGAGGCGGATAATACTTTAAAACGAAGGTAAGTTATGGGTCGCAAATATCCACGCAAACACACATCCAGTCATAATAAGGCACTTGTCATAAGTATCCGAACGACCATCTGGCGCCGACGGGATCAACACGACCACGAATGTACGGGCTCCCAAAAATTCACAAGAAGAACATTCCCTTACGACCAATACTCAGCATGTCTGGGTCACCGCAATTTAAAACATCCAAGTGGCTATGTGCCATGCTACAACCGGTACTCAATCTCTACAATAGCCACTGCGTCAAAGATACTTTCGAGTTTGTAGAAAAGCTAAAGGACGCAAGCTTTGAATCGAGCGGATTCATGTGCTCGTATGACGTGGTGAGCTTATTTACTAACGTGCCACTACGGGAGACCATTGACATCTGCGCAACAACACTGTACCACAATAAGTCCATTACTCCGCCGTCTTTGAACGAAACGGAGTTTGTGAAACTCATGTTAATGGTTACATCTGGCGTTGCGTTTTCATTTGAAAACGTTATGTATAAACAAATAGATGGCGTTGCCATGGGCTCGCCGCTTGGTCCTGTATTGGCTAATATCTTTGTAGGGTTCTGCGAAGCGTCCATTAGTCCATCATTGTGGCCCTCTATGTACTGTCGTTTTGTAGACGATGTGTACTGTCACGATGAGGATGAGGATGTCTGTGAACTTTTCTACTAACTCTGAATAGTCTCCACCCGGCGTTGAGATTCACGTCGGAAGCGGAACAAAACGGCAGCTTATACTTCTTGGATGTACAAATATCACGGAATATTAACACTAAGAGTTTGGACACCACTATCTATAGGAAGCCACCGTTCACCGGCCTCTACATTCCGTGGGGGAGCTATACTCCAACGAAATCGAAGAGACATCTTGTGAAGGCGCTAGTTTATCGTGCACATAGAATATGTTCCCCTCATCTATTGCAGGACGAATTAGACAGACTGACATCAATATTTACGAACAATGGCTATCCAAAGGAATTTCTGGCCAAGCTAATCAACAAAAAACCGGTGACAGACAAGCCTATCCAATTTGGACATGACCGTTGCCCAGTGGTGCTCCGTTTACCCTGGGTTGGCACCGGTTCTGCGCGCGTGGAGAAGGATGTTCGTAGTATCGTATGTCCATCATATCCGTGCGTCAAGCTGTACGTCATATTTGGGACAGTGCGTGCGTTCAGTGTGAAGAAGGATGTTCTACCTACCCTTAGTAAAAGTAACCTTATCTATTTCTTTCAATGCCGACAATGTGAAGATCGGTATGTAGGTGGAACCCTTCAGCACCTGGGCGCACGCATTCGTCAACATGTGCCGTTAAGTTGTGTTCCGCTTGATGTGCGCGATTGTCGTCCTCGCCGTGGTCGTCCTCCAAAATGTGCTGTCCAGTCCATCGGTGGATCTTCCTCTTCCCGTGAAGATGTGACTGCATGCCCGTCCTCCTCTGCGTGTGTAGGACACGGGCCAGCTGAGAACAGCATAAAAGATGGTGAAAGACCCACACGTAAACCACCGAAACTGACAAAGGATCTGTCGGCGTCGGAAAGGGTGACGAGAAGCCAAGTGTAAATACGGACTGATGAGGACGAACGTACAACGACAACGGAAGTGACAACAACAGTCAATATTCGAAAACGTGGTACACCGCGAAAACTAACCTCAATATCGGACACCGGACAAGTTGGAGTAAGAAGCTCAATAGAAATCCGCAATGGAGGAGACGTAACGGAAAGGACACCGGGTATCGCGCACCCAACGGTTAGTGTCAAGAAACGTGGAAGGCCGCGGAAACGCGAAGAGACAGATAGTGGTGATGCCACGAAGAGGCGAGATGACGGGACATTGGAGGAGACAATACCCAATGGAGCTAAGAATCGCACTTCGTCAATCAAGCAACATCTGTCAGCCCGTACCAATTGTCGTGAGTTGTACAGTGATAATGTTTTCTCAGTATTGTCACGTGGTAGATGTGCGTTACATTTGGCTGTGTTAGAAGCTTTGTATATCCGTAAGTTAGATCCTGAACTTTGCGTACAGAAAGAAAATGTGCTGTCGCTACAATTGTTTGGTGTTACTCCTCGTCGAGGTGGTAACAATGTAACTTAATTTGCTCACTATGTTGTTGTCACTATTATTATTTTCCTTCGAGCTTTGTGTGATGCTAAACTTGATAATTTTCCACCTTGTCACGAGTGTTGTTATCTAATTTTCTTTACGCTATATAAGTTTTAGTCTTTCCAGCTTGAGCCATTCCCTGTATAATCCTTGATGAGAAGGGAACGAAAACGTTCGGATACTTATGACAAGTGCCTTATTATGACTGGATGTGTGTTTGCGTGGATATTTGCGACCCATAACTTACCTTCGTTTTAAAATAATAATAATAATAATAATTTGAAACTCGGGTATTGAGCCAATAATAAAAGTAGATAGGAAAGGACATATGGAAACGAGTTAAGAGTAACTCTCCACCACTGTAACTAGATACTATATACAGTCAGAAAGTGCAACAACTAGGCACAAAACTGACAGAGTACTGAGACATTCGACGTCCTGACACCTAGCTTCAACACATCTCCGTAGCGCTAACCGACAGCCTTCCAACTTGGAAGGTTCAAGGTTATGGAAAGACCAAAGAGGGGAAGGCAAGCGCAACGAAAACGAGCACAAGCTACAGTCCCAACGGAACAAAGAATGTCTATTGTCACTGGACGATGACGAGACCAGTAGGCGATTTGACAAAGCGGTCTAACTACAATTCGAAGCAGCAAAGCAGCACACCACCCAACTTGGGTGGGTCTAAAATATCAAAGATAAGTTAAGAAGGGGGAAGCTTTGCGAGAACGAATTGTACAAGCCGAAATCTAAACTCCTACAGTACTCCTCATGCATGACATTGTGATGGACCAGTTGACTGCATAACAAGTTGTTTCACACGACGTACGTTTCGCCCTATGGTTCGTGTTGGCTCATCAGGTGTGCAATTTGAAACTCGGGTATTGAGCCAATAATAAAAGTAGAAAGGAAAAGGACATATGGAAACGAGTTAAGAGTAACTCTCCACCACTGTAACTAGATACTATATACAGTCAGAAAGTGCAACAACTAGGCACAAAACTGACAGAGTACTGAGACATTCGACGTCCTGACACCTAGCTTCAACACATCTCCGTAGCGCTAACCGACAGCCTTCCAACTTGGAAGGTTCAAGGTTATGGAAAGACCAAAGAGGGGAAGGCAAGCGCAACGAAAACGAGCACAAGCTACAGTCCCAACGGAACAAAGAATGTCGATTGTCACTGGACGATGACGAGACCAGTAGGCGATTTGACAAAGCGGTCTAACTACAATTCGAAGCAGCAAAGCAGCACACCACCCAACTTGGGTGGGTCAAAAATATCAAAGATAAGTTAACCCTTTGCATGCTGAGCCCCTTTTCTCCAATCCACTGGCCGTACAGCGCACTGACTCTCTTGGTGGAGTATGCACTCACAGCTCAGAACCAAATTTATTCTGATTTTACTCAACCTTGATGGATTTTCATCGTCCTGGGCTCGTTGGAAAGATCAGGACCAAGCGAATCCATCCTGGCAGCTCTCAGCTCCATAGACACATCAGGGCCACATCCAGGTCCTCTCCGAATTACTCCACCGTGCCTCGGAACGGCACAACAACTCAATTTCACATTCTTGTTCGGCTTCTTGCCCAAATTCAACAGATTTTCACAATTCAAACTGCGCTGCAAAGCTCAGATCCAAGCGCTTCATTTGATGTCCATCACGCATGCGCCGTGCCAAAAGGGAAATCCCCTGGCACGCTCTGCAACAAAAAGAAGTTATGAACAAAAAAATTCGCGTTCACTCGGGGCCGTGATTTCCGTGTTCATCTTGTCGCCGCTCAATGAATTCTTATCCTATCGCGAAGAACTTTATACCCCCGGAAAGATGAGGTGAAGATCTTTCCAACGGTGTATTGATTGTCGCGATGCGTTTATGTTTGACGAAGTTACGAAAGTTTGTACACTGGTCTATGCACTGCGATACAGCGCGCGTTCACTCTGGGCCGTGATTTCCGTGTTCATCTTGTCGCCGCTCAATGAATTCTTATCCTATCGCGAAGAACTTTATACCCCCGGAAAGATGAGGTGAAGATCTTTCCAACGGTGTATTGATTGTCGCGATGCGTTTATGTTTGACGAAGTTACGAAAGTTTGTACACTGGTCTATGCACTGCGATACAGCGCGCGAACTTTTGCGAGTTAACTCGTACGTAGTGGATCAGGTCATGCATAAAGTGCGAGTTAACTCGTACTCAGCACGCAAAGGGTTAAGAAGGGAGAAGCTTTGCGAGATCGAATTGTACAAGCCGAAATCTAAACTCCTACAGTACTCCTCATGCATGAGCTTGTGCTCGTTTTCGTTGCGCTTGCCTTCCCCTCTTTGGTCTTTCCATAACCTTGAACCTTCCAAGTTGGAAGGCTGTCGGTTAGCGCTACGGAGATGTGTTGAAGCTAGGTGTCAGGACGTCGAATGTCTCAGTACTCTGTCAGTTTTGTGCCTAGTTGTTGCACTTTCTGACTGTATATAGTATCTAGTTACAGTGGTGGAGAGTTACTCTTAACTCGTTTCCATATGTCCTTTTCCTTTCTACTTTTAATAATAATAATGTATTTAAATAACCGACGAGGAGACAACAGTCGTAAAATAGCAATGAAAAATATCAATTGTGCACTCATAACCATGTATGAACAATTAAAATGAAACAATTCCAGAACGTTTTCGTGTGACCATCATCAGTGGAACATCGTCACATAGTAAGAATCACTAAAACAACCAGTTATATAGCTAGAGTAATGTGAAAAGAAGCGTGAGAATGCAGCACAGCTAGCGGTTATGCATAACGCGTGTAGTGTGAACCTTTGCAGTGTATCTGAGAATGGTAGCAGTAGATGAATGTGGCAGCTGTGAGTGCGTGTGAACAAAAACTGGTGAGTGCGTATTATTTAAAAAGTGTGAGTGCTACAACATTTTCTTTCTGAAGAAACTCCGAGCAGCAAAAGACATAACAGAATCCGAGTTTTTCCGAATCAAGCCTATCGGTTCGGTTCGTCCGCGCATGTACGGCCTCCCCAAGATACATAAACCATCCTGCCCGCTTAGACCAATACTCTCCATGATAGGATCGCCCCAATACGCTATATCCAAGTGGCTCTGCGGCATGATACAACCGGTATTAGAGCATTATTGTAAACACAACGTTAAGGACACGTTTGAATTCGTTGAAGTCCTTCGTGACAACCCTATTCCGCCTACTGCCCATATGTGCTCTTTCGATGTTGTAAGCTTGTTTACAAACGTACCACTAGACGAGACAATAGATATCTGCGCGCGAAGACTATACCACAATGATGATGACATTGATCTTCCATGGTTACCGGAGACAGCATTTCGACGTTTGATGCTGATGGTGACGAGTGGCGTAGAGTTCTCGTTTGGTGATGTTATGTATAAGCAGACAGACGGTGTGGCGATGGGGTCTCCGTTGGGCCCGGTACTGGCAAATGTCTTCGTTGGATATTGCGAATCGAGAATGGACAAAATAAAGTGGCCTCAGTTGTACGTTCGATTTGTGGACGACTCATTTACCTATTTCGAAACAAGACGTGACAGTGAAGCCTTTCTAGATGAGTTGAATGATGTCCACCCCGCATTACGCTTCACATGTGAACACGAGGATTGCAACAAACTGTCGTTTTTAGATGTACTCGTGGAAAAGACATGTGAGGGTGTTGTGACATCGGTGTATCATAAGCCTACATTCACTGGTCAGTATATTATGTACGATTCATATTGCTCTTCGCAATACAAGACCAATCTAGTCCGAAACTTAGCTAACAGGGCAAGACGCATTTGCTCCGATAGTAAACTGCAAGCAGAACTTGATTTCCTTCGCTCTGTCTTTCTTAAGAACGGGTATCCAGGATCACTGTTAGCGAAACTACTCACGAACAATGCGCCCCGTAAGGAACTGACAATCGGCCCGGCTCCTTGTCGTGTCTTCCTGTGCCTGCCTTGGAAAGGCGCGGAGTCGACAAGGGTCAGTCGTATTGTCAAGTCTATTGTCCAGAAAACGTACTATGCAGTGAATGTAGTAACTGTCTTCACCACGATACGTTCGTTCACGGTGTTGAAGGACGTCCTGCCGACCCATCATTTGAGTCACTTCATTTATCATTTTGAATGCCGACAGTGCGGTAGTCGGTATGTTGGCAGGACGCTTCAACACTTGTCCGAACGTATCAAACAACACGTCCCATTGTCCTTGTTGTCAAAAGCGGCCAGGGCAGGCAAGCCAAAGCGTGGGAGGCCACGAAAACACCCGTTGCCTACTACTACGCCTGTCAGTATTACAACACAACCAGAAACGGATACAAAACCGGACTCAACAGTAGCGCAACACAAGAATCTGGTGTCACTCTTGACGACAACAACACGGCATGGGAGACCACCGGACGATCGTTCGTTAACAAACCCGACGGCGGTAACGGAAAGATCACCAGGAGAACAAAATGAAAATGGAGGAAAAACGAATCTGAGGAGAAGCCAAAGACTAGCGGAGACACGACTGAGAAAAATGGAGAAGGCGGAACCATTAGTGGCAGGTGAAAGTACGGGCGCAGCAGTGAACACGTCAAGGGGAAAGAAGCGATGGCATGAGGAGATGGAGATGGAGGATGATGATGGGGATGAACAGGATGGTCAGGAGGAAAGCAAGGGTGAGCAGGAACAGGAAGTGGAGGATGAGAGTGATACGGACGAGAAGGAGTTCGACATCGACAAGAGCAAGTCTGCCATCTACAAGCATTTGGTGTCCAGTCCGGATTGTCGTAAGTTGTTTGACGATTCCTGGTTTAGTGTTATTTGTCGCGCGCGTTTCTTTAAGCAGTTGCAGGTGTTGGAAGCTGTATATATTCGCACACGTGACCCTGTTCTATGCAAGCAAAAAGAAAATGTTGTAGCACTCACACTTTTTAAATAATACGCACTCACCAGTTTTTGTTCACACGCACTCACAGCTGCCACATTCATATACTGCTACCATTCTCAGATACACTGCAAAGGTTCACACTACACGCGTTATGCATAACCGCTAGCTGTGCTGCATTCTCACGCTTCTTTTCATATTACTCTAGCTATATAACTGGTTTTGTTTAGTGATTCTTACTATGTGACGATGTTCCACTGATGATGGTCACACGAAAACGTTCTGGAATTGTTTCATTTTAATTGTTTAAACATGGTTATGAGTGCACAATTGATATTTTTCATTGCTATAATAATAATGTAAAAGAGAAAAGGGCATAATTATGGATACGAGTTTAGAGTAACTCTCCATCACTGTAACATGATACTATATACTCTAAACTCGTATCCATATGTCCTTTTCTCTTTTACATTTATTTATGGCTCAACATCCGAGTTTCAAATAATAATAATAATTGTAATATAGCTATGAATAGGATGAAGGCCGCAGACATCACGCAACTACGTTACTTGTTCGACATGTATTTACTGTGTATTTTATAACAAAAATATATTATTGAAAACCCATAATCGATTTTCTTGTTCCTATCATCTTTCAAGAATACTCTTTCGATCGATAAGGAGTGACATGCTTTGGCCTTATGTACACGTTTCTGAATAGAATTCGGCCAACCACCACAATCACGACACTGTTTTAGGAACGAAATATTCAGTGAAAGGCAATTACAAACATGGCGCTCTCGCAGGGCATTATTCAGAACGTCTATCTGTTGTCTCGTGTATCTCCACTTGAAATATACAAATAATCTACGCCTTCTAGGTTCAGCCTGGTCCCATAGCTCAGTAGTTAGAGCATTGCTCATGACAAGCAGGGTCCCAGGTTCGAGTCCTGGTGGGTCTGGCGTTTTTTTCTCTTTTCAGGCAGTTCACTTCCCCGACTGATCATTTGAATCTACGTGGAGATAATAATTTTAATATAGCTATGAATAGGATGAACGCCGCAGACATCACGCAACTACCTTACTTGTTCGACATGTATTTACTGTGTATTTGATAACAAAAAATATTATTGAAAACCCATAATAAATTTTCTTGTTCCTATCATCTTTCAAGAATACTCTTTCGATCGATTAGGAGTGATATGCTTTGGCCTTACATGTATGTACACGTTCCTGAAATAGAATTCGGACAAACACCACAATCACGACACTGTTTTAGGAACAAAATATGTACATAAGGCCAAAGCATATCACTCCTTATCGATCGAAAGAGTATTCTTGAAAGATGATAGGAACAAGAAAATCGATTATGGGTTTCAACTTTTCAATAATATTTTTTGTTATAAAATACACAGTAAATACATGTACATGTCGAACAAGTAAACAAGTTGCGTGATGTCTGCGGCCTTCATCCTATTCATAGCTATATTAAAATTATTATCTCCACGTAGATTATTTGAATAATAATTGTACAATCCTTCATGAGAAGGGACCGAAAACGTTTGGATACTTTAACAATTGTCTTATTTGACTGGATGTGTGTTTGCATGAATATTTGCGACCCAAAACTTATCTTCAATTTGTAAAGTATTATCCGCCTCCGACTTCTTTTAAAAATTATTAAATTAATTAAATTGTGTGTGAGAGTGTGAAAACGAAATGAAAAAGTTCAGGAGAGTCTTGTAATAAAGGTCAAATTTAAGAAGAGCAATACTAGACTAAATGGCGGAGCAGAGCTGTATTGTCGTGAGACGCAGTGGTCCCTCAATCTTATACCTTCTTGTTTCAGGGCTTATTTTTGAGGATTTTTTTCATTTTTGCAAATAGTCAAGGAACCAAACTACTTCGTAACTCCATTAAATTGTCTTTATATTCTTCGACTCCATGACATTATTGTCTTTCTATTTCTGACTCCATGAAATTGTCTTCATATAATTTGTCCTTTTCTTCTTTTGGTCTTTTCTGTCTTATATTATTATCATTTCTTGTTTTCCCTTGCATATCATCCCTTCATCATTCTGTGAGAACCTGTCCAATGGGCAGGTGAGAAGGCATCTCTGCCTGTTCATTTGGTGAAGTAAAATAAACAACAAAAACAACAACAACCACAACAACAACAACCCAGATCACCCTCAGGAATAGTCCGCTTACCGTAGCACAAAAACACAAACATCTCGGAATAATCTTTCAGCATGACCTCCGTTGGAGGGAGCATGTTGAATTCATAGTCAAAAAATCACTGAAATCTTTCAATATTCTTTTTAGACTAAGGTCTACACTCACACGTGATTCTTTATCTCACATCTATCAGACATACATACTACCTATATTTTCATATGCGAGCAATACTCTCACACCGTTGTCACACACTTCCCTTGACAGGCTAGAACGACTACAGCGGAAAACCGACAGAATACGTCTCCACCTTCCCCTTTACACACACTTAGAACACTCTCCCCTTTTGCATCGCATCAAATAGCCAACATTATTTTCACGCGTTAAAGTTAAACATATACTCTTCGCGCATTCTCTCCGCCACAATTATGCCCCGCCACATATACTCTCGCTGCATACTGCTAGCAACGTGCAACCTTCGTATAATTTACGTCGCTCTCGTACTTGGCACTTGCCAACTCCGAGGACTGATCGCTGTCTCCATTCTCACCATGTACAAGGCCCTTCATTACTTTAATTTCTTGCCCACCCACCCTTCTCGTACTCTCTTCAAATCCCGGAGATCCCTGCTTGTTGCGAAACCACACGTTATCGAGAGTGAAAGGCCTTCTCGCTTGCGACGTTGTGTTCGTTCCAATGCAGTTGTATCCCGACTCCGCCGTACCGCTGATGTTCACGACGTGGCATACGCTACATGCGCTATGGGCCGTTTGCTGTGTGCGCTGTAGTTGTTTGTTGTATGTGTATGCTTTTCTTATATACGCTGTCATTTTCACGCTATAACTACCTGGTGGTTTCAGTGTTAATTATTCATTGTTCATCATTATTAGTCGATGGAAGTGAAATATACTGTTGAGAATAAATAGTTGTCCTCGTGCCGTGTGGTCGTTCGGTCCTGACACATTAGAGAACCAGAGGGTTCACAACACTGCTGTTGCACAACTCTGTATGCTCGTGTAGCGAACACCCCTGCCCGTACACGTAAGTAGTCATTGATCCCTAGGCCCTGCCCACCCAATTCTTCCTCACTCTTTCTCCTTTCTTACACTATTATCTCCTATTGGCCACTGGCTATCGTGAGAATAAAGATTTCAAACTCTGTATTCGATCCCCGTGCCTGTAATTATTTTTCTCTTTTTGGCCACAGGCCGTCGTGAGAATAAATAATTTCAAACAACTTCAAAAGTATGCTGGTGATATTCCGTTGCTAGAGATGTGGACTAGTAAATAATTCAAAACAACTCAATACGTACTTGATTGATCAGAATTTTAAACAATTTTTGTAAGAAGAGAAAAGGACCAAAGAGCCACAGGTTACGCTATAAATGTCCACTAACACCACCAATTACATGATTCGCATCCACACCGCCAGAATTAGTAATCTCCTGTCCAAGCGCCTACGTCGCCAGACTGAAGGCGTCACTCGGATCAACGATCCAAATGCGTGTGTTGTCCCTGCCACCAGGCGAGTCTCTGGTGACTGTGGGCCGCTCGTTTCTGCTGTTAGATTATGGAACGCCCTGCCCCAAGAGTTCAAGTCCCTCGCCTGCCATAGATCATTCAAGAGACTTTTAAAGGTTTATTTTTATGGTTAGCCAGCATCTAGGCTTGGACTTGGAGTCGTGACTCAACTGTGCTTTCTTCTTCTTCATTTTTCTTTTTTTCCCTTTCCCTTTCTCTTTTTCTTTTTGAGTATTTTCAGTCTGTGTTTTCTGTGTTTTTCTCTCTTTCGTGGAGGCTTGCTTGTTGTATCCTTGGCTCTCGGCCGTTACTTTATCGCCATCATAATATTGGGTACCATTGCCCGTTTGGTCTTCGATACAAAATAAAATTTCAACAACAACAACAACAATCAGCTCACGCGACAACATTGCACGACACTGAGAAACGGTACTGACATTCTACACCTATCGGTCCTTTCTTCTTGTTATAGATTTATCCCTTGGCTCTCCACCCGAGTCTTAATATGTACACCTGATGAACTGTTCTATTTTTTACTTCTGCTATATCTATGGGAATAGTGAACATTTAAGAACTGATGAATCTACACCTCATATCATAATTCCTCCACGCAAGAAGATTGGCCTCATCTCCCACTTTGTTTCATTGGAACTTGTCTGAGTTCTGTGATGTTGCAATAGAATATTGTGACAGGAAATGTCCCTCAAGATCTCATAAACATCAAGACAGATCTGAGAGGCTAACAAATGCATGAAAATGAATACTATCAGACCATGTTGAAAAAGAGACGACACAAAGTCTATAAGTTATCCGTTTTGTCCAACACTAACAATCATCACTAAGAACGTTGAGGACATCAAGAACTGCATTGTGAATCAAAGGGGGGGGGGGGGCTTGTCAACTGATCAGTAGCTATGTGTTTAACCCACGGTTTGTCGAGCATCCTGTGACATGCTTCGTAGTGGTGTTTCTGGAAATGATCTCTTCCAACCCTGAAGGTCTCAGTGACATACTGCTTCTGACACAGTACGCACTTCATTATCCAACACATGGGTACTGATCACCAGCAGCACTGAACCATCAAGAGCACAGGTATAGTAATTTCATTGAGGCCCAAGTACTGGCTGTGGAGACACGGATGGCTAGAAGAAAGATCAGAGAGTCCATCGAGATTTGGGAGCGTTGTCCAGAAATCCATATGTCCTTCGGATGGTCATTGAAGGCTCTAGCACCCTCACAGTGGACCTGCTCAATCTTGCTTTGTCTGTACAAGGTGTACACACAACGATTGTTGAAATCTCTTATTCTCACGATGGCCTGTGGCCAATAAGAGAAAAATAGTTACAGGCACGGGGATCAGATACAGAGAGATCAAAATTTATCTGCTTGCTCAGGCTTTGTGTATACACCTTCGTAAACATTTCCTGCGCTTTATCTACTAAGCTTTTCCATACGCACTTTTCCAGTGCATTTCTCTTTGTCTGCTTGTACAGGTGAATTCATACAATCAATTTCATACGGTTATTGTGTGTTTCATTTCTTTTTGTACTTGGACATACAGACACTCTAGCTTTTGCTACAACAAGGCCAGGATCATCCCTTGAAACACGTCTGACGGTGGATGAAACAAGAACCAGAATGGATGAAGCCAGAAACATCAATAATTGTTTCAACGTCACACTAAAGAATTTTTAATGCAGTGCCTGCGCAGAGTGCGAATAGCAACTGAATAGAAAGGTTGTCACTTGACAATCCGCCTTTTCTTTGCCAACAATTATAAGAAGGATACTGGTGAGTCAGAACTCGCAACAATTAGCACAAAACTGACTGATGTGATACTGACACTCAACGACCTGATGCTTAGCTGCATCACGTCTGGAATGCGCAAACCAACAGCCTTCCCACTTACAATGTTCTATGTTCTGGAACACGGTAAGATAGGTGACGGTGATACCGGTAAGTCAATGCTAATTATTGTACATTCTGACTTCCCGTTGTCCTGCTTATAATTGCTAGTGTTGGACCAAAACTGATAACTAACTGTCTTGTAAACGTATGGTCCTCTCTTTCTAAAGTTTAATCATTGGCACTCCATCCCAGTTTGATTTAACCATGTGACTCACAATTTTCCATGACTGCCGACACAGTTTGTAAGAGTTCTGTTCGTTTCAGATCCATCACATTCGCAAGGAGAACAATCATTTCCTTCACAAGATCCACTCCACACTGCTAATAGCAGCAGCAGCACAGTCAGGGTTGACATCTGGACATAAGAAAACGAAAGTATAAACTATAAAGTGAGGCCACTTCCAGATTACTGGAACACATCCAGTATGTGTGTTCTTGAAAGAGGCTAAGTAAGAGAAGGTAAGTAAATTAGTAAATTGTCTTGTCTGCGCATGTATCTAAGCAAGAATGGACCACCAAAAAACTGCTCCTTATTGCCCCACCCCGGATGAAATCGGACAAGTGGTTGCGCAAATTGCCATAGATGCGACTCACCCAAGGGTGCTGTCCACCATCCACTCTGGCCCACATGCAAGTAATGATCTCTGCTGTTTCAAGCCAGTATCCATCGCACGAGTACGCTAGTTGCTCAACAGGAAACAGTACTCAACAAAGGATGTGGTAGTGATAGCATCGGAGGTCTTTGCCAATGCCAAAGATTCCGGACTTTCAACTTGCACTGCCTTTGTTGACATGTAGAAGGCATTCGACACGGTTCAACATGGCACCCTCATCTGTGATCTCTTCAGTATTGGCGTTGGTGGAAGTGCGCTGGAATAGCTGACAGCCTACCTAAGTGGCCGGCAGCAAAGAGTTGTCATTGGGAACCATCACAGCAAGGTATATCAGCCCAGCAGTTGTGTACCCCAGGGTTCCGTACTTGGTCCACTGCTGTGTGTCCTTTATGTCTGTCTTTGGCAGCTGAAGTGCAGCGACATGGTGTGTGGACAGTTCAGTTTGCAGATGACATCATGCTCCACATTAGTAGCAGGAACAAACGTCAACTTGAACGTAATAATCATGGTTTCCACAGTGACACAAGTTTTGATTGGTGAAGAGCGCAATGTGGTGGCGTGGTGTATTGAATTCCATAATGGCCGCGTCGTCGCTACTTCTTCTCTTCTCAATCATAATTATTATAATAATAATATGGTGAAAAAGGAGGAAAAAATTTATTATTTTTTATTATTATTCCACAATCACGATGACATAGTGCCAATAAGCATGTGATGCGGGCGATTTTTACCAGCCATGGTTTAATTCGGATGAAGAAGGGCTGAGGCTTCCTGCAGCTTCATCTGTGAAAAGATTTCGGTGGACACACCCATTCCCATAGCGCTGCACATCACATCCGAACCAGTTCCGTTATTTTTACAACGTTTCGGCACTTGGCTATCGTCAGGCAATAACAATGAATACCGTGGAAGCCACACAAGAGCAGTATATACGCAGAGTGTAGCGCCAAAAAAAGATGCGAATTATGTCACCTAGTATGCAGAAGGGGCAGAGAGAGAATAGGCGCAGCTAGCACATCACGGAGAAGAAGCAGCAGAAGGTAGCGCACATTGTGCTCTGTAAAGTGAGGGCACGTGCCATGGCGTTACGCAGAGTGTAGCTCCAACATAATAAAATAATGATGCGAGTTATATCACGTCTATACAGAGTGAGAGAGAAGGTGCAACCGTGCACATCACAGAGAAGAAGAGCGCGCCATTGTGCTCTACGAAGTGAGGGTACATGCCAAATGATTATGGTGTTAACTCTAGCACATTACAGGAGGGGAGCACGTAGGCCCATTCGCCAATGCACTATGAGGGTAAACATCGTAAGTTCTCGAAACTTAGGGCCTGTCCACACTAGGTAATAAAAACGGCGTGCCGTTTCAGAGTACGTGACGTACACGCGGTGCGCTGTCCACACTTCGCTCTGTCACCTGTACCACAACGTGTATAAGTACCTGTTCATTTTTGTCCGTGGATGCACTACTGGCAGACACACAAGTGACTTGTAGTTGTAGCGTGTAGACCAGGCAAGCACTCCGTGGCTTGGCCTAGACCTACCCAGCTAGCTACAAAAACGAGTGGCGGCCCAGCGATGGCAGTACTGACGCCGAGCGCAAGGAACATCAGTAATCACCCTGAACTCTGTTCCAGGTACGGAAATTGGGCCACACTCTCGCGGCAGCTCAGCGTCACGGTCGAGGCCCGCTATAGCATCGCTTGATGAACTAATGGTTGTGGCCGCCGTGCATTTCCAGTAAAAGTCCCTGGCTTTGGCCTTCAGGTCGTCACAACTGAACAGGGTTCTACTTCCTACTCAAACAGTTTCAAATGCTCGCTCGTCAGTTAATTATCTCTCTCTCTCTCTCTCTCTCCAACACCTTCCTCTTCACCAGACCCCGGCGGGATTTCTCTGCATGTCCAGCCACGACTGTATCAATGTCGCCTCAGAGTCGTAGCTGAAACGGACGTATGGCATTATGAAAACGGCAAAGCAAAAACAAGCTGCAGCAGCTGGAAACAGCAAGAAAAAATGCGATCCGAAAACTCCACCGATCGACTCTCACACAACAAACACTGCGAAAACGGCACGTAGATGAGAAACGTGCTTTGTACAGGGGTCCTCGACTCACTTTCCGCGTGAATCCCACGTTCCCCTTTATCTGCCATTTTTCGTCACTCACCTTGGCAACAAGCATGTTTACGGCGTGTTTACGTGGTTTTCTACCTAGTCTGGACAGGCCCTTACGATGAGTACGAGAACGACTAAAATGCCTAAAATCTGCCTATGTGTTACCAAGAGGCTCTGAAAAGTGATTGTCATTATCTTGCTGCAAAAAAAAACTTCGGTCGAGATTTCCTTTCATACGATGAATGAGTCGTCTTGGTTATTAGTTCGCAAAGCCGTAGAATCCATCTGGTTTTCAAATCATGAAATTTCTGCAGTGCCACGATGTCACTCTTTCAGAATGGAACGGTGATTGTTCTGACGAAGCGTCATCCAACGTTGCAAGTACTGCACTTGCAAGTCGAACAAGGGGGATGTCACAGAAGCTACACCTACAAAGTGATTGGGAAATGATGGCTTGAAACACCGCCAGCAGTGTACTAAGGTTCCAGCAATAGCCTGTTCTTCGCTACCTTGTTATTTCGAAGTAACTGCCGTCCGGATTTGCGAAATAAAACAACCAACATCATAAAATCACTAGGAGCTAGCTCGTAACTAGGGCCCAAAAACATTTTGAAACCGGAAAATGGACATAGTTTACCTTAGCAAAGCACTCCTACCGCTACGGTGTGAGATGCACTTTCGTACAGCAGGGTAGAAGTGCATGGGGTCAGTGCGTATAGGCCAGCAGATTTGGGATGAATGGGGTGGGCGTTTGCAGCGGACTTTACCTTATAAGTGTTGTAGTCCAAACACGGCACCCAACACATCTGCATGCGTTCAAGAACACAATTCAATTAACCCTACCCCTCCTGGGTCTCTTTGGGCTCCGAGTGGCTTTAATGGGTCCACTGTGTATATAGATATTTTTGCCATCTAGCTGGCCTCTGCGCACACCTCAGACACATCCACACACAACAGAAAGATACAGATCACAGTAGTAGTGGTGTCTTTGTTCACTCATATCTTTAATATACAGAAGTGGACCCATTAAAGCCACTGGGAGCCCAAAGAGGCACAGGGGTAGGGTTAATTGAATTGTGTTCGTGAAAGCATGCAGATGTGTTGGGTGCCGTGTTTGGACTATAGTATAGTACACGGGATATTTTGGCAGTGTCCAAATTTGGACACTGCCAAAATTTCCGGTGTATTAGCCTATAAGTATTATACTGTAGTCCAAACACGGCACCCAACACATCTGCAGGCTTTCACGAAGACAATTCAATTAACCCTACCCCTGTGCCTCTTTGGGCTCCCAGCGGCTTTCTTGGGTCCACTTGTGTTGTAGATAGTTTTGGCCGAGCGAGTTGGCCCTACTATAATGGCATGAACGGTAAAGTCCGCTGCAAAAGCCCACCCCATTTTTTCAAGATCTAATGGCCTGTACCCACTGACCCCATGCACTGTCACTCCTAATGTACGAAAGTGCATCTGACACCGTAGCGCGAAGATCAAAGAGCGCTTTGCTGCGATAAACTATGTCCACTTTCCTGGTTTCAAAATCTCGCTGGGCACTAGCTAGCTTTGAACTAGCTGTTTTACTTCGCAAATTCAAGTGGGAGTTTCTTCCCAATAACAAAGTAGCGAAGAACAGAGTATTGCAGGAACCAAAATACACTTCTGACGGTGTTTCAAGCCATCATTTCCAAATCACACAAAGCGCAAAGGCAAGTGTTTTTCTCAAGCACTTCAGAGTTTTCAACAAGTTAGCAGCGATTTTGTAGGTGTAGCTTTTGTGACATCCCTGCTTTAAAGTGTTCGACTTACAACTGCAATACTGCGAACGGTCAAGTCGTTGATTGACGCTTCGTCAGAACAATCACCGTTCCGGTCTAAAAGCGCGACATCGTGGCACTGCAGAAATTTCACGAATCGAAAACCATATCGATTCTACGGCATTACCACATGGCGAACGAACTACAAAGACGACTAATCTAAAGAAACCAAATCCCGAAAGAGTTTTTCTTTGCAGCAAGATAATGACAATCGCTTTTGCAGAACCTCCGGGCTGGTGACATAGGCAGTTTGTAGGCATTACAGTCGTTGTCGTACGCATTCGACCTTCATGCCAGCTCTCTACAACTATACAGGTCTACTCTCCATATAACGTAATCTCTGGGACCACGCAAACATCATGTTATATCGAGAGTTATGTTATGTAGAAAACTGTGTATAAAATACAGGATGCACCTCAAAATGAAGAGTATTACAAGGCGGGTTCAACCGTGCAAACATAATACACACTGTACCACCATCGACATCAGATACCATCAATGCCACAGAATATATGCACATAGGACTAAACTGGCTAGCTACGGCTACAGCTTGATTGTACGGCGCACGTGAATCTACGTTGTATCGAGAGTGTACACGTCGAGGACTGCGCCGTAGGTTGCGTTATGCCGAGGTTTACGTTATGTAGGACTAAACTGGCCTAAACTGCCTAGCTACAGCTACCGCTTGATCAGACCGTGCACGTGAATTTATGTTGTATCGAGAGTGCGCACGTCGGGGACCGCCGTAGCGTGTCTTATGTCGAGGTTTATGTTATGTAGGATTATGTTGTGTAGAACAAAATTTGTATGGGAGTGATGCTGTTTCGGCGCGGGATTTGATTTTTTATGTACTAACGAGGTTTATGTACAAGTGAGAGTTGTTATATCGAGAGCAGACCTGTAGTATGGACCCGCTGGGGTGGGCGTTTGCTGCGAAGTCGGCGTTTGTGGGCGTTTGCATCTGACATTAAAGTACTTACCGGATTCGACAGAAATCCCATGATGGCAAACTTCTCGACAGCTTGAAAAGAGAGTCGGTTCTCGATGATCACTGACACGTATATATGCGGCTGATGGCAAACAAAGAAAACACATCGAAATACACCTAAGTCGAACGAACAAATCTTACTCTACTGCTATCCACAACATCTAACCTGACAATATCCACGGACAGAAGAGCAGGAGTTTCAACTACTGAGTGCTCGTCAAAACTGGGACTATAATGATTATGACTTCCAGACTGTGCTTTTAAGGCGAGAAGGAATGGCCGGCAACATTGCCTGCTGCATTTTTGGTCAAACCAGTTACAGGCAATTGAGAAGAAGGACTTGTACCTGTCAAGCTGTGATGAAGCCATTCCAAATTTGTCCCATTTCACCCCGTGGGATCCGTTATTTAACCCCAATAGCAAGTCCTGTTAATGTTTTTGGTGCGGGACAATTGACAAGACATCCCAAAATTGTCTCCGTTCACCCCAGTGCGTAGTGGGATCCTTTAAATTATCCCAGTATGTACAGTACAGTGTACATACTAGCTATTGAGTATTGTGCCTTTGTGGCAGCAGTCATTTCACTCTACTTCTCGCTCCGAACTTGCGATGCGTGCACTAATATGGAGTGGTGACGACATTGTGAACCACTCCCGGGGGGGGGGGGGGGAACGGTGACTCCGACTCCACTTGAATTCATCCAACAATCAATACCCCTGTATGGCCGAATTTGGCACCCAGTTGAAAACACATCGCCGCGTCGGCGGGGACGAAAATGTTGCCTTGAGTTCAATGAGCCATGAAATGATATTCATGGCTTAGGTGGGTGCCAAATTCGGCCATACAGGGGTTCATGGGTGAGAGTATTGATTGTTGGATGAATTCAAGAGGAGTCGGAGTCACCGTGGGGACCCCCCTCTCCGGGCGTGGGAGTAGTTCACAATGGCGTCACCATTCCATATTAGTGCACGCATCACAAGTTCGGAGTGGGAAATATTTCGCCACTAATTACTTACTCAGCAAAAATCGAGAGTCAAGCTCGTTGGTATGTGATACATGGTGGCCAGTGGAGTTTGTTCGTGTGTGTGTGTGGGGGGGGGGGGGGTCCGTTCGAGCCCATGCATGTACGGGCGTTCAACCCTTATGCGTCTTCGAACCGCAACTTGCACCTCCTCTCTCTCCGCCGCGCCTGCTACCGCGTACCGGCGCACCACAAGCAGGAGAAATGGAGTCGGTACCGCGGTGAGGTCGGCGAAAAGTGGAACAGTCCACGTTTCTCCCCTGTGTCCTGTCTTCCACCGCAGAATGTGGCAAGGGTGCTGCTGCACTGGTGAGCCGGACCGCACACCTCCAGTCACGGCGTGGGAGGGAGGCGTACTCTATGCTGGTTGCCCATCTTCGCTGCAGGCTGGCTTTCGCCCTGTTGTGCTGACTGTTATGTGTCTGTGTGGGGCTGGATGAGTTTGGCCCCCTCCTATGGATGGCTGGGCTTCCCTGGCTGCCATGGAGGCTAAGGTGCCTGCCCTTTGAGTTTGAGCCTTGGCCCATGCGTTGGGACCTGACCACACTAGTGCATGCATGATTTTATTTAGCTCTCCCATCACTTCATTTTAACATTTTTGATGAAGAAAGGAAAAGGACAAAACGTTACGAGTTATGACAAACTGTTCACCAACGTAACCAGATCTTATACAGTCAGTAGGGTCCAGCGGATAATGCTCCGAAAATGTTCGTATAATGCTAAACATAATGCTCCAAAAACTGCCTTATAATGCTGATTATAATGCTTCAGCAAGGGATATAATGCTTTTGGTTTGGGAGAAAAATTTATTTATTTATTTATTTATTCAACATCTCCTGGCCCGTCCGAAGACTGCCAAAAAACATGAGAGGTCAGGTGATAGCCAACCACGGCAAGCTAAAAGGGAAAAAAAAAAGAAAAAAAAGAAAGATGCTGTCAGAGAGGGAAAGGAGATAGGGAGAGAAAAAGAAAGGGAGGCACATTAATAATACATGGGATCACTTCGGATGAGACAGTGTGGAAAGCTGGACTGTGAATTTCCTGATATCCTGGCATGTCTTAATGCTAGTAGGCAGGTTAGACCAAAGGGAGTATGCTGAGAAGAAAGGGGATTTCAAAAACAGAGAGGAACTAGCTCGGGGCAGTGATAAGGCATTGCGTGTTGGTCTAGTGGTAACAAACCAGTTGTACTTGGCAATATGTTTCGGGACTTGGGCTAGGAAGATTTTTTGCACAAGGATACAAAGATGCTGCTGATGTCGGGCAAGAAGAGGGTGCGTGGAAGCAAGTTTATAAAGACGAAGGGAGGCAAATGTTTGGTCTTTTCGAAACAGAATTTTCAGAAGCAAGCGTTGATGTACCTCCAGTCTGTGGTGTAAAGTCTGAGACAACCCGCACCAAGCTATATCGCAATAGTCAAATATAGGCAAAATGTACGACTTAAAGAACAATTTTCTGCAGTTATCATTCAAGTGTTGGCAGTGGGGTTGTAGCATACCTAAGGACGCACTCGCACGCTTGCATACAGACTGGACTTGTGGAGACCAGGAGAGTTGGCGGTCGAGAATAACGCCCAGGTGCTTGTGCTCGTTAACAACTTTAATAGGTGTACTATTTAGACCAGGAAAATACAGAAGTTGAGTGGGGGGCGAGGGAGAGAAGAACATGGCCTCGGTTTTGGCGAGGTTAGGCTTCAGTTTCCAGGTTTCCATCCATGTTACTGTAGCGTTGACCCCGGACTGCATGGAGGCCGTGAGGTTGTCTGCCGAGCTGCCGGAGCACATCAGAGCAGTGTCGTCAGCAAAAAGACTTACATTTGGTACAAGGGCTGGCAAGTCAAAATGGAAGAAAGTTTGCACATTGTAAAATTTCCAGGAAATTATGCACATCGCCGATCTGCATCTGAAGTTGCCACCTTATCTCTAACGAGCTCCACCACTTCTTGGCACTATAAGACATGATCGCTTCTCCATTGATTGCTCTCCATTCCAACTTTGATGCAGGGTTGTGGCAGAATAGTCGGTGTATCAATTCGGACCAGGATGAAGGAGCGGCTATAAACAGAAAAAGCTCGTTCCAAAATAACTGCCTTTGCCGAGTCCAGCTGAGGCGGCTCGAAAAGAACTAGACTTTCTCATGGACTCTGTACCAAGTCGATTGCTCAGCAGCGCCTGTCTTACTTTCTTGATGAAGCACTTACAGTTAGTTGTGGACGGTTGTAATGCCAGGCCTACAGTCGAATGCTATCAGAAAGGAAGAGTATTCTGGCAATCCATACGTTTACACACCATCTCAAGGAGAAGATGAGAGCACAAGCAAAGGATGTAGAGTGGCAAAATAACGTCTGACCACGTGTTTTCAGGATTTCCGCAATGGGAGGGCACTCAATCTGAGATAGGATCTCAGGAGCTGGCCTCACGTCTGGTGTTTCAGATGAAGACATTATTCACAGAGTGGACGCATTGACAACTTGTCTGCAGGCAGGAATACTATTTGCCAAGATAAACTTCATCCCAACAATGAATGACTACCTGCAGTAATGGTTTCATCTCTCACTACATGGATATTTAGGGGACAGATTTGATACACCGACTATTCTGCCACAACCCTGCATCAAAGTTGGAATGGAGAGCAATCAATGGAGAAGCGAGCATGTCTTATAGTGCCAAGAAGTGATGGAGCTCGTTGGAGATAAGGTGGCAACTTCAGATGCAGATCGGCGATATGCATAATTCGCTGGAAATTTGACAATGTGCAAACTTTCTTCCATTTTCTCCCAAACCAAGAGCATTATATCCCTTGCTGAAGCATTATAATCAGCATTAGGCCATGGTAAAAATATGTTTGATTCTCATGTACGCGCGCACCGATTTTTGGCGGCGCGCCAACGATTTATTTTATTTCTATGCATGCATATGCGGGCATGAAAGCGGTCAATGCAAAAGGCATTATAGCAATAAAATCTGCTTTTAAATATGGCAGTTTTCTAAAAAGAGTTATTGTGTTCTAGTCCATGGACCCCGTCTAAAAAGTTAGAAATTAACGAAATGTGATAGCTGAAAATTAAAATTTCACACAAAACCTCACAATAATCATAACACTTGAGATGCTGCTTTCAACACTAAACTTGTACTGCACCAACAATTGGCAACATGCATGCATAGGAAAGAGGATCACGAGGGGAAGAGGTCTTCTTCATGTAGCTTTTCATTCTGTGTGTGATTATTGTGAGGTTTTGTGTGAAATTTTAATTTTCAGCTATCACATTTCGTTAATTTCTTACTTTTTAGACGGGGTCCATGTACTAGAACACAATAACCTTTTTTAGAAAACTGCCATATTTAAAAGCAGATTTTATTGCTATAATTTCTTTTGTTTTTTTCTGTCACCAATCAATGGAATGCCCTATATCAATATTTGTTTGTTTGTTTCTTTTATTTGAATTCGTTTAGAGCACAGGCAATTCTGCCTTCTCACCAGAGGAAAAACCTCCGGTTTCTGCTAAGAACGAATATAATATTATGAGAGAAGGAAATATTAAAAAGAATCATAACAATCATGATAATTCCAAAGCACAAAGTTTGTATATAATTCAAATGGGTGCGTGTATGTGTAAGCATGCAGTGAAGAAAACACCGAGAAAACATGCAGTGATGTGTAGGGATGCCGAGCAAGGTGGTTACAAATTACAATTAATTCTGTTCAGAGCCAGTTTAAAGGCAACCGCCGCACTGTGGAGGCGATTATCGCTGGGAAGGGCATTCCAAAGAGTGCTTCCCACAAATGTCAATGACTGACGACCGGAAGGTCCAGGAAGGAAAGGCACTTGCAGTAGCCGCTGCTCCTGTCCTCGAGTAATTCGGCGATCATCCCGGGATGCTTGGCCTGTGTTAGCCATCAACTGAAAGTAGGTGCAGAAAAGAGGACTTGCAAGATCATGTAGGCAACGGAAAACAAAAAATAAAAACTTGTAGTTAAAAATGTGAGTTAGGGATCGAATAGATAAGCGCACGAGGAGGGGGGCTGTGGATGCACGGCTGGAGAGTCGGAAAATTGCACGAATTCCGGATTTGCTGGATTTGATTAAACGACTCTGCAGCTGCTGTGTCAGCGACGGGAAGAATGCATTGGATGCGTACGTTAGTCGTGCTTGCACAATGCCAATGTACCAAAGTCTGCGAGCTCTTATGGGCAGAGATCGCCCATGGCGCCATAGCTGGCTGATGGCGACTGACGCCTTCTGCACAACACAGGAGAAATGGGGCTGCCAGGATAGCTGGTCATCAATGGTTACGCCAAGGTATTTGGCAGTGGAGGTAACAGTTAAGGCTTGATCCTTACATATGACGACTGATATGTCGCCAGTGAGTCCTATATGTAAATGATAGCCTTCACATCATATCAATACCGTATTATACGCATAGATGTGCAAGCCTTTTCTTGCCGAAAATGGCACTAGCATGTTCTTCTGCTGGGAAACATGTGAGTAGTGGTGGACCATGGTGATACTTTTTTTATGCGGAGGTCATTCTGTGCATGTTGCTGTAGCAGAATTTCATGACTCTGTCATAAAATTGTCTTGCCTTTCAGATATTTCAGATTTCCCCACCCTCGATCAGATTTATTTGAGAAATGTAACCAGGTGCGTGTCGCAGATGTTTTTGTTGATTCTGTGTTTATAATGGTTTATAATCATGGGTTATCGTGATAAGGTCATCTTGCATCATATTGCACTGAAATCGTAACCCTGTTGATGTCGATACAACTTTTGGAAGTAGTTCAATGACTTCAAACTGTTAGTGCACGTTTTTTTCTAAAACAACACAGCAAACTATGAACAATAAACATGTATTAAAATGTAAACATATACATTGCTGAGTCCGACACCTCGTTCCAACAACTACACTGATCCCTAGGATAAAAGGGGTAGGGCTATGGTTGGAGGTCCTGAGAGATAAACAAGGAACTCCATAATAATAAAATCTTACACATCTTTTTGTGAGTATGAATGATATCCAGTCGAACCTCTTTAGGACGAACACCAAACGACCTATGGTATTCATTCTGTGAGTTTGTCTTAACCTATTTTATAACCAGTGAATGCAATTATTTCTCCAATAGACATACGAATAGATTCCTTCTAAAGCGAAAGATGCTAAGCCACACCAACTCATTGACTCGTCTCGTATGAAACAAATGAGTAACTAGAGAGGTTCTGCAAAACGAAAATGCGTACAAACTTTCGTTCCACGTCATGAAGTGCGAAACTTCGCACGAACTTTCGCAACTTTGGACGCGAAAATTGCAGGCAACGCGAAATGAACAGTCGTACACTCTTTCGTGAGATCGGGTCATGGCGTACGTGCACTTGGCCCGCGCAAACTACTGAACGTTTCTTTAGCAACATGACGGCAACTGAAACAGCAACAGAGAAAGTACGATACATGTACAGCACATTCTTGCAGGTACTACAAACAAATTGCAGATCGTAATTCTTGCTTTGGCGGCACGAAACTTCATTTGGGGCAGTGCAATCTCGGCGGAACTCACAAAATTGGATTATTTAATAATAAATCAAACAGCCCAAGCTCGAGTAAACAAATCCAATCATGCAAGTACGAGATCTTAACGAGACGAAACTGCACCCTTTGACTTGTTTTGTATGAAGCAAACAAGTTTACTGAACCTCTCCAGAATGCAGATTTTCCCTGTTATTTACCGGTATTAAATGTTACGGTCTTTGTTTTTATCAAGTCTTGCTTTGTAAAGAAGAGGTTGGTGCGACTCCGGCGATAGTAGGCGATGGTAGGGGAGTAGATTGTTTTGCTCCCTACATGGGAGCTCGCGGTTTTCCTGCCAACTTGAATTCAAACTTGACTGACTCACGACTGCCATTCAGAGCACAGGAGAAGTCCATCGAATCGTCCACTCGGCAAACTTGCAAGAAAGCACCGCTCCCCAAAACACTGTGTACTGAGCAGGGAGTGGTGCTTTCTTGCAGGTTTGCCGAGTGGACGGGTCGATGGACTTCTCGTGTGCTCTGGATGGCAGTCGTGAGTCAGTCAAGTGAGAAATCAAGTCGGCAGGAAAACAGCGAGCTAACACATTCTTCCCAAGTCTTGCTTTATAATTATTTAGTTTTAAAGAGGTCGATAAGTCGGAGGCGCATAATACCAAGAGTACATAACCCCCAGAGTGTGCAACGCCTGATCCAGCTCTGTGTAGGGTCTTGGTCGAGCGGAATCGGATCTTTGCGTCATAATACCGTACACATCTGAGGGGAACCCGGGGAGTCGCGGGTACTCTTGGATCAAAAACAATGGTGCCCTGCCTCGAGACCGGCCTTGCGCTGGTGTGAAGTGTACGCATGACATCAGAAGATCCGATTCCGCTCGACCAAGACCCTACACAGAGCTGGATCGGCGTTGCACACTCTGGGGGGTTATGTACTCTTGATAACCCCTTGATAATACTTTACAAACCGAAGGTAAGTTTTGGGTCGCAAGTATCCACGCAAACACACATCCAGTCAAATAAGGGACTTGTCAAAAAGATCCCTTGATGAGAAGGGACCGAAAACTAGGCCCTGGCGGATAATGCCGGCAGAATTTCGAGCAGAATATGGGTTATTTTAGAAAAGGAGCAGAAGGAGCAGAATTCGGCAGAAAAGTGCAGAAGAAAGAGCAGATTCAGACACTCTGCGGAGTGCAGATCCAACTACGAAGTGCGTATAGGGCTGCTGGCGCCTAATTACGGCTCCATTGTTCACAAGCACGTGAACTCACTGGTACATGGTCCCTTTTTGATACCTTACGGCCGCAATTGATAATGTCGCGACGCCCGATAATGCCGGCAGAATTTCTAGCAGAATATGGGTTATTTTAGAAAAGGAGCAGAATTCGGCAGTAAAGTGCAGAAGAAGGAGCAAATACTCTGCAGAACCAGCTACGAAGTGCGGAGAGGGCTGCTGGCGCCTATTTACAGCTCCATTGTGTTCACAAGCACGTAGGGCACAAAACTGACAGGCTACTGAGACATTCAGCGACCCGAGACTAAGCTCTAACACATCTCTGTTTTGGGTGTATCGCACTGCAACCATCCAGGTCCGACAACAACAGAACTACACACACCGAAAAGCCTTTTACTTCATTTCGTGCAAACAAACTCCTAACTAACGAAAACCAGAACAAGCATGATCAGTTCCTCGCATGCGTACCTGAGGGGCCCGCATGCTCGGAGTGTAAAGACCACATGGCGGGCGTGAAGAAGTGTCGCAACGGCACGCGCATGCATACAAGTAAAGTGCGTAAAAGAGTTCATACTACAATCTCCAGTGCGCAAACCAACAGCCTTCCAACTACATGTACATGTACTTGGAAAGTTCATGGTTACGTAGGACCGAAGAGGGGATTCCCCGGAAGGTGAGATCAGCGAAAATGTGCCCAAGCTACAATAAGCCCCACGGCAACAAAGAATGGCGACTGTTACAGGACGATGATGAGACCAGTTAATAACATGACAATGCGGTCTGACTACAATTCGAAGAAGCAAAGCAACACACCACCCAAGTTGGGTGGGTCAGCAATATCGAAGATAAAGGAAAGGGGGAGCTTAGCTTGTGCACATATTCGCTGCGCTCACCTTCCCCTCTTTGGTCCTACGTAACCATGAACCTTTGCGCACTGGAGATGTGTTAGAGCTAGGTCTCGGGTCGCTGAATGTCTCAGTAGCCAGTCAGTTTTGTGCCCTATTATCGCACTTTCTGACCGCTCATCATCTTGTTACAGTCGTGGATAGTTGCTGCATAACTCGTTCTCATGTGTTTCTTCTCTTTTTTACATTTTATTATAGGCCCAGTATCCGAGTTTATTATCTTTAATAATAATCTTTATTTCAGGATTACCCAAAGGCTGACGCCTATCGGGGATCTTCTATTTGTGTATATACAATGAACATTGGAGTTGGGAAAAAGAGAAAATGTGCAAAATGAGTTCGGAAACAGAGGGATGCTGTACAAAAGATACAGTGAAAGAACAAGCAGTGTACATGTAAAATTATTATTTTATAATTCTTTTATTTTTCGAATAGATCCTTGCATTGAGCACTTACCATCGAACATTTAGAAAAGCGATCCTGTCCGCTTTTCAATTACAATGTAAGAGCTAACGACATCGCCATTGAGATACGTTGTCAACTTAAGTTTCTACATGTACGTAAGGGTCGGTACCTGGACCAGGGAAGACTCTATGGCTCCTACTATCGCGTGGCCGGCCGCGTGCGTGTGCATGGCTGTCATTGTTCAAGCCATTTCAGATGTGCATGCACGAGGAATTTCCTTCTTTGGAACTGCTTCTTGCATGAGCTGTTTCGGTTAATTCGTCTCCTGGCCTGACTTATTTCGCTTCGGCGCTGCTGAGACCTCATCTCAACGAATTTTACTCAATGACAGGTGCGTTGAACAGTCCCCTTTGATTCATTTGCTTGTGTTGACTCTTTCATTTACAAAAAGTGTGCTGCTTTTAGGTGGAAAAATAATAATAATTTTTTTAAAATAAAATACTGTAAGTAGTATAGGGGGAGGGGGTTCAGGACCACCTTCCAGGTGGTCCAAAATCGACTTTCTCGATCGGCCCTTCGGGCCTCCCTCCAAAGTCTCCCCCTCCCCCTATACTACTCGGGGGACGTGTGAGATAATGACTCTGTGAGATAATGACTCTGTGAGATAATGACTCTTACCAGGAGATAGGTCTGCCATACAGTTCCCCCCTCTCCTACCCTATAGTACTAACCCTTCAATACACTTCTTATTCTTTATGGTAAGAAATGTGTGTGTGAGATCCAAGTACTAATATTACAACCCCAAGTACTAATTTTACACCTCCAAGTACTAATTTTACCACTCCAACCACTGATCCCATGTTGGCTCAACCCAGCCCCAGAAAAGCGAGTCAACTTGCTGTCTCCGAGAAAATCGGAAGTGAGCCAACTTGAGCTTTCTGAGCCAACTTCGGGTGGTTCAGCTTTGGATGATTTACCACCAATTTCCCATCTTCTAGCTCTCGTGATATATTTTCAGCATACACAACTGTTTCCTGTTTTAGTTTTGCTACGGGATGGATCATTTCCACATGTATCTTTTCTTGTTTTTCATCAGCTTTTTTTTTAATAGGGGGTTTCCATCCTGAGTTGTCGTCCGGAAAGCCTCACGGAAGATCGGTGTACTGCGTCGATCTTTCCGCCAGATGAACCTGTTTTCCCGCGGTACTTTCGTTGTAGGTGTTATTCAGCCTGATCTAGAATATGCTCTCCCTGTATACCTTTCGTTTATATCCGCTAAAAATAGAAACAAGCTAGCCTCACTCCACCGGCGCGCTGTACGAGTTGCTTGTGGCGCATCACCCCAAGCTAATATCACGCCACTTCTTCACCACCTCAATGTTTCCTCTTTCCAATATCAATCAGTATTTTTGTTCCTTGTATTCATTTTTCACTGTTACTGTATTAAGCCGGCTGTTTGCTTGCAGTCCCTCTTTCCCATCTGTACGTCTACCCGAACTACTCGCGGCTCTACAACTCATAACATGAGTATCAATCGCTATAGATCTATGTCTGGCTTTCTGTCCTTTTCAAGTAAATCGGCTCTTGTTTGGAATTATTTACCAGACGACCTGAAGTCCTGCACTACTATCGCAGATTTCCGCGTCAAATTGGCTATTTGGCTAAAAGACAGCTTAACTCTTAATCATTGTTATGATTTGCTTTCAAGCAATGTGCATAATCAGTAACTTGATGTTGCTGTTTTTGTTTTTTTGTTTTTTTTTGGTTTTTTTGGTTTCCCATTCCCGGGGCCTTCTATTCGGTACTCTTTGTAGTTGTACTTCTGTACTGTTGAGCTATCCGAATTCAAATAAACATTAAAAAAAAGAAAAAAAGTTGAGTGCTGCTCTCACCTCAGCAAGGGTTTCTTTTGTGGGTATGTAAGGCTTATTTTTCATCTGATCATCTTTACATGATGTGGATGGTTTCGAAAGTGTGAAGGTCTTCATCTTTACTTCCGTGATATATTTTTTTATTTGTCTTTGAAATACAATAGCAGTAATAGGGATGAGAAGAAGGAAAAAGAGGTAAATCAAGTTGTCTGATTTTCCCGATGTAATTCCCGATGTAATTCCCGATGTTCCCGATGTAATTCCCGATGTTGTCGGTGTTCCCGATGTAAATCCCGATGTAATTCCCGATGTAATTCCCGATGTTCCCGATGTAATTCCCGATGTTCCCGATGTAATTCCCGATGTTGTCGGTGTAATTCCCGATGTTCCCGATGTAATTCCCGATGTTGTTAGCGTAGTTCCCGATGTTGTCGGTGTTGCCGGTGTTGTTGGAGCTACCGTTGTTGGTATTAACCTTGTTGTTGGCTTTCCCGTTGTTAGCGGTGCTACCGATGCTACTGGTACATTATCAGGAGGAAAAAGTGGTTGAGAAGGAACACAGGCTATATGATCACCCACTACCCAACATCTATTCCCAGGAGTTGGAAAGGAATGTGAAACACTACACAACATGATAATTTCTAAGAGAACAGATATCATTTTCAGTTTCAACATTTTTTTACTCTATCATAAACCGTTTTCTTTCTCTCCATCAGACTATACCAGTTACATCAAAGGTTGAAGGTGATTTTGGTAGATTGATCGTACCAAGCACATCTGATAATGGTATCGGATCAAAATCTAACCTAGGCTGATGTTGTAAATTTCTTGGATCATTTTCAGGGTCAACACTCATCGAAAGATAAAGATTGGGGTCTGTCAAATGAGGGTGATCCCCGTTTCCTGGTTTCGTCTGATCGTAAGGTGGTTGTGTGGTGATATGATCTGTTGGTGGTGGTGTTTCACTGGGGATATCAACCGGAGTTGGTCTTTCACTTTGGATGACAGTAGGAGGTTGCGTTGTCAAGCAGAGTCCATCCTTATCCAACGGATCACGAATACAACCAAGAGTAAATGGTAGCATGGTCAACAGTATTAACAAATGAGGCATTTCCATTTTTTATCTACATATAGTTAAGATTTTCAGTACTCATGATAAACCAGCTCCCATTCATCAATGAAATTGTATCCACTCACAGTTGGTAATGTCAATGTGTTGTTGATGAAGGTCAGATATGCCGTTGTTATATCATGTTCAGTAATGTCGCTACATTACTGAACATGATATAACAACGGCATATCTGACCTTCATCAACAACACATTGACATTACCAACTGTGAGTGGATACAATCTACCGCTTTTACCGCTTTTTTACCGCTTTTTCTCCTAACACATCTCGATATGATACTTGAAAACGTCTTCTGCTACCACTTGTTTCGTGACCGACTATGAAGAGATCCTCAATGACTATCAGTTTGTTGGTTGGACTTTTGTTTTTAGGAAAGGCATGAAGTGTGGCTTCTGGTGGAGTGGTTGATGAGCTCGGGATGATATTCTTCATTTTTTTGACTTTCACCTTTCCATCCTTTCTGTCAACATACTCCTTTGTTGTTGCTGAGTCATCCTCTGTTGAGTCTCGGAGATTGGTGATGTGTTTCAACCCCATGTTAAGATTTCCTTTCATCTGGTTGAGTCCACTCGTCCACAGAGTCCGACTTTGTGCTGTGTTGAGATATTCTGATGTTACCACAGATTTACTTGTTGATGGTTGCTTCACATTTATAATTTCCATTCCACCCATGGCAAGATTTCCTTTCATTTTCAGTGTACCACTCACCTTCAGTCGTGTTTCATCATCATCAACATGCTTCCTCAATGAAGTATCCACTTTTCCTATCTCACTTGTGACCCACCCAGTTGGTGCCGCACAAGTGGTACCTATTCCATCATAACCAAGAAAGCAGATGCTATGATAGTTCATGTCAATATGTCCCTCCACATCTCCACCAGCTTTATCCAGCTTTTCTTCACTGATGACAAATAACTCCCTCTTTTTGGCATAGCAATTAAGATTGATCGAATTAGCTTCCAAGGCTGTTCCAAATTTTGAACTCATCTTCCTTATCTTTCTATATATTCTTTCTTGAGAGTGTTGGAACAATAAAAATGATCCTTTGTAGATACAAACCATGGAAATGATCAACTTTGATGAGCACAAGGAGAAACCAACAAAGCATTACTACTTGCTTCCTGATTGTCACTACATGATGATCGGACAAACGGGATGTGGGAAGACAAACACCCTGTGTGATATGCTTCTACAATCATGGTTGAACTGTGATAAGGTCGTCCTTTACACAATAAATCCTCAACAACCAAAATACCAACTTCTTGACAGGTTTTACAATGGAATATCTCCTGGTACTCTTATCATTGAACAACCAGACAAGGTTTGTCCAGTGGAGGATCTCGATGATCAGGAAAATAAGGTGATAATTTTTGATGACATCAAGATTGACAAAAAGAATATGACAAAAGTGATGGAATACTTCAGTCTTTCGCGGAACAAGAAATGTAACTGTATATATCTTTGCCAATCATACTATGATGTACCGAAATATATCCGGAGGAATACCAAGTGCTTCCTCCTGTACAAGGGCTTAGACAACAGAGATGTCCAATGTCTAGCACATGATCACTCCAAAAATCTTAGGAAAACCGAGTTTGCGGAGGCCTATGAAATGGCAACAGAGAAACCACATTCATTTTTCATGCTTGATAAAACAGCAACATATCAGCCAGAGATGTACCGATGTGGAAAGGTATTGGTAGATAAGCATGCCACATTTTACACAAGTAGAAAATCCTGAACATAGGAAGGAGGTCATTGACACCTTTCTCAAAAATCGAGAAATTCTCAAGCAACGTCAACTGGAAAAAAGGATCGGCAAGCAACAGCAGGAGGAGTTTGTAGAAGAGTTCCAAAAACCTGTTGTTAAAAATTTAACCAAACAAAGTGAGGAATACGATAAACGGCAGGATGCGCTCCTTGGACAACTTCAGACTAACCAAGCAGCAATCACATCAGCCCTCCATCAAATTCCATCGGTTGTGGGTTCATTCATCGAACCTATTGGAGGTAGCACTCCTGAACCATTGGATGGTAGAACTTCTTCTTTCATCACTGACACTGATATATCATTCAACCAGGATGATATTGACCTCATCAATAAGTACAAGGGCAGTAATCATCCAATATCACCAGCAGGAGAGATCAAAGAAGGTGAGGATTTGAAAGAAATGAAATATATTCTTGGAAGAATAAGAGGGGTACAAATGTGCTCTAGTTCAGCAAGTGATAAAGCAGGAAACAAGAAACTTGTGATAAATTCCATAGACAAGGTGAGGAAATGGATAGACTTCATGATCAGTGCTAACGGTAGTAGAGTGAAACCAGTACAAGTTACGAAAGCGGACCAAGCAACCCAATCATCACCACAGTCCACTAAGAAAAGGAGAAGAAACAAAAAGAAAGGTATCAATCCCAAAAGTCCAGAACTCTCAAGTCCAGTTCCGAAAGCAGACCAAGCAACTAGACCTGTTGATTATTCCCCACCACCAGAGTCTCCTGAGAGATGGAAAAGATACAGACGGAGAGCTAGCTCTCCAAGAAGTTTAGGAACGTGGGATTTATCTGGTCTACAACCACCACTAGAATCAGATTTCTCAGAAGGAGATTTTCACTCCTTGGAAGGAAGTGGAATCAGATTTTACAAATCACATGATGAGTTAGTGAAACGACTGAGTTTACTTTGCGCTTCCCGAGAAGCAGGAAATACATCAAAGAAAGTCATTAACGAACTTGTTGAGATCTTGGACCGTTTGTTGAATGATAAAGTGATAAAAAAGAGTGAATACAAGAAGATATATAAATCTTATGTATACAAATGTATACAAGTTGAGCACTCTTGCGTGGGGTAGTGCCTTTGCTGTTTGCTTTATGCAGAGCTCACTGACTTGTCAGTTTGAGCACTCTGGCAAGGTACGTTCGGGCCTGATTGGAAATTTTTATTTCCATTGCTATCAGGTTCGGCCTCATTTCCTCTGTGCTGCGCTGACGAGTCCACAAAGGACGAAACAGTTCTGTCCGCAGATTGAGTATTTCGCTCCTGCTCTTGTAGCAGTTGAGCACTCTTGCGTGGGGTAGTGCCTTTGCTGTTTGCTTTATGCAGAGCTCACCGACTTGTCAGTTTGAGCACTCTGGCAAGGTACGTTCGGGCCTGATTGGAAATTTTTATTTCCATTGCTATCAGGTTCGGCCTCATTTCCTCTGTGCTGCGCTGACGAGTCCACAAAGGACGAAACAGTTCTGTCCGCAGATTGAGTAAATCTTATGTATAGATAGAACCATGGAAACCATTCTATTTTTTGACAGTCACAGTTCACAAATCACAGGGACAAGTCAAAACTTCCAAGCATCTTTTAGCCCTCCATTACTACTTGATGAAAAGAAGACCTATGAAATTGCTCTGATCAATTCTACCATCTGGTATAGTTGGTTCAACATCAACACCACAAACAACTAAATTCGGATTTTTGATGGGAAAGCCTGGAAAAGGCTTGTCATTCCAAGAGATGCTTACAACTTGACTGACATCAATCGATATATCCAGAGAAAAATCGAAAATGAGGACGGGATAACGATTGAGCCAAACTTCAACACTCTACACAGTGAAATTTACCTCAAACATGGATACAAGGTTGACTTTGACATCCCATCATCACTTGCTCCTGTACTCGGATTTTCAAAGAAACTGGTTGATACAACTTCTACATCTGACTTCATTGTGAATATCACTGACACTCACAACATCCTCATTCACTGTAGTTTGATAAGTGAGGCAAACCTCAATGGTAGAACTGGTGATGTCATTTACTCATTTTCACCGGATAAACCTCCTGGATTCCAACTCAACATCCAACCGAATGAGAAGTAGTGTTTACCATTGACGAAAACTGACAGAATATCAGATGTAATAATGAGGATAACTGATCAAGATGGAAAGGAACTGAACCTCAACAATGAAAGAACCACGTTCAGTCTTCATCTCCGGGAAAGAAAATAAGACTAGATAGATGACATCATGTTCTTGAAACGAAACCAGCTTACCAGACAAAAGGTTATCGGCGGAAGTCTTCTTGGAAATCTGTACAACAAAGCCAAAGGTGTACTATACAACACCAGCAAAATCTTAGCACCAAAGGTCAAATCCGTAGGAAAAATGACAGCTCAGAAAGCTTTGGAAGCAGCAAAAGAGCAGATCACTCCAGACATGGTCTTTGATTTGGCAAAAGATCTTGCTAAGGGTGATAGAAAATCAGTAAAAATGAAAGTAAAGAAAGAGGCAAAGCAGCTTGCTACTACTATTGGTAAAGACAAAGTTATTAATCCACATGTTAGAGATACCATCAATCAATTATCAAACAACAAGGACATCAAACGAGTTTTGTTGGATAAGAGTAAAGAGCTTCTCCAAGATAATCAGAGAGCTATCCTATCAAACATCATTGCTGGTTCAGGAATGAAGAGGTTGTAGAAAAAGAAAAAAGAAAAAATATATAGGTAGAAACCATGGCCTCTTATACAAGCCCACATTTCGATCTTTTCACAGACCCGCCAAAGGATGAATCAACAACTGAGTATGAGTACATAGAATATCTTCCCAGGAACAGCAATGACATGAATAAAGACCAGCATATCATAGAAACCAAGGATCTTGATGAGTACCTCCTTCCTCATAAAGCACTGCTTGAGGTTCGTGGACGTCTCGTCAAAGCAGCAGATGGTTGCAATTATGGTCCTGATGATGTCATCACTCTTTCCAACAACGGATTTTCACTCTTCAAGACTGTTGAGTATCAACTTGACAACAATATGGTAGAGAGAGTTGATAGTCATGTACCACAAGCTTCTACCATTCTCAATCTGGTCCAGTTTAGTGATGATTATGGGAGAAGTTCTGCTACCAACATGCTCTGGTACAAGGACACAGGAACTGGACAAGCATCTCTTAATGAGTTTAGGGATTCAGGTACATTGTTGCCAGTAAATCCTATCACAGACGTAACAGCACTTACTGGAGCAAATTTCAGACAACATTTTCAGACATATCTAAGGGATCCTACTTACAATACCGGATTCAGAGCCCGACAACTCATCACGACTGGAAATAAGGATACAACCATGTTGCTTCCTTTATCATCACTGTTGGGTTTTTGTAAAGATATTGATACGGTATTCATGGGGGTCAAGCAGACACTCAATCTTACCAGAGAATCATCAGCCAACTACATTCACAGAGTAAATGGTGTTGATCCAGGAAGGTTTGACATCAAACATCTTTCTTTGTGGATACCAAAGGTGAGACCATCACTCCAACTAGCTAGTAAGATTGAAAGTAAGTTAGTTAAGTCCACCCTCCGAGATCTGTACTTCGAGCAAGTCCGGGTTTATAGAAATCAGTATGGATCAACGGAGACAATCCCATCCTGGAGAGTGACTACTCACAGTAATGAGGAACTCCCAACTCATATCTTCTTTGCCATCCAAGCAGCCAATCGGAGTGGGAATCAAGAACAGAACAACCAGGTTTTCGACAATGCTGACCTCAGAAGCTTGTCTGTGTACATCAACAGCGATAGATTCCCAGAACGTGATTTGGAAATGAATTTCAGTCCAGCTACTCGGAATTATACAAGAGCATACATGCTTTTCCAAGAAGCCATCCAAAAATATGCTGACACAGACAGTGGAAGTCAGGTAAGTGTGGAGGATTTTTCCTCTTTATACACCATCATTCATGTAGATGTGAGTAAGCATAAGGAGAAGCTGAGGAACAGCCCTGCTGATATCGAACTTCGATGGAGACTTGGAAAACCGTTTGAGTTTCCCACTGGTACAGCTGCTTCTTACCAAACCATCTGTTTTATTCTCTCCGAACGTCATCTCAAACTCAATGGTATGAATGGCAAAATGAGGGTTGTGGTGTGAGAAAAAAGATAATAGTAGATAGGAACCATGAATGATTTGGAAAAGGACATTGAGATTATATTAACAAAGGAACTAACACAGAAGAAAGGTGGTGGTATCGGTTCTGTGATCGGAAGATTGGTTGGGAAGATATCTCCACTTGTGATCAAGCATGCTCCCAACATCCTTGGTGCACTTGGACTGGCTGGTATCTCTGGTGCTATTTCTGGAAGCACACACAGAGCCACAGCTGGTCGGGGAATCGGTCAGTATGTGGAATATGGATTGATGCTAACTCCAAACCAAAAGAAGAAACTTGGTAGTACTCAGGATGGAATCACACTCCGGTTAACAAAAAATCAGTTATCCGGAAATGACATGCTTTTGCTCACAAACCGACAGGTTACCAAAATCAAAAAATCAAAAAAAAAAGGAGTAGGAATGGATCTCAAGTTATCCAGTACTCAACTCAAGAAGCAAGGAGGGTTTCTCGGAGCATTAGCAGCTGGATTATTAGCACCAGCTCTGGGAAAAATGATAGGTTTAGGAAACACTGGTGAAGGATTACAACTTCCTGGAACACGGAGGGTAGAGGGGTAAAAAAAGACCAAAAAGGAAAGGGGTTACGTCTACCACGAACGTGAGGCCACTGACCAACTTTGACATTGATGAAATTCTGAGATCTATTCCACATTTCAGAGGAACTTTTAGCAAAGATCAGCTTCCACAACCTCTATCATCAAAGGATTGTTTGGTAATCAATCTTCCAGATTTCTTGGATGGTGGTGGTACTCACTGGGTTTGTGTGTTTGGTAATGAATATTTTGACAGCTTTGGCTTATCACCACCAGAGGAGGTAGTCGGGTGGATGAAGAAGCACCATAAAAAATGTTGGTATAACTCATCAAAGATACAGATGAATGATAGTGTCCTGTGTGGATACTACTGTATACATTTCATAGAAGAAAGAAACAAAGGCAGAAGTGCTCTTGATGTCTTGTTGGATTTCACTCAGCACCCCAGTCAAGAAAATGAGCAGTTGGTATTTAAAAAAAAGGGGGAAGAAAAAAAGAGATAAAAGAGATAAAAAGGAAAACACAAAAAACCTTTTTTTCTTTCACTAGTTCCTTTTTTGGTATTCATTGTATAAGCATCATCAATTTTATCATTCACGGAGCTTGTGGAATTTCGTTTTTTCATGACGGGATTTGTGATTTCTTGGATAAGACTTCTCACATTTCTCACAGACAACTCTTTCATTGGCATATTGTCTGATTTTCTTGTGATTATCTTGATACCACTCTGATGCTGATCTTCCAGGCTTGTTTTTATTCACGGTATCCAGGTTTTCAATCCAGTATCGTTCTCTCCTCTTAAGCTCATCTTTATCAAACATTGATAGAGAGTCAATCTCAACAATTTCTACATGTCCGAGATCAAGCAGAATGAATGATGTCAAAAAATTATTTAAACAATCGACGAGGAGACAATAGTCGTAAAATGGCAATAAATAAGATAAATTGTGCACTCATAACAACAGCAAAAATGAAGAAAGTCAAGTTCCATAACGTTTTCTTGTGACTGTCATCAGTGGAACGCCCTCACATAAAATTGTAATAACTAAAACACACACTTATATACATGTAGCTAATATGGTTTCAGGTAGAAATACAGCAGCTAACAAGTACAAAAACACATTGCAAAGGTGCAAACTTCGGTTTTTGTACTTGTAAGCTGCTGTATTTCTACCTGAAACCATATTAGCTACATGTATATAAGTGTGTGTTTTAGTTATTACATTTTTATGTGAGGGCGTTCCACTGATGACAGTCACAAGAAAACGTTATGGAACTTGACTTTCTTCATTTTTGCTGTTGTTATGAGTGCACAATTTATCTTATTTATTGCCATTTCACAAAATTATGATTACCTTTTTGATATGCTCTGAAAGTGGATCTATGAAGATACATCCTATTTTTCAGTGGTAGACAAGTGGAGCCCACTTATACCTGATCGGTGTGTTGGCTTACAAGTTTGTAAATCTTACAAGGAGAAGTCTTCTTTGCTGATAGAAAATCTTTGGAATTCTCATCGGTATACTTCTATACAACAGGATTCAAATAACCGTTTATGATGATACTTCGGTGTAGAAAAAAAAAAGAGGAGAGTTGGTCTCCTTTCTCTTCTCTTCTCTTTTCTTTTTCTCTTCTATTTTTTCTCACACATATTCATGAAGAATTTCCTGAACCATCTCTAACAGACAATTGCTGGAGTAAGAACTCCTGAATTCTTCGTACTTTGGATCTTACCATAAAACGCGTACAGTTTAGATAATATAATTGGTGATATGGGTGGAAAGAAAGAAAAAAAGATAGATAGACAAACATGAAAGGGTATCACATAATCTGCCGTGGGACAGTTGGGTTTGGATACTCTCTCCAACATTCCACATTTCCGTAGAAATATTCTGGGGGTGAGTTTGGATCTCACGAAAGATGATCAGGAGCATGAAACGATCAACATCCACATATTTACCATAAATCCACAGATTTTTCTATCATTGACAAAAGCTGAGGTTGACAAGATGGATAATGGGAGTTTCCAGTTAGTGAGTGCTGATAGGATTGATGAGAGCTTGGAAGATCACTGTGAAAATATGGGATTGTTGACACATCTTTGTATCCATGAGAAATAAAAAAGTAGATAGATAGATTAAGATGAATGTTCATTGCCTATCGTGTAAGAAAAAGCAACAGATGAGGGGGATACAAGGACAAGTCACATCAACTGGTCAACCATATGTCAAGGGTAAGTGCTCAGTATGTGGTCGATCGTGTTCATAATTTATCAAGAAATCGGAAATCAGAGAAGGTGGATTCCTGTCTGGTTTGTTCAAGATGATAGGTTTAGGAGTAAAAAAAAATATAGATAGGAAATGGACTGATGATCTGGCTGATGAGTTACACAAGCCAAAGCGTGTGAATTTCACTAGGAGACAAGTGACTGTGAGTGAGATTGATGAAATCTGGTCCGCCGATCTCGTGGATATGACAGCTTTTCGTAAATACAATGATGAAATCAAATTTCTGCTTACTGTCATTGATCTGTTCAGCCGATATGCTTGGGTTGTTCCACTCGAATCCAAGAAAGGTGTTGACATCCAATCAGCATTTCGATCCATCGTGAAAACTAGCAGCAGGAAACCACGTAAGCTGTGGGTTGATCAGGGTACCGAGTTCTATAATCGAACGTTCAAACACTGGCTTGATGAGAATCAGATCACGATGTACAGCACTCACAACGAAGGAAAGGCTGTTGTAGTTGAGCGTTTCAACCGAACTCTGAAAACCAGGATGTGGAAATACTTCAGTGCTAACTCCACCAGCAGGTACATCGATGTCCTTCCACATTTGGTAGAGAAGTACAACACGACAAAACACAGAGGTGTTCGGATGACACCAACTGAGGCATCACGGGAGAAGAACGCTGATCGAATCCGTGACTCACTGGGTGAGAAATCTCCACTATCCAGGTCCACTAAATTCCAGATAGATGACCACGCCCGACTGGTGAAGCAGAAACGACATTTCGAGAAAGGATACACTCCGAACTGGACTGAGGATTTATTCAGGATCACCGATATTCTCCCGACCAGACCCACTACGTACTCTGTCAAGGACCTCGATGGTGAACCCATTGATGGGTCGTTCTATGAACAAGAGCTCCAGAAAACTACTCAAGAAATCTACCGGATCGAGAAAGTGCTCCGAAAGGACAACAAGAAGAAACAAGCCCTTGTGAGGTGGAAAGGCTACTCGTCAAGATTCGACAGCTGGGTGCCGTTTGATCAACTCAGCTGGTTGTGAAAAAGCTCCGACTCGAAAACTGAAAAATATGTGAGCTCTGAAAAAAGCTCCGACTCGGACTGGATCCCGTTTGATCAACTCAGCTGGTTGTGATCACGGATCACAGAAGCAGATTTGTTTGTAGAAAAAAAATCACGGGGTAGACCTACTAACTGTCAACAGCACCGGATTCCGACTCTTGTCAGTACTAATAGACATAAACAACTCCATATGTGTTTGACCCCGATAGCCTGGTTGGTAAATCTACTACACACAGGATAAGAAATCGAGAGTCACGGGTTCGAATCCCGGAAACTGAGACCACATGCCACAATGCGCATGTCTGAATCCTGTTTCACGAAACTGAGACCACATGCCACAATGCGCATGTCTGAATCCTGTTTCACGAAACTGAGAACACATACCACAATGCGTATGTCTGAATGCTGTTTCACAACAAGAAACTGAGAGCACATGCCACAATGCGCATGTCTGAATCCTGTTTCTGAGAACACATGAACAAAAAAAAACCAAAACCGAGACTCGAACCCGCGATCTTGTGACTCGAATCCACGGTCAGATCTATCCTCTATTAGAGGGTTGTGATATACAGTAATGCTATCACTGATTGAAAACATCCTTGTGTAGTGTAAAGATGGAATTTGACCTGAGCAAACTCACTATCACCTATGACGGGAAGAAACTCAAGACTGAGAAACAACTCCGGTGGATTCATAACAAATTAGACCAAAGAAAGATCGGGAACTTCTTAAGCAACAGATTCGGAAGAATCGGAAGAATCGAAAGAGGAAACCGATTGTTACACCACCGTTCACAGTCTCAAAGTCAGTACCCAAAGGGATTCTGAAATCGTTCATCTATGAACCGAAAGAGAATCATCCAGATCTGTATATATTCTTTGATAGTATAAACATCCCACTGAGAACATTGATACAGAAAGAACTGGAAAATCTTAAAGGTGTGAAAGTCAGTCTGACATTACAAGTAGAAATGGAGAAAGGAGACGACATAACAACCACATACACACCATACTTCAGGTGTTATGAACCCTCTGGTTCTCTAAAGTATCAGGAACGAACGACCCCACACGGCACGAGAACAACTATTTATTCTCAACAGTATATTCCACTTCCATCGACTAATAATAATGAACAATGAATGAACAACTGAATAACTAACACTAAAACCACCAGGTAGTTATAGCATGAAAATGACAGCGTATATGAGAAAAGCATACACATACAACATACAACTACAGCGCACACAGCAAACCGCACATAGCGCCTGTAGCGTATGCCACGTCGTAAACATCAGCGGTACGTCGGAGTCGGTATACAGCTGCATTGAAACGAACACAATGTCACAAGCGAGAAGGCCTTTCACTCTCGAGAACTTGTCGTTTCACAACATTCTCCCCACCAAAGGGCTTCTCACCGCCGTACAACAACTCCTAAGTCAAAACGATCGGGGCTCTGACTTCACGCCCAGAACGAGTCATCCGCTGCTGTGGCGGTGGCCAAGGTGGAATATTACGAGTGCTCACCATTTCTGCCAACTGAGCAATGGTCTGCGGGCTTGCGCACTTCAGATGAAGCTCTAACGTTGGCTTCACCAGAGCACATACCGGAATGACTGCGGAGCTACCCAGGATCGTGATGGCGAACTTGTCCATCCGCTGTTGGCTTGATTCCGCACCGAACGGCTTCACCTCAACGGTCTCAACACCAAGCGTGCCGATCTCGGCTGTCACACACAACACAGTCACTGGGCCACTGCCTCGTGGGGCGGACGCTGGACCAGATAACCTACATTCGATCTCCGTGTTCCACACAGTCTCGCCGCTTACTTCTTCCGTGCTAACCAGTATCGCCCTTCTCATTTTCTCGGCTTCTACGCCTTGCGATTCTAAGTCTCGCGCCTCTAACTCTTGCGCCTCTAACACTTGCGCCTCTAACTCTTGTGCCTCTAACTCTTGCGCCTCTACATCTTGCGCCTCTACATCTTGCGCCTCTACGTCTTGCGCCTCTACGTCTTGCGCCTCTACGTCTTGCGCCTCTACGTCTTGCGCGTCTACGTCTTGCGCTTCTACGGCGTTCGGCCGAGACTCCAGCTGCTTCTGAGCGTCTCCGACCGATGTTGCCACGCTCTGTACCGACGCAGTGGGCCTTGGATCTGATCCTCCCACTGGCTTCAGGCACTCTTCTGACCGCTGCTTGTCTGTAAGCAAAGTCTTACACGCCTTGTCCGGCGTCCTTCCGGGCGAGGCAAGCAAATCTCGCTTTGCTTCCTCATAATATGTACTGACGGCGATGCGCCCGGCCATCTTCTTGAGCTTTTCATTAAACTCTGCGCGGAGCGCACACTCTTGCCGTCTAGCACTGCGCTCTTCAAACTCCTCGCTCTGTCGGAGCCTCTTCTCCACGTATTTTCTCAACCTATCGCCTTCAAATCCATACCGAATTCCGTTGGCGATAAAGCTGGCTTCAATGATCCATAGTTCCTGTGCCATGCTCGCTTCGTATCCTGGCGTGGTCGCCAAATGTTATGAACCCTCTGGTTCTCTAAAGTGTCAGGAACGAACGACCCCACACGGCACGAGGACAACTATTTATTCTCAACAGTATATTCCACTTCCATCGACTAATAATAATGAACAATGAATGAACAACTGAATAACTAACACTAAAACCACCAGGTAGTTATAGCATGAAAATGACAGCGTATATGAGAAAAGCATACACATACAACATACAACTACAGCGCACACAGCAAACCGCACATAGCGCCTGTAGCGTATGCCACGTCGTAAACATCAGCGGTACGGCGGAGTCGGTATACAGCTGCATTGAAACTAACACAATGTCACAAGCGAGAAGGCCTTTCACTCTCGAGAACTTGTCGTTTCACAACATCAGGAGTGGACCAATGACAGTCACAACATCTCATGAGATCGATGACGGTATTCGAACGGCACACTCACAAATTCATAGAAATATCGATAAGTGGATACAGAATGGATCAAACTGGCACATCAATCATATCGTCGGATTTTACGTTGATGTAGCAGCATATCAGCCAATGAGAGGTAAATCCTACATTGATTTACCGAACGAGCTCAAGAAAAAGAAGGCAATCATCAATGTCAAGAATAAGGATGATAAATGTCTGATGTGGGCACTGCTCTCAGCTCTGTATCCAGCAAAGAAGCATAGTGACAGGGTAACTCAGTATACAGACTATAGCAACAAACTTGATCTGTTCGGAATCGATTTTCCAATACCACTGAGTCAAATTTCCAAAGTCGAGAAGCAAAACAGCCTAGCTATCAATGTCTTTGGGTATGAAGATAACGTGATCTATCCACTACTGCTGACAAAGAAAAGAGGTGAGAAAGTGATCAATCTTCTACTATACCAAAAAGAAGATCAGAATCACTACTGCTGGATCAAAGAATACAGCAGATTGTGCTACGATCAGTCAAAGCATAAAACCAGGAAATTCTTCTGTACAAGATGTCTCCAACCACACAACACAGAGAAATCCCTGAGCAATCATCAGGAGTATTGTGATAATGTCACTGGATTATCAGCACACATGGTACTACCAGAACCGGACGACGATGGAAATCAACCAACACTGAAGTTCATTAATCATCACAAAATGCTACAATGTCCCTATGTAATCTATGCTGACACTGAGGCACTGATCAAGAAAATTGATGGAGTGAAAAGCCAACAAACCAGCCGGGATTCACAGCATGTTCCTTGTGGTTTTGGTTATGTCGTGGTGCGTTATGACGGAGTGATGACAAGTCAGTGTTTCTACCGGGGTGCTGATGCTATGGATGTATTCTTTGATAAACTCAAAGTTGAGGAGAAGAAAATCCAATCAGCACTCAATAATCCAGCACCGATGGATCTCTCTAAGGATCAAGAAAAATTGTTCAGAGAGACAGAAGACTGTTGGATTTGTAAAAAGAAACTTGGTGATGATCACTGGTGATTTCCGCGGTGCCGCACACAATGACTGTAACATCAAACTGAGAATTTTTCCATACAAGCAGCACATCCCTGTGGTTTTTCACAACCTGAAAGGCTATGACAGTCATCATCTCATCGGAGCAATCGGAAAGACAGATGTTGAGACCGTCACATACACGGATAAGGATGGTGTGTGTAAGAGTAAAACTGTGGGTGAGATATCAGTCATTCCCAACAACATGGAGAAATTCATCTCATTCACATGGAGACAGTTCCGGTTCATCGACAGCTGCCAGTTTCTCAAAGCGTCACTCGATAGACTTGTGAAAACGACACCAGATGAGTCATTTACTCACACCAAGACGTTGCCAAACCATCAGCTGTTGATGAGGAAAGGAGTATACCCCTATGAGTACATGAACAGCTTCTCCAGGTTCGATGAGACTCAGCTACCAGCACAGAGTAAGTTCTATTCTTCACTGTCTGATGAGGGGGTGAGTGACGATGACTACAAACATGCTGAGACAATGTGGATGAAATTCGACCGTCAGACTCTTGGTGATTATCACGACTTGTATCTCAAGACCGACGTGTTTCTCTTGGCTGACATCTTTGAGAATTTCCGAGTAGAAGCTGTCAGAACGTATCAGCTGGATCCAGCAAATTACTATACTCTGCCTGGATTTGCCTGGGATGCTCTGTTGATGTACTCAGGTGTGTCCTTGGAATTACTAACAGACCATGATCAGCACTTGTTTGTAGAATCAGGAATGAGAGGCGGTGTGTCGATGGTCTCACAACGATATGCTGCTGCTAATAATCACTATCAGGAGACATTTGATGCTGATCAGCCATCGTCATTTATCCAGTATCTCGATGCCAACAATCTCTATGGTTGGGCAATGTCACAGCATCTCCCAGTGTCTGATTTTCGGTGGGAGAAACCATCAGAGAAAATCCTGAACAAGATACTGAACACTCAAGATGATTCCTCATCGGGGTATATCGTCGAGTGTGATCTGGATTATCCACACGAACTTCATGAGGAGCACAACGATTATCCCGTTGCTCCGGAACGTCTTTCCGTTAATGAGGACATGCTATCTCCATACCAGCAGGAGCTTGTTGATAAACTCAATTCTTCCGGAGGAGATGCTCTCAAACTTGTACCAAACTTGAGGGATAAGACAAAGTACGTTCTCCATTACCGAAACTTGAAATTCTACACTCAGCTTGGACCACGTTGTGTCAAAATTCATCGTGCTCTGAAATTTACTCAGACACGGTGGATGAGAAACTACATCGAGAAGAATACAGACCTCCGGAAGAAGGCACAGGATGATTTCTCTAAGGACTTCTATAAACTAATGAACAATGCGGTGTTTGGGAAAACTATGGAGAACGTTCGGAGGAGAGTCAACATAAAATTGCCAAGAAGTCGTGAGGAGAAAAAAATCAAACAGCTTGTTGCCAAAAAACGTACAACCGCCATGTGATCTTCAACGATGACCTGGTCGGGGTACAAAGTAACAGGACAAAGGTCGTCCTCAACAAGCCCATATATGTTGGGATGTCGATTTTGGATCTCTCAAAGACACTCATGTATGACTTTTACTACAATCACCTGAAAGAGTTGTATGGCTCTGATGTGAAACTCTTGTACACCGATACAGACAGCTTGGTTCTTCATTTCTTTACTGATGATCTGTTTGATGACATGAGTGAGTTTCTTGATAAGTATGATACAAGCAATTATGATCAATCACATCCGTTATATTCCGAGAAAAACAAGAAAGTTGTTGGTCTGTTCAAAGATGAACTCGGTGGAAAACTGATCACTGAGTTTGTAGGACTTCGCTCCAAGATGTACAGTTACTCTGGTGAGGAAAGTGGAAAAAGAGCAAAGGGGGGTGAAAACAGCAGTGCTCAAGAAAACTATCAAACATGATGATTTCCGAAATTGTCTCTTGGATCAATCCGTGTTCCATCGAGAAATGACAACACTCCGGAGTCATAGACACGTCATTTTCGGAGAAACAGTTAATAAGATAGCTTTATCACCATTGGACACAAAACGATATATCACAGAAGATGGATGTAGTACGTTAGCGTTCGGACACCATGAAATACCAAGATATCTGGCTGAGGAGGGGTTTGATAGTAGCATTTCATTCATGAGTTATGCTCCGGATATGATGAAGCAGTTTGTCCAGTGATCATGAGAAAAAAAAAGATATATATATTTTTTATATTACTTTTCTTACACATTCGATTCTCTATAGTTCTTCCATATGACATCAAGTCTTTGTTGTGTTTTTTTACATTTTGGAATGAATGGTTTGATCTTGATCACATCATCTTCGTCAGCAATGAGTTTCTAAAGTAGGAATGGGTAACTCACTTTGACATTTTTCTCTTTGTTTGCTACTTCCTAGATCCTCTGAATTTCATCAACAAGATTGTTGAATGAGGTTTTGCTAAGATATTTTGGTAAACCAACCTCGTTCAGGGTTATCTCCAACCTTGTTTCGATTCCTATTCTGGTTTTGGATTTTTCTATTTCTTCCAAGTAAATTGTGGTATCATACAGATCATTTTTCTTCATCTCATACACCTCAAGATCCTGTGGAGTTACTTCATTTTCCAAAATCATCAATTCTATATCTGTAGGAAACCATACCTGGTTTCTATAGTCAATGTAGTCCGCTATCATCTTATCTTTCCTGATGGAGTGTTCATCATCTATCCATGTATCCATGACTTCTTCTTCGTCTTCTTTGTTTATAGAGCAGTTGTCCTCAAACCACACATTCATGATTTCACTTCTAACAAAAATATTTTTTACTTTTTTGTTTTTGTTTTTGTGAATTGTTTGACTATTATTTACAAATCGTATGCTGAGAATTTCACTTCTTCTTTCTGGAAATGATTTATAGCAACAACAACAAGTTTGAGACTGAGAGTGTCATCGGTCTTGTCTTTGTAAACCCACTTCAGGTGAACGATACCATTGATAGTGTCACCTTGCTTGATCTTGTTGGTTTTTGATGGTTTGTTGCCCTCATCAAAGATAGCACAATCAGGAGAAATTTGAAGAAGCAGGATTGGGTGGTCACATTTTGCTGTGTTAATCCTGCTTCTAACCGTACTTCCTTCGGATTTGATCTTCTTCTCGATACAACGGATGGATTTACAAATGTCACTGTCAGAAGAAAATTTCAGAGAGTCCTCTTGTCCTTTCTTCACAACATTCATGATATTTGTCTCATCCGTGAATTTTATGTATGGTTCCTTACCATTGATTGTCAGTGATCCACATTTATTCCCATCCTTGATTGTAATTCGACAATCAATGGAGTCAGTGAGAACATCAACTGTGTCAAATGGGGTTGGCTTCTTACCTGTCATCTTGGAAAGATTGTGTAGAATCGTTGGTTATACACCTATGGCAACCGTTCCTCTAATATAGAATAATTAGGAATCCTCATCCAAAGCTGAACCACCCGAAGTTGGCTCAGAAACCGATCCCACATCAGTCCTCGAAGTGAGCCAAGATGGGGTAAGTGAAAAAGCTGAAGTTGGCTCACTTCCGATTTTCTCGGAGGCAGCAAGTTGACTCACTTTTCTGGAACTGGGTTGAGCCAACATGGGATCAGTGGTTGGAGTGGTAAAATTAGTACTTGGAGGTGTAAAATTAGTACTTGGATCTCACACACACATTTCTTACCATAAAGAATAAGAAGTGTATTGAAGGGTTAGAACTATAGGGTAGGAGAGGGGGGGGGGAACTGTATGGCAGACCTATCTCCTGGTAAGAGTCATTATCTCACACGTTCCCCTAGTAGTATAGGGGGAGGGGGAGACTTTGGAGGGAGGCCCTTCGGGCCGATCGAGAAATTCGATTTTGGACAACCTGGAAGGCGGTCCAGAACCCCCTCCCCCTATACTACTACTGTATGCCTGAAAATTTTTAGCGTTTTAGCACAAATATTAATTAGTTTGTTATAAATTTCCCGTTCCTATGTGTATGAGTATCTTGCTATACAAGTATTCGAAATCCGCCAACAACAATCATGCCTCGCGATACCGATGAATATATCAAAAATTTCGATCCTGCTTATGCCCTGTCACACAAGGGACACAGGAAAATTCTTGATCTCACCGACGAAGAGACCGAAGCCCTACAACTGATGAACGTGCGATCGGCTACCGAAGTAAATGCACGCTTCCGTTTGTCATAGGGCCTTCGCTACTCGAAGGATAAAGCAAGGAGAAACATGGATTACAAACGCTCGTCAAAGGAAGCTATCGACGCACTCTACGCAGCTCTGTATGAAAACTTGCAGAAGGTAATCCAAGAGTTTCGTTGAGGACCGGACGATATTCTTTCTACCGCTGAGAGATTCGAAGAAGAACTGTGGAAAGCAGAATTGCGAAAATGCCACAACATCTTTGGACTCACCAGTAACATTCGACGACACCAACTCACTCATCCCCCGAAGAACAGCTACAGTCACTTTCTTTCCGATTCACTCTCTCTGAGAACATCGCCAATCGCAAGGAATGTAAAGAAATCTGGACGCCGATCTTTCAACATTGCAGGAAGCGCTGGGGTGAAAATTATGCGCAAGGAAACTGACGAAATCTTCTGTCCGCCATCAGGATCATGTGCTTTCGACGTACTTTGTAAGGCTGTTCCGGAAATCCGTGAGAGATTCGCACTTCTCCCAGAGAAAACGCGAGCTGACTATTTCACATCCTTCCGATACCGAACAAACAAGTCAACAATCACAAAGCTCATCTCCGAGATCGGCATGCAGATGACAGACATTCCGAGAATGTATGAACTCACCTTTGGAAATGATCTGACAAAACCAACGATCACACCACTCTTTCGACTAACACAACCTGCCAAACAGTATCGGGGATTACAGCAAAACCTTGGGGCTATCTTTCTCGTCCCTGTCGTTGGAAAGTCAACAGATTCCCTCGAGTCTCATGCGATGATACAGAAAACCTCTGATTTTCATACCATCTGGTACAAGCTCCCTTTTCGCAAGAAGAAGTTTAGCTTCTCTCCATCATTGGTGGAGGAACCTGAGCTCTATGATACCAACTCTATGAATCTCTCGCTTTACAAACCTGACAAGAATTTATTCTCGAACATCCCCGGCGATAATACGTGCTGCGAACATTACACTGTGTCCTATGACATGGAAACTCATGTAGTGCCAATCGAACAAGCCAAGGGGAGAGAATTGCCAGAAAACATCTTGCAGGATATCATCAACAATGAGAAAGCAGGTTACAGTACCAAGTGTCTGAGGAGATGAATTTCCAACTCAGAGTAACGAAAACTCACACACTCGTACTTTCAGCAATCGCCTACCAACTCCATAAACTTCCACCACGAAGGGATTATCCGTTCACGATGGATAACATGAATGAGAAGAACGAATACGATATTGTGAAATTTCTAACCCCGAAGCATGGAATTATCATTGGTGAGGATTGTTGTGATAGGTTTATGGAAATCCTTGGAGAACTGCATGATTATGTCCGTGTGGAAGAAACGGAGAATGCCTTCGCGAATCGACCGGTATCAATGAAGAAATCTGACAGCAAGGATTATGCATCCCCACCTGTTGGCAATCGGCTAGTGGTATGGGCATACAATGGCTCAAGCTTCGATCACATCCTTCTTTTCCATCACATGACAAAGACCTCGAGAATCTGTGAGGGAAGCTCTTAGGTAGGAACGAGAACAAAGGCGAAACAGATCACCTGCTCCTACAAGAGAGATCCTGATGATGATGATTGCGTTCCTGTGAGTCTGTGTTTTATGGATCCAAAGCTCATCATCTCTGGTGGTAGCCTTGCCGCAAATGCATCAGCCCTGAACAAGAAATTTTTCAAGGTGAAGTTTGAAATCATCGGTAAGACAAAGGAATGGTATGATGAAAATTATTCCGTAGAAATGCATGAGAAGATGGACAGATATCTTGACACGAACATCAACAATCTCGAGGTGGAGTGTGAGGGAAAGATGAAATATGTCAAACCACCAGGATTTCTCCATGAGAATTATTGGGCGTTCTGCCTCAGGTTTGATGTTTTGGCTCTCGCAGAACTCATCTTGCAATTCCATTCCGTGCTGGAAGTCATGGGTCGTCATATATTGCTCGGACCAACAGCTGCATCCCACATCAAGAGTATCATCAAGCAGAAATTCCCGCATGAGTGTGTTGTCCATCTGTCAGATCCTGGTTATCGTGAGATGGTGAGAGTATCCGTTTATGGTGGAAGGGTATTGCATTTCGCGAGAGAACTCAAGAATTGTATCTCTCTGGATGCTAACAGTCTTTACCCTGCAGCTATGAGCAAGGGGGAATTTCCGATTGGCAAACCCATAAGGATTCGTGATGATAATGATTACCAGAGAGTTCTCGCGGAAGGGAAGAATTTTATCATCAGCTGTGAGATGGATGCAGGGAACAGGAGATTTCCGTTGATACAATCGAGAACACCGAAGGGTGAAATTATCTTGGTGGCTGGAAAATTCCGTGGGGTGTACACTTCTGTGGATGTTCCTGAGGCAATGAAGATGGGATACAAGATAACATTCTTTTCCGGAATGTATTGGGAACAATCCGTGAAAATCTTCGAGGATCTCATCACGAAACTTTATGCTGCGAGGCTGAAGTATAAGCAGAGTGGGAATGAAGCGATGTCCCTTTGCGTGAAGATCTTGATGAATTCCGGATATGGTGCATACCTTTGCTCGATCAAGCGAAAGAAGAAGCTCATCAACTCCGATAAATTCAACAAGCGTGATGGTGATGAGGAAACCGATGAAGTTCTCCATCAGGATTGGGTGCCAACAGTAGAATCCACTAGCAAATTGTTACAGGAATCTGCTGGAAGTTACTCTGTCACTGGTATGTCACTAGTTTCATGGGAAGAGAATGAAGATACATGGGCGCCATATATCGCATTCTTTATCCTTGGATATTCTCGGAAAATCATGAACGATATTATCATGAAGATCGGTGTGAAGAACGTTGCCTATGGGGATACTGATTCGATATATGTCTCGATGAAATCATGGGAAGAAGCAAAGAAACTTGGGCTATGCGAATCCACTGCCCTTGGAGGTTTCAAGAATGATTACGACTCTGGATCCATTATTCTTCGTGGAATATTCTCATATGGAAAGCGTTACCATCTTACCATAAAGACCAAGGATGGGACTGTGAAGGATACCGCAAAATTCGCAGGGCTGAATCATATTCTCATAGAGGACAAGACCTATTACCTCACCAACAAGATTTATCAGGTCACGGAAACCGGAGAGAAGAGAGTGAAAGGGAGAAAAGTCAAAGGAACGACAGAATACAAAACCCCTGCCCTTGATCTTTTCCGACAAATCCATGAATTGGCTTACAACTGTGATGAAGAGGATGAGTTTTCCGTGATCTCCGAGAAGCTGAAACTTTCCGGTGTATCAGTGTTGGAAAAGAGTAAGCTCGACAGATCTCCAGAGAATCTTGATGTCTATGTCTATGACAAATCCATAGCGCTACAAGATTGCTCGTCAAGGCGTGGAGTATGGGGTGAAGGACAGCCAAAGACAACGGATCTCGAGAAAATGAAGTTCACTCCCTTTGGATTTTGCTCCAAGCGTGCGAGAACACAATATCCCAAGGCTATGGATTGGAAAACATGGGATGATGAGATTGCCGAAGAGAGAAAGAGTGACAATACCATCTCCACCCTCGAGATTTCTGACACACCGAAGTCAGTTTGCAAGAAAAAGCTGAAACAATTTGCTGTCTTTGACTGTGATGAACAGCTATCCACGCAGATTGCCCCAAGTTTCCTTTGGCATCCCGAAGAAAAGTTGATGTTCAAGATTGGACCATACAATTCTACAGGAATGAAGAGCCGATTGCCGAAAGAAGAAAGAAGTTACCTCTCACTCTTGGAATATTCGAACTATGGTGTGAAGGGGAAGAGATTTTATCTTGTGGGTTCACTCAACGATTTCTTTGCCGATCCTTCACCTTTCGTTCCTTGCATAGGACTCGACTAGAAGATTGTTGGTGATCAACACAACCTATGGCCAGTGAATGAGAAAGATTATTCTATCCTTTCGGAAACCATCGACAATCCTTATCGATGCTACAAAGATTTTCTCTCTGGTGACCGTCCCGTGATTATCTCACAGGATGTGCCCCTTGTTTTCACGAATATTAAACCGGAAAATGTTGCCACCCCTGTGATTATCGAAGAACCAGAAAACAAACGAAAGAAGAAGAAGAAGATTGTACCATCTACCGATCTCACCAAAGCAACGAATGATGAACTGCTCAAGGCCCTTACACGCGCTTTGGATTCCCCGAAAATCTCGAAGGATGATAAATACTCACCACCGAAATTCACAGGAACGGTTGCCGAAATCATGAAAGAGGTGGAACAGGCGGTGTGACGATGGAAAGTGTTCTTCTCGGTAAAAGACCAAACGGCCCAGTGAAATCTACAGCCCCACCCAAACCAGAAGAGGAGGAAAGCGAAATATGGACAGATAACTCGGATGACGAGATGGAACCCGGTGCACAACAATGCAACGAATAACTTTTCCTTGGTGAAGGAACGGGACAGAAATTGTATGAGTCCAAGGTCAAAGAAAGTCAAGAACCTGAGAAACATGAATTGGTTTTCACAAAGAAACCACCAAGTGGGCCTGATGATCTTGCTGTTCGTGTTCTCGAAGGCAGGATCCCCTATAGGAATTCCTCGAATCTTGCAGAGAATCAAAGTGTTGAGAGAATCTTCGATCAAGCCAAGGCCCTACAACGCAAATATCCATGTTCATGGGAAAACCAAATGCTGAACCTCCTGAAGATTGATACCCCGATGAAATTTCGAGCTGTCGAACCGATAACCTTTCCAGAAGATAGATTGGCCATCGCCTTTGCGGAGTTAGCCTCATCAAGAGTTTTCATGAGAAAGTCCATAGAGGAAGGTGGGAGGGAAGGAATGTTACTCTCACCTTTCACATACAATTCCGCTAGCATTTCGATTCTTGCACAAACGGGAACCGACGCAGCGGAAACATGCAAAACCCGAGCACCGAATGATGTTACAAGAATGAAGAAAATCAGACCTGTGAAATATGGTGTGCCTGTGGATTACAAAACCTGTCAAACCCTTGATGTTGTTTTCGGAAGGTACTACACCTCGGACACAGGAAGGTGAACTTTACTATCAGCAGGTGCAAGACAATTCATTCGCTCCATGGCAGCAACAGAAAAGTTGGTGGAGATTGATCAAGAGAATGCACATCCAACAATCCTGAACTGGTATGCGAAAACTATCGGATTGGCGAGCCCGAATCTCACAAAATTGTGTAAGGATAAGAAAGCATTCCGTATTGCCTTGTCCGAGAAATGTGGTCTTCCAGTTTCTCTGGTGAAGGAACTGATCATCGCACTATTGTTTGGTGGGTCCCCGGAAAATCTGATCGGGGAAAAAATAAATCACGAGACCTGGGCCTTACAGAAAGAGAGATCCGTAGAGCGATATAGGCATACGAACCCTTGAAGCAAAAAGTGCGTGGTGCTGCAAAGCAAATGTATGAGAAATGTAGACATGATGGAAAGGTGAAAGAATTTGTTGACGAGAGAGTCAAGGCAATCGAGAAAGGGAATAAGAAGAAAATCAAGAAGAAGTTGTATGGGAGATTGTACAAGTACGGCCCAAATTCTGCAACACATACCAAGAAAATCCAGTTGCTACAAGACATTTCCTGTTCTTTAATTTTCCAACCCATCGAATCCTGCATATCCTTCATCGTGATGGAAACATTATTCGATACCCTAGGAGTAGTAGTAGTAGTAGTAGTAGTAGTATTTATTATTTTACTAGGGCAATCCCCACAGACTGTGAGTCTTTTTACAGGGTGCCCTAGGTAAGTGCGTGAAATAGAGCTGAATTAAGAAAGCCGTAAGTGCGTGAAATAGAGTAAAGAAAAAAGAAAACGATGGCTGCATACTGTGCCATTATGTGTTGCAAAAGAGGCTGCGTAGAGTTCTGTTGAACATTGCAAAGGAGGCTGCCTGGCGGCATGCTGCTGGAAGCGAATTCCACCTGTCAGCAGCCAGGTAAGGCAAAGCATAGAAACCGTACCGTGACGAAGCATTAGGCAGGGCTAAAGCCAGGGCGGACTGTCCCCTGGTCAAGGCATTGGTATGGTTGCTATTTGATCTAAGTACAAAAAGCTCGGCAAGTAGAGGGCTGCGGCGGCCATCCACACATTTGGAGACAAGGCAAAATATCTTTAGGTTATAACGGATGGCGACAGGAATAATGTTGTGGCGTTGACAAATGTTGGTGGTTGGGTGGCATGGTGGTTAGCCAAATGTTATCCTGAGGCTACGTTTGAAGCATAGAATGAGTGTGTTGTATAGGGTTGCTGATATCGTGTGAACGTAGCAGTTGCTGGCGTACTCCGTGGTGGATTGGATAATGCTTAGGTAAAAGGAACGTTCTGCCTGGGTGGTGATGTGATGTCGTATTCTGCGGAATGCGGCCAGCTTACGGTTGACGTCAGCAACAACTTTCCCGACCTGCTCCTTGAAGGCAAGGTGCTGGTCGACTAGCACTCCAAGGTAATGGACACACTGGGAAGGGGATACTGGGAAGTTACCACAGATGACAGTGAAGGTAGGTGGAAATGGGGTTGTCTTCCGGCGGACGATTAATAGTTGAGTTTTGTCGGGGTTCAGTAGGAGGCCCAGTTCCGTGAGGTGTGATTTAACCGCATCGAAGCTCTCTGATAGTCGGTCCTGTATCGTGTTGATGCAGCTGCTCGATGTGTAGAGTCCTATATCGTCGGCGTAGAGTATGTTAGATGTGTGAGTTGGTGTGACGTCTGTTACGTGTCTTGCGTAGATTGTGAAAAGAACGGGGCCCAGGACAGAGCCCTGAGGTACCCCTCGACTACAGGTCACGGAGTCGCCGGATGTTTTTGTGGAGGGGTTCGTCACTGTCTGTCGCCGAGCGCTTAGATAGGAGGCGAACCAAGACAGTGCTGTGCCACAAATACCGCAGGAGTAGAGCTCGTTGATGAGTGGCTGGTGCTTGACCCGGTCGAACGCCTTGCTCATATCCAAGAATAACACTCCGGTGTTCTGACCGTCATCCAAGCGTTGTTGCCACTTTGATATAGCCAGTGAAAGTGCATCCTCTGTGGAATGATCAGAGCGGTAGGCGAACTGTTGGGGAGGAAGAATGTTGAGCTCTGGGTGGGTGTTGATATAGCGCTACAGTTGATGAAGGACGATCTTTTCTAGAAGCTTGGATACGATGGGGAGTAGAGATATGGGGCGATAGTTAGAGGGACATTCTGGATTGCCTTTCTTGAAGAGGGGGAATACAGACGCTACTTTATATATGTCTGGAAAGGAACCGAGGGAGAGTGATTCGTTGAAAATGAGACAGAGGGGACCGGCTAGTTCTTCTGCACAGATCTTCAGAGGAAGGGGTGGGAGTTCGTCGGATCCGGTGGATTTGAAAGGGGAGATCTTCTTGAGGAGCTTGCAGACTTCAGTGGAAGTGACGGGTGAAATTTGCGAAACTGGTGAGCTGTAGGGGGCCTTGGGGGATTTGCAGGGAAGGGGGTCGCTCTGGGTCAGAGACGACCGATCCAAAGAAGTTGGTGAGGCTGGAAACGTCGGCTTTGAGAGGTGTTGGAGTGGTGTTCCAACCAAGGAGTTTGTTGAGCAGTTTCCATTGGCGGCGAGGATCATTTCGGCAGTCTGAGAACTCCCTTACTAAATATTGATTCTTTAGACGTTTGTTAAGCAGCGTGTCTTCTCTTCTTGCTGCACGGTACAGTTGCAAGAGCTGGGTGTCAGTCGGGTTTCTCATAACCGCGCGGTGAAGATGTTTGCGACGGTGGAAGAGATTTGTTAGCGCTGGTGTACACCACGGGGATGGCTTAGGTTTCCGTGATTTCTGACTGCGACAGGGCCGTAGTGGACACAGCGTGTTTACGGCCAACAGGACGCTGTCGCGAAACGCTGATGCTGATTCATCCAGTGATTGGAAGGTGCCGCTCGTCGATTCGGCCACATTCTTTGCGATTTCTGTTTCCAGCATATCAGGGCTGATTAAAGACAGAGGTGGTCGGCGGATATGTCGTATCCCTGTAGTTGCGGGTGATGAAGCTCTATCAGGGGCGCTGTAGGAGAAAGTTACAAGGTGATGATCACTGACGTCTACTACGGGATGTACAGCTTGGTTCCAGATGAAAGCTCTGGAACTGCCTGGCGCACGACCTAGCAACTGTTGATCGACCAGTACAACGTCTAGACATGATTGGCTGGGGAATCGTGTGGGAGAGGAGATTATGTTCTCAAGGTGAAGTGAGCTGCAGACAGCCTTTGAAATGGTGAAGGTGGGATGTGGGTGGTGTTCGCAATGTGTCACAGTTTAGGTCACCCAGAACAATCATCGGTGCACGTGGGTTGTAGAGATGATCGGCGGTATCTGTAAGAAGCTGCCAAAAGCTCACAGTGTTGTTTGGGGGGCCTGTAGACACAGGTCAGTGTAAGCTGGTCAGTTTTTGTGGTCTGCACAACAATGCACAAGACTTCAAGCTGGTTTGGATTTGGGAAGGTGATGGCAGTGACAGTGAGTGAGTGCCTGACATAAAAATATATTCCTCCACCTTGCTGGCTAGTCCTGTCATATCTAAGTATAGAGTAGCCAGGTATTGCAACTAGGGCATCGCTTATAGTGTCATTGAGCCAAGTTTCAGTAATGGCTAATACATCTAGGTTATAATTATGCAAAACGAGGTGGACTTCTTCAACTTTGTTCCTGAGGCTGCAAATGTTGAGGGTTCCTACATTAAGGCTAGTGTGGGGTAACTTACAAGTGTTTGATGGAGGAGGAGGGGAGAGTGGTGGCTGCACGCCTGTGGCTGTAGACCGGTTAGAAGCTGCCCTTGCGTCTGCGGATCCGCTTGAGGAGGTTTTCGACCTCTTTCGCACTGACTTCGTTAGCCCACGTGACCTGTGGGTCTGTGTCGTTGTTCTGGCATTCCGAGGTGGCACTGTTACCTGGGCGAAAGGAGTTCTTTCCGCTCTTCACTGGAGTAAAGCCATCGTCTTCAGTGTCTGGTGATGGGTGTGTGGTTTTCCCCTGGAGGTGGCCAGAGCAGTTGTCGGCGTGACTGGGGTGCAGGCGACTGTGTTGGCGGCTGGCGACGCTGCTGGCTTCGCTGGGGTCAAGCTTGTGTGCGGTACTGCGGCTGCGACCACCTCAGTGCTGGCAGGTGGTGCGCGTGCGGTTGGACTTTGCAGGGCTTGACTGTACGTGTTTGGTGGTGGTACCTCAGTGCTGGCAGGTGGTGCGCGTGCGGTTGGACTTTGCAGGGCTTGACTGTACGTGTTTGGTGGTGGTACAGCTACAACTACCTCCGTGCTGGCAGACGGGCCTTGACTGCACGCCTCCCCAGCTGGTGGCGGTGTGCATGTCGTGGATGTCTCAACTACCTCCGTGCTGCCAGACGGGCCTTGACTGCACGCCTCCCCAGCTGGTGGTGGTGGGGCTCGCCCTGTACGGGGTGGTGCACGTGCGTTTATGCCCTTATTTGGGCATTGTGCTGCGAGGTGGTCAGGGTTGTTGCACACATTGCAAGTACGCACCTGGCCATCGTAGCGTACGCGTACAGTCAGCCCGCCCTGGGTTTTTATGACGGACGGGATGTGGGTGCCTTTGTTTAGCTTGAAGGTCAAATGTCGTATACCCGTAGCAACTCTCAAGCCAGATTTCGTGACAATGTGCCCATGCCGTACTCCCTGCGTGCCTGCGCATGTCCCGTACCCCGCCAAACAGAAAATGAGATCTTGGTCAGAGACCCAGATTGGTGCATCCAAGACTCTGATTTCAACCAGGGGTTCCGTGAAAAAATGGACAAGAATGGCGGTTCCGTCCAACTCAATGCCGTGATCTGCCATGGCCATCGCACTCTCGTTGGACAGGAAAGTTACAATGCATCGACTATTTGCACTTATCTGTACCGATAGGAGGTCATCATAGCCGGAGGCCGCGATCGCCTCAGCCACATCCAAGATTTTGATGTTCCGGGGGCAGACAAACTTCACGGAGTTCTGCTTCAGCTGTTCAGCAGGCACATCTTTCCAGACCGGAAACATTTCCTCGTTGTTCATTTCCTGATTCCTGATAGACTGGACTTATGACATATGAAATTGGCAGGCAAAACGATTAAGGAAAAAACACACTACAGAGGAGCGTCAAAAACTGCATCCGACTTGTAAACGTGTGGAACAGAGCAGACCACTGGCATTAGGCCTTGGCGGATAATGCTCGAAAAGGTGGCAGATTCTGCTTTTTTTGCACCGAAATTGGCAGAACCATACAAACCTTATGTTGGGCAATTCCTCGAATTCTGCTCCATTTCTTTATCCCCATACCAAACATGCATGAAACTTACCAGAAAAAGTACCGAATTCTGCCAATTTTTCTGCCGGCATTACCCGCCAAGCCCTAATTGGCATGGATTCGTGATGGATTGGTTTATCGCGAATCTGATTTCCCGAAGAATCTTGGTGATTTTACCACCCTTGTCAATGATGCGGTGGAAGAATCCATTCATGTACCAGTGAAACTTGGAGTAAAGTTAGTTGCCGAACACAAAGGGATTGATGCCATCGAAGATTTCTACGCCGGAGATATTCTACATTCCAACATTGGTGCAGAAAATGTTATCGAGGAAACGAACTACATCACCAAAATCTTTTCCGGTCCATGGGATACCTTGGATGCAAAGGCAAGATTATTTCACAAAGGTCTTCGTGCATACTTTCCCGATCAACTCTCTCAAGGGTTTGATGCGCTTGGATTATCACAAGATCTTATCACTCCAGTTCCTGACATTGTCAAGGTGAGAAAACCAAGAGCTAAGAAATCTGGATAAAAAAAAGATTCGTTCCGCCAAGAACAATCACACAGTTCACGATACCGATGAAAATTAGGACAATAAGGACGCTCCGTTCCTCATCATTTTCCCATTGGTGATACAGCTCGGACTCAGACTAACCCGAGATTTGCAGGACAAACAATTCCCGCTCACCCCTTGGCTGGCACTTCTCTTTCTTTGGCTTGCTCGCTTCATCTTTTCTTGTTCCAACTTTTCTTCTACCTATCATTATGCGAGAAGAGAAGAAGAGAAGAGACAGAGGAGTCTGTTGCTGTACTTGGCTGGTATGCCAGTACAGGAGAAATTCGAAACGCTAACAGAAGATGAGGACACCGACAATTTATTCGAGCGAGCTGTGATTGCTTTGGACAAGCTTTTGAGTTCGTGGCCAACAAGAGGTTCGAACGTCGAACGTCGAATATCGGAAAATGACTTCAGAAAGAAATTGTTAGAAGTCGACGACCTCACTTTGGCGGTGGCCTTGAAAAAAGGTCGCGAGTATGAAACAACGGAGCAGCACGCACGTGATATGTCAACATCGGCAAGTGCAAGTCACAGTGCAAGCCATGATGGGCATGGGTCCAGTTCGTACGGTACGGGTGAAGCTGCGCCAGCAAAGGCAAGTTTGTACAGAAAAGAAAATCACTCGGCAAATCAAATTCAAGATGTCAGGCCTCTATCGATGTCAGCCTCAATGGTGTGTCGACGCGATTGCTAGTCGATTCTGGAGCATCATGCAACTTGTTGGGAGAATCGACTTTGGGCCAGCTGCAATTGCAAGGCCTCGGTGTCACTTTGACGAAGTGCACCAGGAAGCTTTTCGCGTATGGAGCACACCAGCTGAATGTAGTCGGCAAGTTTACTGCGATTTTCCAATGCGGCTCAGAGCGCACTGAGGACGAAGTGATCGTCGTCAGAGGAGATGGAGAGTTGTTGCTGGGACGTAGTACTGCACTCAAGTTCAAGGCCTTGGTGCTACCTGACGTGAATCAAGTTGGCAGCGCCACAGCTAGCCCCAGTATCAACGATGAAATCAAGAATGAGTATCCTGGTGTGTTCAGTGGTGTGAGCAAGTTAATTGGCTACCAAGCACGTCTTCATGTAGACTCTGAAGTTCCACCTGTGGCCCAACGCCAGCGTAGGATACCATAATTATGCGTATGAAACCAAGGTGGATGAAAACTTCAGGAGTTACAGCAAGCAGGAATTATTGAAGAAGCTGTGGGCCCGACGCCGTGGGTAAGCCCAATTGTGATAGCACCAAAGAAGCATGGCGACATCCGTTTGTGCGTGGATTTACGCCGGGTCAATGAAGCCATCGTCCGAGAACGACATCCAATGCCAACAACAGAGGAGCTGCTGCATGAAGTCAATGGCAGCACGGTGTTTTCGAAGATTGACCTGAAGTGGGGATTTCACCAAGTAGAGTTGGAAGAAGAGTCCCGCTACCTGACAACTTTTGCTGCAAATGGGAAGTTGTACCGGTTTCATCGACTGCCATTTGGTATAAGTTCAGCACCAGAGCTGTACCAGAAGATCATCAGCGATATGATCAAGGATTTGGCCGGTTGCAGAAACGGAGCTGATGATATCTTGCTACATGCGGACTCACTGAACCAGCATGATGTGAGGGTTCATGTATTGATGAATCGCTTGAAGCAGGTCAACCTCACAGTCAACCCAGCAAAGTGTGAGTTCGCTAAGAGCTCCATTGAGTTCTTCGGCTTGCAGATATCTGACAAGGGCATACAGCCAACTCCTGAAAGGATACGATCCTTGGCGGAAGCATCCAGGCCGAGCAATGCGTCGGAAGTAAGAAGCTTCCTCCGTACAGCCGGTTTCAGTGCAAAATTCATCCCTGATTTTGCTACAGTTGCTGAGCCACTGCGTCGCCTCACGGTCAAGGGAGCTCATTTCAAGTGGACTACAGAGCTACAGCAAGCATTCGACCACCTGAAGCGACTACTGGTGTCCAGCTCAACACTGGCATACTATGATGCTGAAGCGCCGATCGAGTTAGTGACGGATGCCAGCCCAGTTGGGCTCGGAGCTGTGCTTGTCCAGAAGCAGGATGGTGTTTGGCGGCCAGTTGCGTATGCGAGCAGATCACTGTCAGCGGTAGAGCATAGATACTCGCAGACTGAGCGAGAGGCTCTTGGTATTGTCTGGGCGTGTGAACGATTTCACACCTATCTGCTAGGCAGGGAGTTTACACTCTGCACCGACCATAAGCCGCTGGAAGTGATTTATTCGGCAAGGTCCAAGCCCAGTGCCAGGATCGAGAGATGGGTCCTGCGCCTACAGCCGTACAGCTATTGAGTCAAGCACATTCCTGGAAAGACGAACATCGCTGACGCTTTATCTTGCCTGCCCGTTGCAGCGGCGGATCCAGAAATCAGCAGTGATGAAGAGTCGGTTAGACTTATCACTCAGACAGCAGCACCCATCGCTATCGGTATCAGAACGATGAACGTAGCTCAGCTGAAGATGAAGAGCTATCTGCTGTTCGCAAGTGCCTTCACGACGGATCTTGGGATGGTCTGCCAGCAGCATACCGTCAGGTCCGAGGAGAATTGACTATTGTCGGCAAGGTGGTGCTCAGAGGTCGACGCATTGCTATCCCTACAGAGTTGCGACACCAGACCGTGCAGTTGGCACATGAGGGCCACCAGGGCATCATGAAGACGAAAGAGCGTCTACGGTCCAAGGTTTGGTGGCCAGGCATGGATAGCGAGGCCGAGAAGCTCTGCAAGTCGTGTCATGCCTGCCAAGTGGTTGCAGCGCCAGCCAATGCACCGCCAGTCAAGTCCACTCCTCTTCCAGATGCGCCATGGCAGCATTTGGCTGTTGACTTGCTGGTTCCACTACCGTCTGGAGAGCACATTGTGGTGCTTGTGGATTACTACAGTCGATATTTCGAAGTAGATGTGTTCAAGTCAATCTCAGCTGAAGCTGTGATTCCGATGATCGAAGCCCAGTTCAGCCGACACGGTATCCCGACGAGTTTGCGTACGGATAATTGCCCACCTTTCAACTCGGAAGGGTTTGCGAAGTTTCTACATGAGTGTGGTGTTCAACAGCTTCGTACTACACCACTGTGGCCGAGAGCTAACGGTGAAGTTGAGCGACAAAATCGATCCCTGATGAAAGTGATTCGTGCTGCATATGCGGAAGGAAAGACGTGGAAGCGGGAGGTTCAACGATTTTTGATGGCATACCGCTCAATGCCACATACAACCACTGGAGTTGCTCCAGATGATTTATTGCTTGGGCGCAAAGTGCACTGCAAGTTACCAGCCCTCCGTGAACCAGCGACAAACGAGGCCGTCAGAGATCGTGACAGCGAGCGTACGCAGAGTATGCGTGACTCTGCAAATGACGCCAACCATGCCACAAGCCAGTCAACGCAGATAGGTGACTCAGTACTGCTAAAGCGTTCGGAGACATGGTCGAAGGTCGACACACCATTCCATCACCAACCTCATGTGGTGGTTAGTCGGAATGGGGACCAAGTAGTGGTTCAGGCACCGGATGGGAAGCTTGTGCGGAGGAGCGTACAGTTCACCAAACCATTCCGGCAGCAGCATCCAGCTGAACCTAGCCCCGAAGTGCAAGAGGCACCCCAGCATCGTGCGGAGCCCCGCAGGTCAGACAGGTTAAGCGTGAAATGCTAAGGAACCTGTACGGCCCTTGGTCTGTTCTGCATTGTCTAGGCTGTGTGACAGTTGTGTTTGACTGGTCGTTCGGCTAACAATGTATGAGCTTGCATTATACTGTATATTTACATATTTTATGAAATGGATTGATAGAACGCTTTTGGTTATTCGTCGCGTTTTGGACAGCCTATTTTGGTTTATTTAGTTTGTTGAAATGCTACGTTGAAGTTTGCTATGGTCAGTATTTCTATGGACTGTAGTTGTAGACTTTCGAGAAAAGGAGGAATGTGATGTTGCAAGCCTCCTGGTTAATACTATATTATAGTATTGTACTATTATAGTATCTTGTACGATATTTATATGTGTATCTGTTTTGTTCCTTTTTTCTGTGCTTTATGTTCCTGGTTCTTGGTCTTTAGTTTTGTCTTTGTTAGTGCTTTGGTTTGACCAGTACCGTAATAATAATATTGTCCCAGAACATTACAAGGCCTACGAAATGTCAATCGAATGGTGTTGATGTAACCCTGTAACTTACTCACCATCTTTTGCAGAAATTTCTTACGAATGATTCCGTTCAGGGTGGACAACCTTCGGTCTTTCGACAACTCGAGAATCATAACCAACCGAGATTGTAGTTCGTTTGCGAGAGAGGATGCAACTTCGGGTGAGTCTGTACTTCCGTAGGCCGCAACAAACTTCTTTGCAATCAGTGGTAGCTCCTCGATCATTCCAACCAATCTACTTGCTTCCATGCTCTGTTTTGGATTAGTTTTGTCAGCAATGACATCTCTGAAATCTTTCGGAAGATTCCCGTCAAGAAATAAGTTTGCAAAGGTCTGGAATTGTTTCATGTCTGTTTGGGTGAAAAACGGGCTAAGGGTTCGTGCGGAATCAACAGACTCCTGCTCTGTATCCTGAGTCTCGCCTTGGAAAGTCTCAGATTTCTCTGGATTTCCCTTGCTCTTTGATTTCTTTCCAACCTTCTTCTTTGTCATTCGTTGTTTCGTTACAATCTCCGCCTTTGTCGGGATGGAACTGATTGCCAACTCTTCCCTATTCCTTCTTCTCTGTGCGGTTAACTCCCTTTGTTCTTCCAATCTTTTCCACAACTCTTCTTCCGGGAGTTCACTCTACGCTTCGAGATCTTTCGGGTCAATTTTTAGGAAACTCATGGTTTATCCTTACTGTATACTTCATCTTTTTTTTTTCGAAATCTCAGAAAAGGTTTGGAATGGTTGTCAATCACACCAAAATCATGGTTGTTCACACAACATTTCACATAATAATCTCGGAATTCATCTTTTGTCAATGGTCCCCTCAAGGCTTTTCCGATATTACTCACATCCCTTTCATCAAGCCCCGAGAAAAGAATGGTACAACCCGTGTTTCGTCGAATGTACAATGGAACATCGAAATATGATTGCGCAAGATAGATCCAATTGCATTTTCTAGTTCTCGAGAGGGAGAAATACACACTCACCATATCCATGGATTTCTTGTTGAGACGAATATCATCAAACACAATCACTGATTGGTCGGACAGATCACTGTTATTTTCGGTGACGGGAACAACATCATCTGGTGGCAATACCGTGAGAGATCCTGGCTCTATCTCATTCGCTATCCTCTCCATCGATTGATATTTCTTCTGGTTGGGGTTGTTGGTATACACTACACACTTATCATAATCCAATCCCCACTCCTCCAGCAATAGGTTCGCGAGCAGATTTGTTTTCCCAGCGCCTGTCCTTCCGATGATAAGGTAGTGGCAATTCGGTAATAACAGGTTGCTTTATGGTGATTTCTCACCCTTCTTGTCAAAGAAATCATGGATATGCATAGTTTCAAGGATTTTTGATAACCTCCTTTCATAGATCGTAGAAAGAAAAAGTTTCACGAGATAAAATAAATGTCTGGAATCAATCGTTTTGGTAATAGTTCCCAAACAAATAATAGCGGTGGTTCATCCACCATTTCGAGTACTAGCATTAACTTATCCAATATTGCAGCATCCTCGAGGTTGGGAATATCAGCAACGGGAAAATTATTTGTCAATCCTGATGATAGTATGATTGTTGACACCTCAGGGGTTGGCGTAAAGTTCGATCCTTTGTCCTCGGGATTGCGAAAAGATCTTCATGGGCTGTCCATTGTGAAACCACTATCCACATCCATGGTGAGTTACACTGACATCGACGGGCTTGACGTGAAATTCGGTACTCTCTCATCCGTGGAGAATGGGCTTTGTAGATTTCCAACTGGTCTTGGTGTAATGCTGAACAAATATGGTGGGTTGGAAATGGACGCCTCAGCGCTGATGCAGATAAAACTAGAAAACAAACCAACAAACGCTCTGAGCCTGACATCCACGGGATTGTTCTGCTACTAGTATCCGAGTCAGATCGGTGGGATTATGACAATCTATGCAACTGTGGGTGATGGATTATGGCCAGATCGACAACTTTCCCTAAGACTTCCAAGCGGTTCTGGGCTGAGCATGGATGTTTACGGTGTGAAAGCGTCGGTTGACGGAGCTAGCATCGTGATAAATGATGGCAATGAATTATCCGTCGCAACCTCTCCAACATTGGCTGTGGATTCCTACATCTCACCCTCACCACCCTCGCAACTTGTCAATCTCTTGTATCACGGCAACACATGGGTGTCAATAACGAGTGCCCTACAACAATCTCCATGGCAACTACAACATTTGTCCAACTTTCTCCCACTGGTGCTGGCGAACCTTCTCACGCTGCAACAAAATCCGAGATTGGAAGCATCGATATGTCGAGCGGTGGAAGCGTTACCTCAGCCCTGGTGCATTATTCCGTTCGTGTGCATGCAAAGAGTGTCAACCCAACCACTCCAAGCGAGATTACTTTCTATGCTTCTACCTCCAGCCAAATTTCCTCCACCTCTCGTTTCTCAGCGATCATTCCACTGCGTGGATCAACCGGTGTGCTCGTTACCAACACTGTCGATATCTTTGTCCCTCACACTTACTACAGTGGATCCTCACCTACGCGAAATCATCAACTCTTCTGTCTCACAATCCCTTACAGTTCTTTTTATTCTCGTGATATTGATATTTCCATCACCGGCGGGATTGTTGTTGCTAACCCCTTGATTGATCAAGTTCTCTACGGCAACATGTTACAGCCAATGAATAACGGTAGACTGTACTGTCCTGCCCCATTCTCTGAGCAAGTTCCTTTCCTTCTCGCTCGTTATCATTCTCATCGTATCGAATGGGCTGTAGCAAATAATCCTGGAAAGGTTTACGGTGTTGACTGTGAGTATCAAATTGCCACAGGATTATTCCCGGATGTTGTGAAAGGCAACTTCATCATTGATCAAACTCAACATCGGTTCTCCACCACCTGCCGGGATTACATTCCTTCCTCACGGTGGTTACTACATCTATCAACAAGCTGATTCAGCGATCCCTACACAGGTTCTCGGTTGGCCAGCGAACATACAACCCTTCACCTACATGACCATACAGTACGTGCCAAATGCGGATGGTTCAAAGCCATACACAGTGATAACATAGATCCTTGGATGTGTGAAAAATAATAATAATTAATAAAAGTTGATTAACAGGGTTAAAACGGTTATTATTGGTATGTTTTATCACTTTCATCATCACCAACATCTCGAAAAACTACCTCGAATTCCGCGCACCCCCTTTTTCGGCCATCGAAATCCTCGTACAAAGTGACCACTCTTCGTATGAAGAGGGATTCGACTTTTTGTAAATTCCTGTATCGACTACACAACCCCCAAACAACGTCAACTGTTTCGTTTTCCGTTTCTTGGGCGGTGGTGAAGACGACATTTTCACAGCTAACCTGTCACTTTGCCATGGCCATGCGGTTCACAACTTCCTCAACTTCTCTCTCGACAAAGCACAAACTTCAGGCACGGCCAGTCAAAATTCACGTTTTACATGAAAAGATCAGGGCGCTGGCGCGCTAGCGCTACTCGTGCAGTACAACTCATCGTACAAAAAGCGTTCAAAGTGCAACTCATCGTGTACCGGTGTAGCCAAAGCGGCTACGCTCGGGCTTGAATTTTTTCAAATCCTTGTTCAGACAGTGAAGTTTTGTGGAGTTCGTCCGTGTTTACTGCCTCTACGTCTTGAAAAAGGTCTCCTGCAGGCATCGTTCGGCCGATTTCCACAATCAATAGCTCATTCTTTTGCTCTTGAAATTCGCCATGGGCGTACAGCTTCCAATTTTTGATTTTGTTCTTCTGTCGCGAGTTTTAGCTCCGCGAACGGAAGCTGGTTTCACATTTCTTGTATAGCCATTTAGACGTCCGCGTGCAGGGATCGGCGAAACTTCAGATATTTACATCGATATTATTCTGATGCTCGAAAAGACGCACATGGCTCAAACCCTCTCCCCCCCCCCCCCCAGACGCACCAATATCGTCTCTAAAAAAACACCGATATTTACGGACGGCCCCTTATGGGGCCTGCGGCGCGATGAAAAGTACTATATATCCCCTACAGTTGGGGAAAAAAGTACTATATATCAGGAATTTTATATCGTTGTCGGCTATCCCAGCGGCTTTGATCGGTCCACTTGTGTTGTAGATAATTTTGGCCGAGGGAGTTGGCCCTACTAATATTGGAAAGGCTTCCTGTCTGAAGCCTTTCCATACTGTACTGGTACTCATTTTTTCAGTTTTGTGACACGAGAATGGCACGAGAATTAGTGTACCGCTGAGTGTACCGCTATACACTTGGTCGACACGTTGTTGATACTTTTTTGACACGTGACCCCGTCAACGGTCACTCCGTAAACGCCAATGTCGCGTACGACAAAGGCGACTATCCCATACGCGAAAGAGTTGAGAACTGCATGACGTTGACCTGACGGCAAGGACAACTGCGAGGAGGTCCCTTTCGGTACCCCTGAGGGGAAGGAGAACTACAGAAGTCGACGAAGTCGAACGAGTTGGCCCTACTAATATTGGAAAGGCTTCCTGTCTAAAGCCTTTCCATACTGTACTGGTACTCGATGTTCCAGTTTTGTGACACGAGAATGGCACGAGAATTAGTGTACCGCTGAGTGTACCGCTATACACTTGGTCGGCACGTTGTTGATACTTTTTTGACACGTGACCCCGTCAACGGTCACTCGGTAAACGCCAATGTCGCGTACGACAAAGACGACTATCCCGTACGCGAAATAGTTGAGAACTGCATGACGTGGACCTGACGGCAAGGACAATTGCGAGGAGGCCTCTTTCGGTACCCCTGACGGGAAGGAGAACTGCAGAAGTCGACGAAGTCGAACGAGGAGGCCCCTTTTCCGTACCCCGTACTGCAAAGTGCCATTGATGGACACCTTTTGCACCTAGAACGACCCCTTAAACGCTGTCGCGGCGACTATCCCGTACGCGAAATAGTTGAGAATTGCTGACGTGGACCTTTTGCACTTGGAACGGCCCCGTTAAAGGGAAAGTTCACCCTAAAATCAAAATTTCACAGTTTGTAGATTTCGAGGCGCTGAGTTCGGTGGTGAAGGTCCCATCGCCGTGCGATACGCCGTTCTGCAGATATTTGAATTTGAAATTTACCATGACGTGATGCGGCCGGCGCACACCCCCTCCACACCCTGTGACGTCAAAGAGATACTGGCTCGAACCTGCTTGCTTTTTGTGAGCAAGAAAGAGTGGCGTTTGTGGACCTTCTTTCTTGCGATATGAACAGTTTCAGCCAGGATGCCGTTTTGCTGTGCTTTCGGCTGCTCTAACCAGTCTGGCAAGCCCCCTGGGACCACGGTGCATCGTATTCCGCGGGATAAAGCTCTCCGAGCGGAATGGGTTGCAGCGATTCACCTCGAGAATTTGCCACCTACGTTTGAGGAGAGTTTTGTGATTTGTTCGGCACATTTTGAAGAAGATGCCTTCCAGAGGAACTTGCAGAAAGAGCTTTTGGGTGAAACGTGCCGCCGAAAGCTAAAAGCAGACGCTGTGCCATCGATTTTCCCGGGCAGGCCTCCCCCAGCGAAGCGAAGGATATCGCAGTATCAGGAGAGGAAGGAGAGAGAAGAGGTGAGTGAATGGTTCTGGTGATTTCGTGCATTGAGAGCGCGTTGAAATTTTGTTTGTACATCGCGAGTTGGAGAGCGCAGTTTCACCCACTGCGTTGAGTACATCGTACTTAGAGAGGAAATTATTTACATGTGCAAGTATTTTGTTTGCAGTGTGTTGATTGCCAGGTATTGAAGACAGAAGATCGCACAATATAATTATTTGAAGTTATTTCCATTATTTACATGTCGTGAAAAGGCATACAGTGGTCACTCTCTGTACTCTGCTTGGCAAGAGGGTCTTGTATTGCATTGTATTCTGCGAGTAGATCCTAGCTCAAGCCTATGCTGAGCCATACGCTGCAGCATTTCGGTCTCTAGTTGCATGCCCAGTGAGTCCAGACGATGGCATGACATCTGCTGATGCGTGCACACAGACCCCAGTCGTACTGATGGTGGACTCAAGCACGCAAACGCTTCAGTCATCTTTACTGGAGACGTTAACGGCTGAATCTGGAACGCAAACTGTCAGTAGCTGCATGTCCATGGCAGAATGCGGCACACAAGCCTCCATCGACATGCAAGGGAAATCAACTCAAACACCACGGCGGGGAAAGCCCCTTTTAAACACGCATATGGCGTCCCACCTGTTGACACCAACCAGGCCCGCTGTGTCTTTAACGTGTTCGAGTGCGGAGTCAGCTGTGAGTGTGGGCGTTGATCCTATGTCAGAGTCGGAGGCTGAATACTGCCCAAGTTCGTGCAGTGAGGCATCAGAACAGCTCCAGAGCCCGCAGCAGGAGAAGGACAGCATTCACATGGTGCAGGAGTCTTCGCTGGACGAGTTGCTAAGGCGCTGTCCAACATGTGGAGCTGTTGTCATTGACCGAAATGATCAGCTAATTGGCGGCATGCTGGTTGTGAAATTAACTTGTGCGAGAGGTTGTGACGTTACATGGAGATCACATCGAACAACGGCCAACAGCAACCAGTCACTCTGTAAGTACCTCCCTGTCTCTCTCTCTCTCTCTCTCTCTCTCTCTCTCTTGTGACGATCCTGTTACTTCGAAGGTGGGGGAATGCATCATCCTTACCTGCATGTACATGGTTTGCGGAAATCAAGCAATGGATAATTTCACTAAATCTTTGCCTGCATGTTCTTGTGAATTTTCTCTCCCCCGTTCTACTGCTGCAGGCTCCATCCTTCTTGTTGCAGCTATTGTCTTTTCTGGATCCACATTCAACGTTTTCTCTCGCATTGCCGAGTTTCTCGAACTTTCTGTCATCCACAAAACAACTATGTACTCCATCCAAGAACATTTTGTACTTCCAATCATCCAGGCAGCTTGGTTTGCTGAAAGGACACGCGTCAAGAGTTTCTTTTCAGGTATGTAATATCAAGGAGAACCCAAAGGCATTTGGTGGTTTACATGGTTGGTTTGTTGCATGCAGTAGTTCTTCATTGCTTGTACCGATTGGTGCTTGTGCTTCTTTGTCGCGCTTCTTAACGAGGAAGAAACTTGAATTGGCCGGTGATGGTAGGTGTGACAGCCCAGGGTATAGCGCCAAGTACGGAAAGTACACACTGATGGAAGTCCAAACGGACTTGATCGTTGATTTCCAGGTAATTGCTCAGACAACGTGTCATGGTATTGCTGCTACCGCTACACAGTCATACGGCTACTTCTACTACTGCTGTTACTGCTGACAAGTGTGTTATCGACCTACTGGTATTTTTACTATTCGTTGGGTAGCACCTCTGAGACTGGCTTGATAATTTTATGACACTCTACATTGTTCTGTGTGACTCTGACTTGAATTTTGTAGAGTGCACGGAAACGACAAGCAGCCAAGCTATGGAGAAGTTTGCATTTGAGAACGTGTTGTCCCGCTGCTTGGAGGAGAAGCTTGAGGTGGCCACGATTGTCACAGATCGGAGCCAGTCCATCAAGAAATTGATGAAGGCAAAGAAGGACATAGACCACCAGTTCGATGTTTGGCATTTTGCAAAAAATGTTGCATCCAAGCTTCGAGCAGGCTCCAAAAAGAAAGATCAGCAACCCTTCTTAGAGTGGATACCTGCAATCATCAATCACCTGAGGTATTGCAGCAGATCATGCCAGCGCCACCCACAGCCTCTGAGAGAGATGTTAACATCGATTCTATACCACATCTGCAATCAGCATACCTGGACTTCTGCCGAATTGTTTCTGAAGTGCTCGCACAAACCACTGACTGAAGAGGACCAGAAGCGCAAAAAGTGGCTTAAACCCGGTACGTATTTTCTTCGTTTTTGGCTACGAAAATAACTTGGATGTTTGCCCATCGCATCAACGATAAAGCCTTATTTCCGTAATTACCTCGCGCTTGCGACAAGGTAGTGAACTTTGTTCTTTTTTCTTTTTTTTCGTTCTGTATTTGCTGTCCTAACTATTACTTGTAGACTCAGCACCGTACAAGGTACTCCATTCCGTGGTGTTTGACACAAGACTCCTGAATGACTTGCCACAGCTGACTGGATTTCAGCACACGGGAAATTTAGAGGTAATGTACACAAACACCCACACACACACACACGCACTTGTGCACGCGCTGACACACACACACACACGTGCGCGCGCACACACACATACACAACGTGCATGCACATGGCTGGCTACACAATAGTAACAGTTTATGATTGCTTTGCCGTGTGTCCATTATGCAGGTGTTCCACAGTGTCATGACGAAGTATGTCCCCAAGCGCATCCACTTCAGCCGGGCGGGTATGGAAGCTCGGACACAGTTAGCTGCCCTGGACCATAATTTCAATGTTGGCCGGCATCAAGCCAAGACAACCAGCGGAGAGCTCCTCTACAAAAGTCAATTTTCGCGTCACAAGGGTTACTACGTAGCCAAGAAGGTGTATGTGGAGAAGTCCTACGACTTTGTCGGCCAGCTGATGAACAACGTGCAGCAGGCGCGGCTTTCGGAAAAGAGTTTCCGTCTATACCCATGTACAAGAGTGTGAGCATTTAACTCCAGACGCCAAGGAAGAAGGCAGATGTGGTAGCCAAGTTGCAATCGAGAATGGCAAAGCTAAGCGACAAGAAAGTTGATGTTTGACCGAACTGATCATTATGTGACAGAAAGGCTATGTGTATATAATAAAGTACGGTAGGAATAAGATTTTGGTACGTTCTTGTCTCTCCTCTGCTGCTTCCCTTAGCCAGGCCAGTCTGGCTGGTCATCATCTGTTGCTTCTGCCAATCCATGGTATGGTTCACCTGAAAATATAAATCCACAGAGATTTATAGCAATGAGCTTTCGCCAATGTAATTTTTAGTCATAACTCGTAACATTTTGTCCTCCTTTTTTCACCATACTTTTTAATTACATCTGTATAGAATTTAATAACAATTCGCGCTGCATCAGAACATTACATGACTGGATGTACGAAGTTCAGGATTTGAAGGAAATTTTGTCTTTTGCAGTTTTAGTTGACCGTTACTTGTTATAGTGCTTCTCTGTGTACATGTGTGCTGAAGTGTTATTTAGTCTAGTCTTCTTATTATGACAAGATAATTTACAAATTCTTAGAAAAGATGTACGCCATTTCCGGCTAGATTTGAAGTTATTTGCACACAATAACCAATGGCGTGTACGAAGAGAATTCACCTTCAGCACCAGGGTACTTTCGCCTTATAGCTGAAACTGCACATGATGGTATTCGGTACCGGACTCCTCGGCCAAGTTTTCCGAATACCAGCCATTTGTATTGTCGGTATGCTGCATAACAGTACGAGCTGCAGTGGGGAACAGGAGAGTAGATTTTCCTGCTGTTAGTCTCCCATGTCAATGTACATTTCAGTGCAACAGCAGCACACTACAACACAATTATTTTTGAAGAAGTATACAAGCCAATGTCCTGGTTATATCTTTGCACCATGGAACAGTATTTTATTTTGATGAGAAAATACATTTCTCCAATGCAACATCAACGATAGTATTACACTGCAGTATTAGCACGTACCGGTTTTCAAATTCAGATGGCTTCGATCCGACCGGCTGATGGATGGTGTCCAAATAGCCGCGCAGTGCAATGTAGAGCACGTGCTGGTTGCTGCAGCCTTCCTCGAACTGTGAGGTGCAATAAATGCAGCCAGACTCACCAACCGCTGCCGATTCCGGAACATCTTTGCAGCAAATTCATTCGTTCCGCAATAACTGAACGACTCATTTGCCACATTCACACCACGACGTATTGGCAACGCGATCGGCAGGTGGCCAGCAGTCCTCTAAGCAAGCTGCAGGGTCAGTGTCGGCAGCAGCTGCTGCAGCTTCGTCAGCATTTACACCAACTTGCTCCGCACTGGCCATCTGCATAATCTCATCCTCGGTTTACTCTGGTTCCTTCGCGTATGCGAGGACATCACTGGCGTCCAACTCGCTCTCTTCGGAGTCACTGTCATCTCCTGACAAGGAGCTAGACATGCCGTTTGAATCGTCTCCGCTCATACTGTTTCCGCCTTGGACATTCACGACTTCACTTTCTTCTCCGTCCAACTCCAGGTAAAACTTCCGAGCTCCAGGAGCTCCTCTATCTCTTTGACGTCACAGCTCCGTGACGCCATGGCGGCGCCAAAACCGGGGATTATAGTGATATTTCAGTTGCGTATATCTCCGGTTACAGTCACCGGATGAAGACGAGATATACACCAATCGACTCAGCTGATTTTCCCAACAACATATCTGATTTTGATTTTAGGGTGAACTTCCCCTTTCCCTTTCCGCTTAGGAGCTGCAAGAGGGTGATGGCCTTGATCCAAGAGGGTGATGGCGTTCCTGCGGATGCGGAAAACTGGGTCTTTGGCCGAGTCTCAGGCGAACCGTGAATTTTTTTCCCCTTTAACGCTCTCGTGTCGGCGGAGTGAATGTGCAGGGTACTGCTAGGGTGAAAAGAATTGCTGCAAAAACGTCCCCTCTTGGACTTTGCCTTTGGAGACATCGTCGGCGGACTGAATGCGCAGGGCGAAAGGAATTGCTGCAAAGACGTCCGCTCTAGGCCTTTGGAGACATCGTGGGAACTCCTTCCGGTACTATACAAACTGCTGACGTGGCCGTGGACATGTACATGGAGACATAGTGGGACTTCATGTACCTGGATACATGGTGGAAATTCCTTCCGGCACCCCGTACCGCAAAGCCAACGGTGGGGAAGGAGAAGTGCAGACGTGCAGGAAGACGAACGAGGAAGAACCAGGACGAGCAAGCAATGGCAGGACTAGCTGGACCGTAAGGAATAGCTGAATTGTGCATGACAACTTGACATCCATGCGGTTGGTTTGTTGGTTGGTTTTTATTTCACTTCGCACATTCAAACGGGATGACGACCCAATAAAATGACGGCGAAGGCTTAGCCTAGAAGTGGCTATGGAAGAGCATAGTAAAAGCTATGGAAGCACATAGTAAGAGAATAGGATAGTAAATTTACTAATAACTGCGAGTAAACGGGGGAGAGAGAGAATACGATGTATCTGTGATACTACGTGAGGATTATTGACTGCACGGGGAGGGAGAGCAGAGTGATCAGCAGCAACTCGAACTACTCCCTACAGGCGTATGGTACACATGCATGCTTAAACTCAGATAGCCCCGTAATTGTGCGGACCTCACCAGGGACAGCGTTCCACAGCAGAGCAAAAAGCAGAAAATCTCCACTGACCGTGGCGGCGGCCACGGTTTGCCTGGCTTAGTAGGCCATTTGACTGCTGATGGCGGGTAGGGGTGCTTTGTGCTGGGGTCAGGAGCTGGGCGAGCACAGGGCGCTGGTGCGGGCGTGGATGCACCGCCAGATGGTGATCAATATGCGGCACTCGCCACTTGCCACTGCATATTTCTTGTCCACTAACAATGTCTCTCTTCTGCCCCCTGTGTGTCCACGGCCCTGTTGCTGAATTGGCCCGATGAATCGAATGCCTTCCGCAACTGGAACGGCCTCGTAAACGCTGTCGCGTCGGCGACTAAATGCGCAGGAGGGAAAATATTGCTGCGAAGACGTATCCTCTAGACGACGGTAAGGCACCCCATTGATATGTTGCCAGTGTGTGCCAGGGTATCGCGCGATGGTGAATGGGGAATGACGAACGGTACGGTGGGACTGTAGACCTGTGACCTTCTACTAAACACGTTATCAGGTGGAGAGTGTCTTGTACTCACGTTATCAGGTCGAGAGCGTATTGTAGTCACTCTCTCTATTCCGTTACTTCATTACGTTTAAGGTGTACGTATAACTTCTCAAAAATTTAATAGTCTACAATCGTGTCGGAAGGGTACGGTGGGACTGTAGACCTGTTACCTTCTAACACGTTATCAGGTGGAGAGTGTCTTGTACTCACGTTATCACTATATCAGGTCGAGAGCGTATTGTAGTCACTCTCTCTATTCCTGTACTTCATTACGTTTGAGGTGTACGTATAACTTTTCCAAAACATTTAATGGTTCGCGTCTTCAGATAGAGAGCGTATTTCACCCATTGTCTAGTCTCTGTAGTGCAATGAGATTTTGTTGATCGCACATGAAGTGGATACACAGAGCAGGCCAAGTACATGGCGGGATGTCGCCAGAAGAACGTCTTCAGGTAGAGAGCGTATTGCACCCACTGTCTAGTCGGTTTTGTGGATCGCACATGAAATGGATACACAGACAAAGCAGGCCAAGTACATGAGAGAGTGGACGATGTGCGGATCGACACGGCCTGCGGGTACTTCATTAGTTACCCGTGACATAACTAGGCTAAAAGTTAATCACTGCAAAAACATTGCCAAGTATGTGAGAACTTTGGACTTGACAGAAGAGTGCACGGGCGACGTTATCAAAACATACCACGATGACTGTCACCATCATGACAGCAGGGCACATCGCACGCAGCATCGCAGATCGTGTCGAATTGCGCATCATAATATTGCAAAATTGCTCCTGTGCATGCAAGTGGATTTCATTGCACTTTTCAGTTTGGGAAATGCTCGATTATGACAATTCTCCGTGTGAGTGCACTAGCCCTGAACATACATGTAGGTTACCCGTTTGTGGTGTCTCATAGCCTACTTCACGACCTTCTGCTTTCTTTCTTCATCACTTGTATCTTGCAGGTATATCATCCCGTGACGACCACATTGAAGTCTGAATTTGAAGTGTGAAGATGCTTCAGCAACCACATCGTACTTTTCCATTGCTTTCATTGTGCTTCTACTGTGCATGTGTGTAACTTGTGGGTTAAATAGGCCTCGACCAAATATGCTTGCGCATATTTCCGCATATTTTGTGAGACAGTTCATATATGGCATATTGAGAGACAAAGGGAATATCGGAATGAAGCCAGCATATAATTCAAATATTCTGAAGAATATGAGGACGAAACATTCATATTATGTACAAAAATGCGTTCAGAAATGCCTTTTTTGGATGGATTTGGAATGGTTGAGGCGTTTGCTACATTTCCCCATGGATGAACACTATCGCTACAGTTGCTGGGGACACACCCCAGCCATACTATTCCGCATGTGTTTTGATTTGCACCATAAGCATGATAGCCGTTAAGCTAATGAATATTCTATAATTCAAATATTCTGAAGAATATGAGGACGAAACATTCATATTATGTACAAAAATGCGTTCAGAAATGCCTTTTTTGGATGGATTTGGAATGGTTGAGGCGTTTGCTACATTTCCCCATGGATAAACACTATCGCTACGGTTGCTGGGGACACACCCCAGCCATACTATTCCGCATGTGTTTTGATTTGCACCATAAGCATGATAGCCGTTAAGCTAATGAATATTCCAAGGGTGTAGTTTTACTTTAAATGATCTACACTTTCTGCTTATGGCGTGCATTATTGGGCATATTTTGGCATATCTTTTGGCATATCTTGCTAAGCCTTGGGCATATTATGGACGTTTTCCCTGATATGCGACGAGCATAATATGCTCTTTTTTTAGCATATTTGGTCGAGGCCTAGGGGTAAACATGTGATGACATTGTATGCTGGCGACACGGTCAGATGTTGTCCATGCGTCGAACGTACACCTGCATGTTATACATTGAAAAAGATAGTAGTAGTAAAGGATAGTAGTAGTACTCGTAGTAGTACTCGTAGTAGCAGTAGTAGTAGTAGTAGCAGTAGTAGTAGTAGTAGTAGTAGTAGTAGTAGTAGTAGTAATAGTAGTAGTAGTAGTAGTAGTAGTAGTAGTAGTAGTAGTAGTAGTAGTAGTAGTAGTAGTAGTAGTAGTAGTAGTAGTAGTAGCAGTAGTAGTAGTAGTAGTAGTAGTAGTAGTAGTAGTAGTAGTAGTAGTAGTAGTAGTAGTAGTAGTAGTAGTAGTAGTAGTAGTAGTAGTAGTAGTAGTAGTAGTAGTAGTAGTAGTAGTAGTAGTAGTGGTAGTAATAGTAGTAGTAGTAGTAGTAGTAGTAGTAGTAGTAGTAGTAGTAGTAGTAGTAGTAGTAGTAGTAGTAGTAGTAGTAGTAGTAGTAGTAGTAGTAGTAGTAGTAGTAGTAGTAGTAGTAGTAGTAGTAGTAGTAGTAGTAGTAGTAGTAGTAGTAGTAGTAACAAGGCCTCTTTTACGGGCAAATGACGCATATGCGTAAACCAAAAGCAACAAGAACCTCAATAAACAATGTGTCAGTAGTAGTAGTAGTAGTAGTAGTAGTAGTAGTAGTAGTAGTAGTAGTAGTAGTAGTAGTAGTAGTAGTAGTAGTAGTAGTAGTAGTAGTAGTAGTAGTAGTAGTAGTAGTAGTAGTAGTAGTAGTAGTAGTAGTAGTAGTAGTAGTAGTAGTAGTAGTAGTAGTAGTAGTAGTAGTAGTAGTAGTAGTAGTAGTAGTAGTAGTAGTAGTAGTAGTAGTAGTAGTAGTAGTAGTAGTAGTAGTAGTAGTAGTAGTAGTAGTAGTAGTAGTAGTAGTAGTAGTAGTAGTAGTAGTAGTAGTAGTAGTAGTAGTAGTAGTAGTAGTAGTAGTAGTAGTAGTAGTAGTAGTAGTAGTAGTAGTAGTAGTAGTAGTAGTAGTAGTAGTAGTAGTAGTAGTAGTAGTAGTAGTAGTAGTAGTAGTAGTAGTAGTAGTAGTAGTAGTAGTAGTAGTAGTAGTAGTAGTAGTAGTAGTAGTAGTAGTAGTAGTAGTAGTAGTAGTAGTAGTAGTAGTAGTAGTAGTAGTAGTAGTAGTAGTAGTAGTAGTAGTAGTAGTAGTAGTAGTAGTAGTAGTAGTAGTAGTAGTAGTAGTAGTAGTAGTAGTAGTAGTAGTAGTAGTAGTAGTAGTAGTAGTAGTAGTAGTAGTAGTAGTAGTAGTAGTAGTAGTAGTAGTAGTAGTAGTAGTAGTAGTAGTAGTAGTAGTAGTAGTAGTAGTAGTAGTAGTAGTAGTAGTAGTAGTAGTAGTAGTAGTAGTAGTAGTAGTAGTAGTAGTAGTAGTAGTAGTAGTAGTAGTAGTAGTAGTAGTAGTAGTAGTAGTAGTAGTAGTAGTAGTAGTAGTAGTAGTAGTAGTAGTAGTAGTAGTAGTAGTAGTAGTAGTAGTAGTAGTAGTAGTAGTAGTAGTAGTAGTAGTAGTAGTAGTAGTAGTAGTAGTAGTAGTAGTAGTAGTAGTAGTAGTAGTAGTAGTAGTAGTAGTAGTAGTAGTAGTAGTAGTAGTAGTAGTAGTAGTAGTAGTAGTAGTAGTAGTAGTAGTAGTAGTAGTAGTAGTAGTAGTAGTAGTAGTAGTAGTAGTAGTAGTAGTAGTAGTAGTAGTAGTAGTAGTCAAAGAACTTTATTGAAAATCCATGATTATGTGATCGGAAAGATGATGGAAGAAAAATCCAAACTCGAGTCAAATCCAGGCAATTATTAGCAGTCACTACTATCAAAGCAGATCATTATTCACAATAGCGCAACTTGGAAAGTAGTAGTAGTAGTAGTAGTAGTAGTAGTAGTAGTAGTAGTAGTAGTAGTAGTAGTAGTAGTAGTAGTAGTAGTAGTAGTAGTAGCAGTAGTAGTAGTAGTAGTAGTAGTAGTAGTAGTAGTAGTAGTAGTAGTAGTAGTAGTAGTAGTAGTAGTAGTAGTAGTAGTAGTAGTAGTAGTAGTAGTAGTAGTAGTAGTAGTAGTAGTAGTAGTAGTAGTAGTAGTAGTAGTAGTAGTAGTAGTAGTAGTAGTAGTAGTAGTAGTAGTAGTAGTAGTAGTAGTAGTAGTAGTAGTAGTAGTAGTAGTAGTAGTAGTAGTAGTAGTAGTAGTAGTAGTAGTAGTAGTAGTAGTAGTAGTAGTAGTAGTAGTAGTAGTAGTAGTAGTAGTAGTAGTAGTAGTAGTAGTAGTAGTAGTAGTAGTAGTAGTAGTAGTAGTAGTAGTAGTAGTAGTAGTAGTAGTAGTAGTAGTAGTAGTAGTAGTAGTAGTAGTAGTAGTAGTAGTAGTAGTAGTAGTAGTAGTAGTAGTAGTAGTAGTAGTAGTAGTAGTAGTAGTAGTAGTAGTAGTAGTAGTAGTAGTAGTAGTAGTAGTAGTAGTAGTAGTAGTAGTAGTAGTAGTAGTAGTAGTAGTAGTAGTAGTAGTAGTAGTAGTAGTAGTAGTAGTAGTAGTAGTAGTAGTAGTAGTAGTAGTAGTAGTAGTAGTAGTAGTAGTAGTAGTAGTAGTAGTAGTAGTAGTAGTAGTAGTAGTAGTAGTAGTAGTAGTAGTAGTAGTAGTAGTAGTAGTAGTAGTAGTAGTAGTAGTAGTAGTAGTAGTAGTAGTAGTAGTAGTAGTAGTAGTAGTAGTAGTAGTAGTAGTAGTAGTAGTAGTAGTAGTAGTAGTAGTAGTAGTAGTAGTAGTAGTAGTAGTAGTAGTAGTAGTAGTAGTAGTAGTAGTAGTAGTAGTAGTAGTAGTAGTAGTAGTAGTAGTAGTAGTAGTAGTAGTAGTAGTAGTAGTAGTAGTAGTAGTAGTAGTAGTAGTAGTAGTAGTAGTAGTAGTAGTAGTAGTAGTAGTAGTAGTAGTAGTAGTAGTAGTAGTAGTAGTAGTAGTAGTAGTAGTAGTAGTAGTAGTAGTAGTAGTAGTAGTAGTAGTAGTAGTAGTAGTAGTAGTAGTAGTAGTAGTAGTAGTAGTAGTAGTAGTAGTAGTAGTAGTAGTAGTAGTAGTAGTAGTAGTAGTAGTAGTAGTAGTAGTAGTAGTAGTAGTAGTAGTAGTAGTAGTAGTAGTAGTAGTAGTAGTAGTAGTAGTAGTAGTAGTAGTAGTAGTAGTAGTAGTAGTAGTAGTAGTAGTAGTAGTAGTAGTAGTAGTAGTAGTAGTAGTAGTAGTAGTAGTAGTAGTAGTAGTAGTAGTAGTAGTAGTAGTAGTAGTAGTAGTAGTAGTAGTAGTAGTAGTAGTAGTAGTAGTAGTAGTAGTAGTAGTAGTAGTAGTAGTAGTAGTAGTAGTAGTAGTAGTAGTAGTAGTAGTAGTAGTAGTAGTAGTAGTAGTAGTAGTAGTAGTAGTAGTAGTAGTAGTAGTAGTAGTAGTAGTAGTAGTAGTAGTAGTAGTAGTAGTAGTAGTAGTAGTAGTAGTAGTAGTAGTAGTAGTAGTAGTAGTAGTAGTAGTAGTAGTAGTAGTAGTAGTAGTAGTAGTAGTAGTAGTAGTAGTAGTAGTAGTAGTAGTAGTAGTAGTAGTAGTAGTAGTAGTAGTAGTAGTAGTAGTAGTAGTAGTAGTAGTAGTAGTAGTAGTAGTAGTAGTAGTAGTAGTAGTAGTAGTAGTAGTAGTAGTAGTAGTAGTAGTAGTAGTAGTAGTAGTAGTAGTAGTAGTAGTAGTAGTAGTAGTAGTAGTAGTAGTAGTAGTAGTAGTAGTAGTAGTAGTAGTAGTAGTAGTAGTAGTAGTAGTAGTAGTAGTAGTAGTAGTAGTAGTAGTAGTAGTAGTAGTAGTAGTAGTAGTAGTAGTAGTAGTAGTAGTAGTAGTAGTAGTAGTAGTAGTAGTAGTAGTAGTAGTAGTAGTAGTAGTAGTAGTAGTAGTAGTAGTAGTAGTAGTAGTAGTAGTAGTAGTAGTAGTAGTAGTAGTAGTAGTAGTAGTAGTAGTAGTAGTAGTAGTAGTAGTAGTAGTAGTAGTAGTAGTAGTAGTAGTAGTAGTAGTAGTAGTAGTAGTAGTAGTAGTAGTAGTAGTAGTAGTAGTAGTAGTAGTAGTAGTAGTAGTAGTAGTAGTAGTAGTAGTAGTAGTAGTAGTAGTAGTAGTAGTAGTAGTAGTAGTAGTAGTAGTAGTAGTAGTAGTAGTAGTAGTAGTAGTAGTAGTAGTAGTAGTAGTAGTAGTAGTAGTAGTAGTAGTAGTAGTAGTAGTAGTAGTAGTAGTAGTAGTAGTAGTAGTAGTAGTAGTAGTAGTAGTAGTAGTAGTAGTAGTAGTAGTAGTAGTAGTAGTAGTAGTAGTAGTAGTAGTAGTAGTAGTAGTAGTAGTAGTAGTAGTAGTAGTAGTAGTAGTAGTAGTAGTAGTAGTAGTAGTAGTAGTAGTAGTAGTAGTAGTAGTAGTAGTAGTAGTAGTAGTAGTAGTAGTAGTAGTAGTAGTAGTAGTAGTAGTAGTAGTAGTAGTAGTAGTAGTAGTAGTAGTAGTAGTAGTAGTAGTAGTAGTAGTAGTAGTAGTAGTAGTAGTAGTAGTAGTAGTAGTAGTAGTAGTAGTAGTAGTAGTAGTAGTAGTAGTAGTAGTAGTAGTAGTAGTAGTAGTAGTAGTAGTAGTAGTAGTAGTAGTAGTAGTAGTAGTAGTAGTAGTAGTAGTAGTAGTAGTAGTAGTAGTAGTAGTAGTAGTAGTAGTAGTAGTAGTAGTAGTAGTAGTAGTAGTAGTAGTAGTAGTAGTAGTAGTAGTAGTAGTAGTAGTAGTAGTAGTAGTAGTAGTAGTAGTAGTAGTAGTAGTAGTAGTAGTAGTAGTAGTAGTAGTAGTAGTAGTAGTAGTAGTAGTAGTAGTAGTAGTAGTAGTAGTAGTAGTAGTAGTAGTAGTAGTAGTAGTAGTAGTAGTAGTAGTAGTAGTAGTAGTAGTAGTAGTAGTAGTAGTAGTAGTAGTAGTAGTAGTAGTAGTAGTAGTAGTAGTAGTAGTAGTAGTAGTAGTAGTAGTAGTAGTAGTAGTAGTAGTAGTAGTAGTAGTAGTAGTAGTAGTAGTAGTAGTAGTAGTAGTAGTAGTAGTAGTAGTAGTAGTAGTAGTAGTAGTAGTAGTAGTAGTAGTAGTAGTAGTAGTAGTAGTAGTAGTAGTAGTAGTAGTAGTAGTAGTAGTAGTAGTAGTAGTAGTAGTAGTAGTAGTAGTAGTAGTAGTAGTAGTAGTAGTAGTAGTAGTAGTAGTAGTAGTAGTAGTAGTAGTAGTCACATCCTTTATTGCTGAACCCACAAATAATTGTAATACAAATTGTAAACCATCCGAGGAAGAAGAGAAAGCCATTAAAAATAAAAAATAAAACAAAAAAGGTTATTGTACCATGCCAAACGGCTATTATTAAGTCATGTACCAATTGTAATACATGACGTAGTAGTAGTAGTAGTAGTAGTAGTAGTAGTAGTAGTAGTAGTAGTAGTAGTAGTAGTAGTAGTAGTAGTAGTAGTAGTAGTAGTAGTAGTGGTAGTAGTAGTAGTAGTAGTAGTAGTAGTAGTAGTAGTAGTAGTAGTAGTAGTAGTAGTAGTAGTAGTAGTAGTAGTAGTAGTAGTAGTAGTAGTAGTAGTAGTAGTAGTAGTAGTAGTAGTAGTAGTAGTAGTAGTAGTAGTAGTAGTAGTAGTAGTAGTAGTAGTAGTAGTAGTAGTAGTAGTAGTAGTAGTAGTAGTAGTAGTAGTAGTAGTAGTAGTAGTAGTAGTAGTAGTAGTAGTAGTAGTAGTAGTAGTAGTAGTAGTAGTAGTAGTAGTAGTAGTAGTAGTAGTAGTAGTAGTAGTAGTAGTAGTAGTAGTAGTAGTAGTAGTAGTAGTAGTAGTAGTAGTAGTAGTAGTAGTAGTAGTAGTAGTAGTAGTAGTAGTAGTAGTAGTAGTAGTAGTAGTAGTAGTAGTAGTAGTAGTAGTAGTAGTAGTAGTAGTAGTAGTAGTAGTAGTAGTAGTAGTAGTAGTAGTAGTAGTAGTCACGGGGGTTGCGTGTTGACCTCCCTCCGGTCCGTAGTTCTGAAAATGATAGTACCACGGTTCAGCTACCAACCCATATTGCCTCGGCTGCGGCCGATCCCTCCTATGCTGACCCTTCCTCGGCGTCTGTCGCCTCGGTTGCCGCCGGGCCTGTTGCTCGTGGTCGGATTTCGGTGGGTCAACTGGATAATCAATCCAGCCATGTTCCCCAGGTGGGGCGGTCGGAGTCGGGACCTGGCAGCAATCGTTCTGGTGGTCGGAGTAGTTGCGGGCCCTGGTCTGTCGGGGACGAGCGGGAGTACGACATTGTCAGGACATTGTTTGACGAAGTTGTTCACTGGAAACGAAACATATTTATGCTTCCACTTGGATCTGCAGGGCGCGAGTTTGTCATGGAGATAGCCAATATTATATCATTCTTCAACTTGGATACACCCTTGAGTGGCATAGCCTGGACAGTACTCACTATTGCCTGCCATTTGCTCCTCCAAAAGCCTCTCGGATCGTCTCGAGGTGGGGAGAACGCTACCATCCTGCGATCCAGGCTCGAGTTGTGGAAAGCAGGGAAATTGGAGGACCTACTCCTTGACGCCAGGTGTATCCAGGCTCATCTCCGGCCACGACGGGTCACCAGCGCACGCTCCGAGCGGGGTCATACCGACACTGACTTCAGCCGACACGTGTTCAGCGGCAACATCAACTCCGCCATCCGCTGCCTGTCGGAATCTAAGAGTCCGGGTGTTTTGAGACTTGACGACATCGCCGATCCGGCCACGGGGGAAACGGTCGACGATATCCTGCGGCAGAAACATCCAGCTGGGGCAGATCCAGACCCTGATGTGCTCCTAGAAGGCGAGCCCGAGCCCGTCCGTACCGTGCTATTCGCGGCCATCACCGCTGATTTAATCAAGAAGATTGCTCGCTCGATCAAGGGCTCGTCAGGTCCATCCGGGGTGGACGCTGATGGATGGCGAGCGATGCTGACCTGCTACGCGGCTGCCTCTGACCAGCTGTGTAGTGTACTTGCAGAAGCCGCACGCAGGATATGCACGGACAGTGTCGGCGGGAGGGATCTCGAGGCGTTCACTGCAGCCCGGTTGATTGCCCTCGACAAGCGTCCTGGTGTGCGTCCCATTGCGGTCGGCGAGGTCCATCGCCGCATCATCGCCAGGGCAGTCATGCGAGTGGTGGAGAGCGATGTTATGGACGTTGTTGCACCTTCCCAATTATGCGTTGGAATCCCATCCGCCTGCGAGACTTGTGTCCACGCTATGCGTGAAGGGTTCAATAACCCCAGCACGGAAGGAATCCTGTTAGTTGACGCATCAAATGCGTTCAATTCCGTCAATCGTAAGGCTGCACTCCACAACATTCGGCGTCTTTGCCCAGCACTGGCAACGTTCGCTAGCAATACCCATACGGATCGCGTGCGTTTGTTCGTGACCGGCTCTGGCGAACTACATTCAACAGAGGGCACATGTCAGGGTGACCCTCTCGCCATGGCCATTTACGCACTGGCCATTACCCCGCTTGTCCGCCGCCTGGCTCATCTGCACCCAGATACCTTCCAGTTGTGGTATGCAGATGATGATGCTGCCCTTGGGAGGCTGCTTCGTCTTCGCGGCTACTGGGACACGATCGCAGCTCTCGGACCACGCTATGGCTACAATCCAAATGCTCAAAAGACTGTGCTGGTGGTCAAGAATCATCTGTTGGAGCAAGCCAATACCGTGTTTGATGGCACGGGTGTCATAATCACTGGTGAGGGGTCCAAGTACCTGGGTGCACCGATCGGGACACCTGAGTACTGCAGCCAACACCTGGCTGCGGAGGTCGGTCGCTTTTCCCGCCAGGTCCGCCGGTGTGGTGATTTTGCGGAGACCCAGCCACATGCTGCGTATACAGCCGCAGTGAGAGGGCTGGTCCCCAAGTGGAGATATCTCATGCGTGCTTCGCTCTGCTCCGGCGAGACCATGGCGCCTCTCGACAGTGCAGTGGATAATCATCTTTTGCCTCCGCTGTTGGGTCAGCCAATTGCCTCCGGGAGCGCCTTGCGCAGATTGATGTCGGCACCTTCAAAGTGTGGCGGCATAGCCATCCCGATGTTGGCGGACACTGCCACGATAATGTACAACGATACAGTTAAGACGACTCGGCCAGTGCGGGGGCTATACAGGTTCCCGGACGTGCCTGAGACTGGTCGTGTGGGATCAGCTGCTGATGGCGGGGCGGATGGTGGTGGTTCGTCTGGCCTACGGGAGATGGCGGAGGCGCTCCAGGAGGCGGAAGGCGCACGGCGGGCTGCTGCACAATCAAGGCGTCGGGCTGGCAAAGCATCTTTGGCCGGTCTGCAGGATCATCTATCCGCCACACAGCAGCTTTTGATGGACGTTGCCGGCTCTGCCGGTGTGTCTTCCTGGCTTACGGCGGAGCCTCGTCTGGCGCACGGCACCGTCTTGAATGCCAGTGACTTTCGTGATGCACTTGCTCTACGGTATGGTCTGCAGCTCCCTGGGCTACCGTCCACTTGTGTCTGTGGTGATGCCTCCACGATGGACCATTTGCTAACCTGCCCCGCCGGCGGGTATCCATCTGCCCGGCACGATAATGTGCGTGACATCCTGGCGGAGACGCTCTCCGAAGCTGTTCGCGATGTCGAGACAGAGCCACGTCTCCGGCCGCTGTCTGGCGAGGATCTGCCCTATGCGACGGCTAACCGGACTGATGAGGCTCGGCTGGACATTCGTGCCCGGGGCTTCTGGACAAGGCAGCAAGACGCTTATTTTGATGTTAGGGTAACCCACCCTAAGGCGTCTGTGCTGTCTGGTCCAGAAGTCCTTAACCAACTCAGGGCCCATGAACGGCAAAAGAAGCAGCAGTACGGTGCCAGGGTCACTGAAGTCGAGAGAGGCTCTTTCACCCCTCTTGTGTTCGCCACGAATGGGATGGCGGGGCCGGAGTGCTCACGATTCCTGGCGACACTTGCCGGTCGGCTCGCGGAGCGCAATAAAGACATCCGGTATTCAAGAATCGTCAGTGCATTGCGTGTTCGGCTGGCATTCTGCCTCGTACGGTGGGCAATAACCTGCTTTCGCGGTTGCCGATCATCCTACCAGCGTCGCGTCCGCTCGTCGTTGTTGGTGCAGTGTCGACAGGCTGCCGGCTGAGATTCAGTGTCCATGCGTCAATCTGGACAATATAACAATAGCTGAAAGACCTTAACAATTGATTACTTCTCTTGACATACTAGTGCATTCTCTCTTTCTTTCTCTCTTTCGTTCTTACTCACTCTTTTCCATCACTTGTGTGCTCACCATCATATTTTTTTGCCCGTAAAAGTGGTTTGGTCAGTAGTAGTAGTAGTAGTAGTAGTAGTAGTAGTAGAAGTAGTAGTAGTAGTAGTAGTAGTAGTAGTCGTAGTAGTAGTAGTAGTAGTAGTAGTAGTAGTAGTAGTAGTAGTAGTAGTAGTAGTAGTAGTAGTAGTAGTAGTAGTAGTAGTAGTAGTAGTAGTAGTAGTAGTAGTAGTAGTAGTAGTAGTAGTAGTAGTAGTAGTAGTAGTAGAAGTAGTAGTAGTAGTAGTAGTAGTAGTCGTCGTAGTAGTAGTAGTAGTAGTAGTAGTAGTAGTAGTAGTAGTAGTAGTAGTAGTAGTAGTAGTAGTAGTAGTAGTAGTAGTAGTAGTCAAAGAACTTTATTGAAAATCCATGATAATGTGATCGGAAAGATGATGGAAGAAAAATCCGAACTCGAGTCAAATCCAGGCAATTATTAGCAGTCACTACTATCAAAGCAGATCATTATTCACAATAGCGCAACTTGGAAAGCCGGCCAAAATGGAAGATATTGAAATTAACCGAAGGCCTCCGCGCACAGCACATGGAGGGCCTTATAATTATATTCCCACTCACAACTGGAGCAAACGGCATTGGTCCAGGAATGAAATTGCTACACGCTTTCGGCAGTATGAAGCTCTGCACCCACGAAAGCAAGTAATCAGCCAGCGGAGCAAAATAAAAGAGATCCTGCAGCGCAAATGCGACATTACCATTGCATAACTAAGCTCCGGCTGCTTCTCGACAATGAGCTGAACAATGTTCTTTAGAGCACGGGAACATTCGGAAGCGCACATACCATTGGTCGCGAAAACCAAAGGTGTGAAGGTGCCTCGCTCGACATCAATCACACGTTGTAGATAGGCCCGTTTCTTCTGTGCTTCGTAGTAGTAGTACTACTACTACTACTACTACTACTACTACTACTACTACTACTACTACTACTACTACTACTACTACTACTACTACTACTACTACTACTACTACTACTACTACTACTACTACTACTACTACTACTACTACTACTACTACTACTACTACTACTACTACTACTACTACTACTACTACTACTACTACTACTACTACTACTACTACTACTACTACTACTACTACTACTACTACTACTACTACTACTACTACTACTACTACTACTACTACTACTACTACTACTACTACTACTACTACTACTACTACTACTACTACTACTACTACTACTACTACTACTACTACTACTACTACTACTACTACTACTACTACTACTACTACTACTACTACTACTACTACTACTACTACTACTACTACTACTACTACTACTACTACTACTACTACTACTACTACTACTACTACTACTACTACTACTACTACTACTACTACTACTACTACTACTACTACTACTACTACTACTACTACTACTACTACTACTACTACTACTACTACTACTACTACTACTACTACTACTACTACTACTACTACTACTACTACTACTACTACTACTACTACTACTACTACTACTACTACTACTACTACTACTACTACTACTACTACTACTACTACTACTACTACTACTACTACTACTACTACTACTACTACTACTACTACTACTACTACTACTACTACTACTACTACTACTACTACTACTACTACTACTACTACTACTACTACTACTACTACTACTACTACTACTACTACTACTACTTGGAAGCGTGTTTTTATTGACCACATAAAATGATGATGCAAAGAAAGAAAAGAACACCGGAAACATAATGCTGGATTTGAAAGAAGAAGAGAAAAAGGAAGATTAAAAGAAACCTGACCAAGAGAACTCAAGCATTGCACCCAGGAGGCAAAAATGAACTCAATCCCTAGCATAGGCTCAATGAGGTCGTGTAATTGCACAAATTTCAACGGATCCAAGTAAAACTCCAACCAAATATTACAAAGCAACAGCGAAAATAGAATAACAACACAGTGAACAAAAAAAAAGAAGGAAAGAATACTATTCGATAGACAAGTCCAGTTACTGCACACGTGACATGTGCGCCAGTGCACGGCACTCAGTTACGAAACCATGACGGCCTGTACCAGAGACACCACGGGCATTACTACTACTACTACTACTACTACTACTACTACTACTACTACTACTACTACTACTACTACTACTACTACTACTACTACTACTACTACTACTACTACTACTACTACTACTACTACTACTACTACTACTACTACTACTACTACTACTACTACTACTACTACTACTACTACTACTACTACTACTACTACTACTACTACTACTACTACTACTACTACTACTACTACTACTACTACTACTACTACTACTACTACTACTACTACTACTACTACTACTACTACTACTACTACTACTACTACTACTACTACTACTACTACTACTACTACTACTACTACTACTACTACTACTACTACTACTACTACTACTACTACTACTACTACTACTACTACTACTACTACTACTACTACTACTACTACTACTACTACTACTACTACTACTACTACTACTACTACTACTACTACTACTACTACTACTACTACTACTACTACTACTACTACTACTACTACTACTACTACTACTACTACTACTACTACTACTACTACTACTACTACTACTACTACTACTACTACTACTACTACTACTACTACTACTACTACTACTACTACTACTACTACTACTACTACTACTACTACTACTACTACTACTACTACTACTACTACTACTACTACTACTACTACTACTACTACTACTACTACTACTACTACTACTACTACTACTACTACTACTACTACTACTACTACTACTACTACTACTACTACTACTACTACTACTACTACTACTACTACTACTACTACTACTACTACTACTACTACTACTACTACTACTACTACTACTACTACTACTACTACTACTACTACTACTACTACTACTACTACTACTACTACTACTACTACTACTACTACTACTACTACTACTACTACTACTACTACTACTACTACTACTACTACTACTACTACTACTACTACTACTACTACTACTACTACTACTACTACTACTACTACTACTACTACTACTACTACTACTACTACTACTACTACTACTACTACTACTACTACTACTACTACTACTACTACTTGGAAGCGTGTTTTTATTGACCACATAAAATGATGATGCAAAGAAAGAAAAGAACACCGGAAACATAATGCTGGATTTGAAAGAAGAAGAGAAAAAGGAAGATTAAAAGAAACCTGACCAAGAGAACTCAAGCATTGCACCCAGGAGGCAAAAATGAACTCAATCCCTAGCATAGGCTCAATGAGGTCGTGTAATTGCACAAATTTCAACGGATCCAAGTAAAACTCCAACCAACAAGTGGAACGAATTCAAATATTACAAAGCAACAGCGAAAATAGAATAACAACACAGTGAACAAAAAAAAAGAAGGAAAGAATACTATTCGATAGACAAGTCCAGTTACTGCACACGTGACATGTGCGCCAGTGCACGGCACTCAGTTACGAAACCATGACGGCCTGTACCAGAGACACCACGGGCATTACTACTACTACTACTACTACTACTACTACTACTACTACTACTACTACTACTACTACTACTACTACTACTACTACTACTACTACTACTACTACTACTACTACTACTACTACTACTACTACTACTACTACTACTACTACTACTACTACTACTACTACTACTACTACTACTACTACTACTACTACTACTACTACTACTACTACTACTACTACTACTACTACTACTACTACTACTACTACTACTACTACTACTACTACTACTACTACTACTACTACTACTACTACTACTACTACTACTACTACTACTACTACTACTACTACTACTACTACTACTACTACTACTACTACTACTACTACTACTACTACTACTACTACTACTACTACTACTACTACTACTACTACTACTACTACTACTACTACTACTACTACTACTACTACTACTACTACTACTACTACTACTACTACTACTACTACTACTACTACTACTACTACTACTACTACTACTACTACTACTACTACTACTACTACTACTACTACTACTACTACTACTACTACTACTACTACTACTACTACTACTACTACTACTACTACTACTACTACTACTACTACTACTACTACTACTACTACTACTACTACTACTACTACTACTACTACTACTACTACTACTACTACTACTACTACTACTACTACTACTACTACTACTACTACTACTACTACTACTACTACTACTACTACTACTACTACTACTACTACTACTACTACTACTACTACTACTACTACTACTACTACTACTACTACTACTACTACTACTACTACTACTACTACTACTACTACTACTACTACTACTACTACTACTACTACTACTACTACTACTACTACTACTACTACTACTACTACTACTACTACTACTACTACTACTACTACTACTACTACTACTACTACTACTACTACTACTACTACTACTACTACTACTACTACTACTACTACTACTACTACTACTACTACTACTACTACTACTACTACTACTACTACTACTACTACTACTACTACTACTACTACTACTACTACTACTACTACTACTACTACTACTACTACTACTACTACTACTACTACTACTACTACTACTACTACTACTACTACTACTACTACTACTACTACTACTACTACTACTACTACTACTACTACTACTACTACTACTACTACTACTACTACTACTACTACTACTACTACTACTACTACTACTACTACTACTACTACTACTACTACTACTACTACTACTACTACTACTACTACTACTACTACTACTACTACTACTACTACTACTACTACTACTACTACTACTACTACTACTACTACTACTACTACTACTACTACTACTACTACTACTACTACTACTACTACTACTACTACTACTACTACTACTACTACTACTACTACTACTACTACTACTACTACTACTACTACTACTACTACTACTACTACTACTACTACTACTACTACTACTACTACTACTACTACTACTACTACTACGACTACTACTACTACTGCTCGGAGGTGGATGCACTTTTCAGTGCTCCCGTGTTCTTTGAATTTGAGTGCCCAGTGTGCATTTCCCTCGGTTCCTTGGCTTGCGGTGCTCGTCGATATCTAGCGTGCTAGCTATCTAGCCTAGTCATTATCCTTTCAGCGGTAGTCCCTTCAGTTAGGGACTTGGAGAGCATCGAGAGTTTTGCGAAATTTCTACAATATTCTAGTCCCAGCCGTATTACAGTACCAGCGTTGCCTTGCTGGTGTCGCAGCTCATTGCGCCCAGTGCTGGCGGGTGGCGTCGCACACACATCTCCAGCTTGTGGAGCGCGTCGGATCAGCTTTCTAATCAGCTTTCTCGCCATGGTTACCGTGTGCATGGTTACCGTGTGCACTGTGCAGTTGTGATCGATCTCTACTAGTACTACTCTAGCGCTCTGGTGGCATGTCACAGCCCGCTGGTGGATCGAAGCCATGCTGTGTGTGCAGCAAGTCGACTGGGAGCTGCCGTGGCTGCTCGTGTGCTGTGTCAGCCAGGGCCTGCGAGAGCTGCTACCCTGGTCGCGCGGGTAGGTGCCGCAATTTTGGTAATGCTCAGCTGGTTCCGATTGTGCCGGTTGCAGATCCGAATCCAGCATTCCATTCGGATAGATCTCCTGAGAGGCCAGGCTTTTTGGGCAGGCGGCGCCGCTCATCACCTGGCGCTGTCGGAAGGGGCAGGAGTCATGCTCGGGATGGGTCGGCCTCCAGGTCTCCGGTGGCTCGTGTACCGGGACGCCGTGGTCGTAGCCGTCGTGCACTTTCGCCCCGATTGAGACCCATTGATGGCCCTGTGCGTGGCGCTTCCACTCCACCGCCCGCCGGGTGTGTTGATGGTGCTGCAGCTGCTGCTGTCTCCATTGCGGCAATGAATGTCCCCAGCCGTGATTCCAGGGATCCCAGTTCGAGGGATGACAGTGCCCCAGTTTCGGAGCCTGTTCCGCGGCCTGGAGCCCCGGATGTGGCACCGCGCTCTGCTGTTGGATCAGAGCCGGTTTCTAACGCCCCTGGTGCACGTGGTTCTGTGCCGGATCCGGGACCGGATCCTGCTGCTGCTGCTGCTGCTGTTACTACTGAGTCTGTTCTCAGCGCATATGAGGAGGTCATCACGTGGCGTCGGAATCTATTTATTGTGCCATATGGAGCCGTGGGTCGGCGGTTTGTGGCTCTACTGGCTGACCTCATGCACTCGTTTGCTGTTGGTGGTGCAGCGCGCCGGCATGCCTGGGCGGCTGTGGTCGTGGCTTCCCAGTTGCTCCTGCAGAAGCCATGTGCTACCCAGTACGGGGCTTCGGCACCGCACCTTGATCGGCGTCTCGGCCTATGGGAATCTGGGCGGATTGGTGAGCTGCTGCGCGAGGGACGGTGCCTCCAGGCACATTTGCCCCCTCTTCGGGACTCTGGGCCTCGGGAGGCAGATGGGCAAATTGATGATATGAGATTCAGCAAGCTGGTCTTCTCCGGCAGAATACAATCGGCCATTCGTCTCGCCTCATCAGCCTCGTCCGGTGGGGTATTGGCGATGGATGAGGTCATGGACGCCGACACTGGGAAGACCGTGAGAGATGCACTTCTCGAAAAGCACCCATTACCTGCTAGCCCTGACCCGAGCGTTCTGGTGGATGCGGCGGACAGGCCTGAATGTGATCCCATTCTGTTTGAGAGGCTGACACCCGCCTTGATTAAACGCGTCGCTCGCGAGATGTCCGGCTCATCCGGCCCGTCTGGCCTTGACGCAGAGGCTTGGCAGCGAATGCTGACATGCTACGGAGCTTGTTCGGACCGGCTGGCTTCTTCCATGGCGGAGACCGCCAGGCTTCTGTGCAGGGAGGATGTTGACCCGGATTCCTTGGCAGCCTTCACTGCGGCCCGGCTGATTCCGCTCAATAAGAACCCGGGCGTGCGGCCAATCGCAGTGGGTGAGGTGTTCCGTAGGATCGTCTGCAAGGCTGTCGCCCGAGTGATAGAGCCTGACATGCTCATGGTCACGGCTCCTCTGCAGCTGTGCGCGGGTGTCCCATCTGGCTGCGAGGCTGCGGTACATGCCATGGAGCACCTCTTTGAACAACCAGCGACTGAGGCGATCCTACTGGTAGACGCAGGGAACGCTTTCAACTCGCTGAACCGTGCCGTCGCCATGCATAATGTACCCGTGGTCTGCCCGCCGCTTGGCCAGATCTTCCACAACACCTACCGTTCGCCAAGCCGATTGTTTGTTGCTGGTGGTGGCGAAGTGCTGTCGCGCGAGGGTACCTGTCAGGGCGATCCCTTGGCGATGGGAATATACGCTGTGGCCATAACGCCTCTCATACGCCGCTTGGGAGAGCTCTGCCCCGATATCGTGCAGGAGTGGTACGCTGACGACGATTCCGCCGCTGGCCGTGTCCGGTCTCTGTTGCGCTATTGGAACAGTGTGAAGGAGCTTGGCCCGGCCTACGGATATACCCCTAACCCAACGAAAACGGTGCTGCTGGTCAAGGAGGAGTGTTTGGAGGAGGCGTCCACCCTGTTCGCCGGCACCGGCATCAAAATCATCACCTCCGGTTGTCGATATCTGGGAGGAGTGCTCGGCACAGGAAGCTTCAAGGCCGCGTACCTTGAGGAGGCGGTATCCGCCTGGTGCAGGCAGGTGGTGAACCTGGTATCTGTGGCACGTACTCAGCCTCATGCAGTTTACGCCACGCTGCAGGGTGTCTACTCCAAGTGGCGCTACGTGCTCCGAGTGGCATCCTGCCCGCCTGCGTTACTAGAGCGCCTGGATACCCTGGTCAACCGTGACCTGCTACCCCTCCTCTTGGGTCGGGAGGTGCCTGATGAGGCAAGCCTTCGGCGACTCCTCTCAGTGCCCACCCGCCTTGGAGGCCTAAACATCCCGATTCTGGCGGCTGAGGCGGAGCGGGAGTATTCCACTTCTGTTGCGGTGACGGAGCCGCTTGTACGTCTGATGGTCGGTGATGGTTCGGGGAGTGCCGTCCCCGATGGCGAGGAGGTGTCTTTGGCATCGCCTCAGAATCCACCCTTGTCGGTTGCTTCTGCTTCTGCTGCGTCCGTGCCCGATGGCGAGGAGGTGTCTTTAGCATCGCACCGGAATCCACCATTGTCGGTTGCTTCTGCTTCTGCTGCGTCTTCTGCTGCGTCCATTCGTGATCCTCCTGGACCTGTGACCCGACCAGAACCTGGGGTCCACACCACCCAGCCGGTTCGTGATAACCCGTCGGTCGCAGCCGTTACCGAGTCCCGCAAGCGAGCGGTCTCACGTCGCAAGGACAAGGAGAAGTCGCAGAAGGCACTAGTCGCGGCGTTGTATCCCGATCTGCCACCGCCTCAGAAATGCCTCACAGATATCGCCGGTGAGAAGGGCGTGTCGTCATGGCTGACGTGTGCCCCGCTTACTGCGCACCGGACAATCCTGAACAAGTCCGACTTTCGAGATGCGGTGTGCATACGCTATGGGTACCTGCCACTGGATGTCCCGTGCAAATGCGCTTGTGGAGCGGACACCACCCTACACCACTCGATGACGTGTCCACATGGGGGGTACCCGATGGCACGTCATGACGAAATCCGGGACACCCTGGCGGCTGTCCTTGGCGATGTCGTGCCAGACGTGGAGGTCGAGCCTAGACTGCTCCCTCTCGATGGCGAGGTGCTCGCCGGCCGGACCGCCAATCGCAGCGCTGAAGCTCGTTTGGACATCAGGGCCGGGGGTTTCTGGACAAGGCAGCAGGACGCTTTCTTTGATGTCAGGGTCACCCACCCTAAAGCGTCCCTGCTGTCGCGTTCGGAAGCCCTTGGCCAACTGCGCACCAGCGAGTTGGAGAAGAAGCGAAAATACTGCCAGAGGATCACGGACGTCGAGCGAGGTGCCTTCACTCCGTTGGTGTTTGCTACGAATGGCATGGCTGGGGCAGAGTGTGGAATGTTCCTGAAGCGGCTTGTTCAGCGCGTGGTGGAGAAGCACTCTGACCTACAGTACTCCGTCGTCATGCACCATCTTCGTGCCAAGATTGCCTTCTGCCTCCTCCGCTGGGCCGTAACCTGTCTGCGTGGATGCCGGGGAGCTCGGGGCGTACGCCGTGGCAATTCGTTTGTCACGGAGTGCAGGCTGCTCCGGTAGTGGCATGGGGCTGTGTGGCCGATCCTAATCGGATGTTGTGACGTAACGGACATATCTGTTTTTGAGCATGTCTTTGTTTTCTTTTGTTTTGTTTTTTGTTTTTGTTTTTTTTTGGTTCTACTTTTATAATAGTTTGTTTTGTTTTGTTTATCGGACAGATCGAAATAAGCATTCACACGCAGACAAATTATACATCCACCACCCTATTGGTTTATGATGTTTTTACACATATACCCCCAATAGGCTATTTATCAGACTCGAGTTTTCAACTTACACATTCCACATTCACCACTCAATCGGCTTTTGGTTTGTTCACACATACGTACCATACGCGATCTATTGGACTTGGGTTTTACCTTGTGTCCTTTTTTGCAGTCAGCAGATTCTTTTGTTGGACATTGTTTATTGAGTTTCTTGTTGCTTTTGGTTTACGCATATGCGTCATTTGCCCGTAAAAGAGGCCTTGTTACTACTACTACTACTACTACTACTACTACTACTACTACTACTACTACTACTACTACTACTACTACTACTACTACTACTACTACTACTACTACTACTACTACTACTACTACTACTACTACTACTACTACTACTACTACTACTACTACTACTACTACTACTACTACTACTACTACTACTACTACTACTACTACTACTACTACTACTACTACTACTACTACTACTACTACTACTACTACTACTACTACTACTACTACTACTACTACTACTACTACTACTACTACTACTACTACTACTACTACTACTACTACTACTACTACTACTACTACTACTACTACTACTACTACTACTACTACTACTACTACTACTACTACTACTACTACTACTACTACTACTACTACTACTACTACTACTACTACTACTACTACTACTACTACTACTACTACTACTACTACTACTACTACTACTACTACTACTACTACTACTACTACTACTACTACTACTACTACTACTACTACTACTACTACTACTACTACTACTACTACTACTACTACTACTACTACTACTACTACTACTACTACTACTACTACTACTACTACTACTACTACTACTACTACTACTACTACTACTACTACTACTACTACTACTACTACTACTACTACTACTACTACTACTACTACTACTACTACTACTACTACTACTACTACTACTACTACTACTACTACTACTACTACTACTACTACTACTACTACTACTACTACTACTACTACTACTACTACTACTACTACTACTACTACTACTACTACTACTACTACTACTACTACTACTACTACTACTACTACTACTACTACTACTACTACTACTACTACTACTACTACTACTACTACTACTACTACTACTACTACTACTACTACTACTACTACTACTACTACTACTACTACTACTACTACTACTACTACTACTACTACTACTACTACTACTACTACTACTACTACTACTACTACTACTACTACTACTACTACTACTACTACTACTACTACTACTACTACTACTACTACTACTACTACTACTACTACTACTACTACTACTACTACTACTACTACTACTACTACTACTACTACTACTACTACTACTACTACTACTACTACTACTACTACTACTACTACTACTACTACTACTACTACTACTACTACTACTACTACTACTACTACTACTACTACTACTACTACTACTACTACTACTACTACTACTACTACTACTACTACTACTACTACTACTACTACTACTACTACTACTACTACTACTACTACTACTACTACTACTACTACTACTACTACTACTACTACTACTACTACTACTACTACTACTACTACTACTACTACTACTACTACTACTACTACTACTACTACTACTACTACTACTACTACTACTACTACTACTACTACTACTACTACTACTACTACTACTACTACTACTACTACTACTACTACTACTACTACTACTACTACTACTACTACTACTTGGAAGCGTGTTTTTATTGACCACATAAAATGATGATGCAAAGAAAGAAAAGAACACCGGAAACATAATGCTGGATTTGAAAGAAGAAGAGAAAAAGGAAGATTAAAAGAAACCTGACCAAGAGAACTCAAGCATTGCACCCAGGAGGCAAAAATGAACTCAATCCCTAGCATAGGCTCAATGAGGTCGTGTAATTGCACAAATTTCAACGGATCCAAGTAAAACTCCAACCAACAAGTGGAACGAATTCAAATATTACAAAGCAACAGCGAAAATAGAATAACAACACAGTGAACAAAAAAAAAGAAGGAAAGAATACTATTCGATAGACAAGTCCAGTTACTGCACACGTGACATGTGCGCCAGTGCACGGCACTCAGTTACGAAACCATGACGGCCTGTACCAGAGACACCACGGGCATTACTACTACTACTACTACTACTACTACTACTACTACTACTACTACTACTACTACTACTACTACTACTACTACTACTACTACTACTACTACTACTACTACTACTACTACTACTACTACTACTACTACTACTACTACTACTACTACTACTACTACTACTACTACTACTACTACTACTACTACTACTACTACTACTACTACTACTACTACTACTACTACTACTACTACTACTACTACTACTACTACTACTACTACTACTACTACTACTACTACTACTACTACTACTACTACTACTACTACTACTACTACTACTACTACTACTACTACTACTACTACTACTACTACTACTACTACTACTACTACTACTACTACTACTACTACTACTACTACTACTACTACTACTACTACTACTACTACTACTACTACTACTACTACTACTACTACTACTACTACTACTACTACTACTACTACTACTACTACTACTACTACTACTACTACTACTACTACTACTACTACTACTACTACTACTACTACTACTACTACTACTACTACTACTACTACTACTACTACTACTACTACTACTACTACTACTACTACTACTACTACTACTACTACTACTACTACTACTACTACTACTACTACTACTACTACTACTACTACTACTACTACTACTACTACTACTACTACTACTACTACTACTACTACTACTACTACTACTACTACTACTACTACTACTACTACTACTACTACTACTACTACTACTACTACTACTACTACTACTACTACTACTACTACTACTACTACTACTACTACTACTACTACTACTACTACTACTACTACTACTACTACTACTACTACTACTACTACTACTACTACTACTACTACTACTACTACTACTACTACTACTACTACTACTACTACTACTACTACTACTACTACTACTACTACTACTACTACTACTACTACTACTACTACTACTACTACTACTACTACTACTACTACTACTACTACTACTACTACTACTACTACTACTACTACTACTACTACTACTACTACTACTACTACTACTACTACTACTACTACTACTACTACTACTACTACTACTACTACTACTACTACTACTACTACTACTACTACTACTACTACTACTACTACTACTACTACTACTACTACTACTACTACTACTACTACTACTACTACTACTACTACTACTACTACTACTACTACTACTACTACTACTACTACTACTACTACTACTACTACTACTACTACTACTACTACTACTACTACTACTACTACTACTACTACTACTACTACTACTACTACTACTACTACTACTACTACTACTACTACTACTACTACTACTACTACTACTACTACTACTACTACTACTACTACTACTACTACTACTACTACTACTACTACTACTACTACTACTACTACTACTACTACTACTACTACTACTACGACTACTACTACTACTGCTCGGAGGTGGATGCACTTTTCAGTGCTCCCGTGTTCTTTGAATTTGAGTGCCCAGTGTGCATTTCCCTCGGTTCCTTGGCTTGCGGTGCTCGTCGATATCTAGCGTGCTAGCTATCTAGCCTAGTCATTATCCTTTCAGCGGTAGTCCCTTCAGTTAGGGACTTGGAGAGCATCGAGAGTTTTGCGAAATTTCTACAATATTCTAGTCCCAGCCGTATTACAGTACCAGCGTTGCCTTGCTGGTGTCGCAGCTCATTGCGCCCAGTGCTGGCGGGTGGCGTCGCACACACATCTCCAGCTTGTGGAGCGCGTCGGATCAGCTTTCTAATCAGCTTTCTCGCCATGGTTACCGTGTGCATGGTTACCGTGTGCACTGTGCAGTTGTGATCGATCTCTACTAGTACTACTCTAGCGCTCTGGTGGCATGTCACAGCCCGCTGGTGGATCGAAGCCATGCTGTGTGTGCAGCAAGTCGACTGGGAGCTGCCGTGGCTGCTCGTGTGCTGTGTCAGCCAGGGCCTGCGAGAGCTGCTACCCTGGTCGCGCGGGTAGGTGCCGCAATTTTGGTAATGCTCAGCTGGTTCCGATTGTGCCGGTTGCAGATCCGAATCCAGCATTCCATTCGGATAGATCTCCTGAGAGGCCAGGCTTTTTGGGCAGGCGGCGCCGCTCATCACCTGGCGCTGTCGGAAGGGGCAGGAGTCATGCTCGGGATGGGTCGGCCTCCAGGTCTCCGGTGGCTCGTGTACCGGGACGCCGTGGTCGTAGCCGTCGTGCACTTTCGCCCCGATTGAGACCCATTGATGGCCCTGTGCGTGGCGCTTCCACTCCACCGCCCGCCGGGTGTGTTGATGGTGCTGCAGCTGCTGCTGTCTCCATTGCGGCAATGAATGTCCCCAGCCGTGATTCCAGGGATCCCAGTTCGAGGGATGACAGTGCCCCAGTTTCGGAGCCTGTTCCGCGGCCTGGAGCCCCGGATGTGGCACCGCGCTCTGCTGTTGGATCAGAGCCGGTTTCTAACGCCCCTGGTGCACGTGGTTCTGTGCCGGATCCGGGACCGGATCCTGCTGCTGCTGCTGCTGCTGTTACTACTGAGTCTGTTCTCAGCGCATATGAGGAGGTCATCACGTGGCGTCGGAATCTATTTATTGTGCCATATGGAGCCGTGGGTCGGCGGTTTGTGGCTCTACTGGCTGACCTCATGCACTCGTTTGCTGTTGGTGGTGCAGCGCGCCGGCATGCCTGGGCGGCTGTGGTCGTGGCTTCCCAGTTGCTCCTGCAGAAGCCATGTGCTACCCAGTACGGGGCTTCGGCACCGCACCTTGATCGGCGTCTCGGCCTATGGGAATCTGGGCGGATTGGTGAGCTGCTGCGCGAGGGACGGTGCCTCCAGGCACATTTGCCCCCTCTTCGGGACTCTGGGCCTCGGGAGGCAGATGGGCAAATTGATGATATGAGATTCAGCAAGCTGGTCTTCTCCGGCAGAATACAATCGGCCATTCGTCTCGCCTCATCAGCCTCGTCCGGTGGGGTATTGGCGATGGATGAGGTCATGGACGCCGACACTGGGAAGACCGTGAGAGATGCACTTCTCGAAAAGCACCCATTACCTGCTAGCCCTGACCCGAGCGTTCTGGTGGATGCGGCGGACAGGCCTGAATGTGATCCCATTCTGTTTGAGAGGCTGACACCCGCCTTGATTAAACGCGTCGCTCGCGAGATGTCCGGCTCATCCGGCCCGTCTGGCCTTGACGCAGAGGCTTGGCAGCGAATGCTGACATGCTACGGAGCTTGTTCGGACCGGCTGGCTTCTTCCATGGCGGAGACCGCCAGGCTTCTGTGCAGGGAGGATGTTGACCCGGATTCCTTGGCAGCCTTCACTGCGGCCCGGCTGATTCCGCTCAATAAGAACCCGGGCGTGCGGCCAATCGCAGTGGGTGAGGTGTTCCGTAGGATCGTCTGCAAGGCTGTCGCCCGAGTGATAGAGCCTGACATGCTCATGGTCACGGCTCCTCTGCAGCTGTGCGCGGGTGTCCCATCTGGCTGCGAGGCTGCGGTACATGCCATGGAGCACCTCTTTGAACAACCAGCGACTGAGGCGATCCTACTGGTAGACGCAGGGAACGCTTTCAACTCGCTGAACCGTGCCGTCGCCATGCATAATGTACCCGTGGTCTGCCCGCCGCTTGGCCAGATCTTCCACAACACCTACCGTTCGCCAAGCCGATTGTTTGTTGCTGGTGGTGGCGAAGTGCTGTCGCGCGAGGGTACCTGTCAGGGCGATCCCTTGGCGATGGGAATATACGCTGTGGCCATAACGCCTCTCATACGCCGCTTGGGAGAGCTCTGCCCCGATATCGTGCAGGAGTGGTACGCTGACGACGATTCCGCCGCTGGCCGTGTCCGGTCTCTGTTGCGCTATTGGAACAGTGTGAAGGAGCTTGGCCCGGCCTACGGATATACCCCTAACCCAACGAAAACGGTGCTGCTGGTCAAGGAGGAGTGTTTGGAGGAGGCGTCCACCCTGTTCGCCGGCACCGGCATCAAAATCATCACCTCCGGTTGTCGATATCTGGGAGGAGTGCTCGGCACAGGAAGCTTCAAGGCCGCGTACCTTGAGGAGGCGGTATCCGCCTGGTGCAGGCAGGTGGTGAACCTGGTATCTGTGGCACGTACTCAGCCTCATGCAGTTTACGCCACGCTGCAGGGTGTCTACTCCAAGTGGCGCTACGTGCTCCGAGTGGCATCCTGCCCGCCTGCGTTACTAGAGCGCCTGGATACCCTGGTCAACCGTGACCTGCTACCCCTCCTCTTGGGTCGGGAGGTGCCTGATGAGGCAAGCCTTCGGCGACTCCTCTCAGTGCCCACCCGCCTTGGAGGCCTAAACATCCCGATTCTGGCGGCTGAGGCGGAGCGGGAGTATTCCACTTCTGTTGCGGTGACGGAGCCGCTTGTACGTCTGATGGTCGGTGATGGTTCGGGGAGTGCCGTCCCCGATGGCGAGGAGGTGTCTTTGGCATCGCCTCAGAATCCACCCTTGTCGGTTGCTTCTGCTTCTGCTGCGTCCGTGCCCGATGGCGAGGAGGTGTCTTTAGCATCGCACCGGAATCCACCATTGTCGGTTGCTTCTGCTTCTGCTGCGTCTTCTGCTGCGTCCATTCGTGATCCTCCTGGACCTGTGACCCGACCAGAACCTGGGGTCCACACCACCCAGCCGGTTCGTGATAACCCGTCGGTCGCAGCCGTTACCGAGTCCCGCAAGCGAGCGGTCTCACGTCGCAAGGACAAGGAGAAGTCGCAGAAGGCACTAGTCGCGGCGTTGTATCCCGATCTGCCACCGCCTCAGAAATGCCTCACAGATATCGCCGGTGAGAAGGGCGTGTCGTCATGGCTGACGTGTGCCCCGCTTACTGCGCACCGGACAATCCTGAACAAGTCCGACTTTCGAGATGCGGTGTGCATACGCTATGGGTACCTGCCACTGGATGTCCCGTGCAAATGCGCTTGTGGAGCGGACACCACCCTACACCACTCGATGACGTGTCCACATGGGGGGTACCCGATGGCACGTCATGACGAAATCCGGGACACCCTGGCGGCTGTCCTTGGCGATGTCGTGCCAGACGTGGAGGTCGAGCCTAGACTGCTCCCTCTCGATGGCGAGGTGCTCGCCGGCCGGACCGCCAATCGCAGCGCTGAAGCTCGTTTGGACATCAGGGCCGGGGGTTTCTGGACAAGGCAGCAGGACGCTTTCTTTGATGTCAGGGTCACCCACCCTAAAGCGTCCCTGCTGTCGCGTTCGGAAGCCCTTGGCCAACTGCGCACCAGCGAGTTGGAGAAGAAGCGAAAATACTGCCAGAGGATCACGGACGTCGAGCGAGGTGCCTTCACTCCGTTGGTGTTTGCTACGAATGGCATGGCTGGGGCAGAGTGTGGAATGTTCCTGAAGCGGCTTGTTCAGCGCGTGGTGGAGAAGCACTCTGACCTACAGTACTCCGTCGTCATGCACCATCTTCGTGCCAAGATTGCCTTCTGCCTCCTCCGCTGGGCCGTAACCTGTCTGCGTGGATGCCGGGGAGCTCGGGGCGTACGCCGTGGCAATTCGTTTGTCACGGAGTGCAGGCTGCTCCGGTAGTGGCATGGGGCTGTGTGGCCGATCCTAATCGGATGTTGTGACGTAACGGACATATCTGTTTTTGAGCATGTCTTTGTTTTCTTTTGTTTTGTTTTTTGTTTTTGTTTTTTTTTGGTTCTACTTTTATAATAGTTTGTTTTGTTTTGTTTATCGGACAGATCGAAATAAGCATTCACACGCAGACAAATTATACATCCACCACCCTATTGGTTTATGATGTTTTTACACATATACCCCCAATAGGCTATTTATCAGACTCGAGTTTTCAACTTACACATTCCACATTCACCACTCAATCGGCTTTTGGTTTGTTCACACATACGTACCATACGCGATCTATTGGACTTGGGTTTTACCTTGTGTCCTTTTTTGCAGTCAGCAGATTCTTTTGTTGGACATTGTTTATTGAGTTTCTTGTTGCTTTTGGTTTACGCATATGCGTCATTTGCCCGTAAAAGAGGCCTTGTTACTACTACTACTACTACTACTACTACTACTACTACTACTACTACTACTACTACTACTACTACTACTACTACTACTACTACTACTACTACTACTACTACTACTACTACTACTACTACTACTACTACTACTACTACTACTACTACTACTACTACTACTACTACTACTACTACTACTACTACTACTACTACTACTACTACTACTACTACTACTACTACTACTACTACTACTACTACTACTACTACTACTACTACTACTACTACTACTACTACTACTACTACTACTACTACTACTACTACTACTACTACTACTACTACTACTACTACTACTACTACTACTACTACTACTACTACTACTACTACTACTACTACTACTACTACTACTACTACTACTACTACTACTACTACTACTACTACTACTACTACTACTACTACTACTACTACTACTACTACTACTACTACTACTACTACTACTACTACTACTACTACTACTACTACTACTACTACTACTACTACTACTACTACTACTACTACTACTACTACTACTACTACTACTACTACTACTACTACTACTACTACTACTACTACTACTACTACTACTACTACTACTACTAGGAAGCGTGTTTTTATTGACCACATAAAATGATGATGCAAAGAAAGAAAACACCACCGGTAACATAAACTCAAGAAATAATATTCCGCGCAAAAGAAGAAACACAAAGAAATAACCGCAAAGTTTTTTGTTAAAAACAGAATAGAAAAACAAAGAAATAACCCCAAAGCGCTAAATTGCACCTAAATTATAAGAAAAAGACAGGACACTTCCGGTAATGCAAACTACACCAGCGATACAAAAAGACAGGACACTGCCGGTAATGCAAACTACTCCAGCAACACATCACAGTACTGTTGAAACTAAAAAGTTCCCATTGACAGATTAATTGACAGCAACCGACATCACGGACAAGGCAACACTAAAAGGTAGATACAATACCATGAGCTAACTGAAACCAAGGGCTCAGAAGCGAGCAGCAGCCCGCATCTCCGCAAGGAGAGCAGCAGCCCTTCGCCGGTAGGATGTACGGGATCCCCGGAGACACGTGATCTGCCACCTGAGCAGACACATGCCGATCTTCGCCCTGATTGTTGAGATGGCAACGGCATAGCTAATGTCTCTGCACTTCTCTGCGACACGACTTGCCAACGTCTTCAGGAAGACCTCACACTCCACAGCCGCCTGGCCATTCGTTCCAAACACAAGCGGCGTGAATGATCCACGGTCAACTTGTGTGATGCGCTCCCCGTACTGCCGCCTCTTGGCCCGTTCGTTGTGGGCTAGTTGGCTCTTGACTTCTGCACACGACCTCAGAGACGCTTTGGGGTGGGACACCCTTACATCGAAAAACGCGCTCTGCTGCCGTGTCCAAAACCCAAGAGCTCGGATGTCCACTCTCGCTTGGTCGTCATGAGATCCACTGACGTCCTCGCCGTCCAGGGACAGGAGAACTGGTTCCCGTTCAACGTCCGGGACGACGACAGATAGAAGCTCCGAGAGCAAATCCCGGATCTCATTATGACGAGCCGTGGGATACCCCCCGGCAGGGCAGGTCATCGCATGATCCACCGTAAAATCGGGACTCCCACGGCAGATACACGACGTCGGCAAATCATGCAGCGCCAGACCATACCGCAAAGCTAGGCCGTCGCGGAAATCCGACTTCGACAATATGGTGCCGTGTTCGTGCGAGGGTGGAGACGTTACCCACGTCGAAACGCCCTTCTCCTTTGAGGTGTCGAGAAGAAGTCGCTGAGGTGGTGTTAGAGACGGTCCCAGCTCGCTGACGGCGTCCACGAGGGACTCACGGAACTGAGCGCGTGTGCGCCCCGCAACTGCCCTGGACGCTGCAATTGCATCCACCACCCGAGGCCGCCGCCGAGCAAGCCCCGAAGCATCACCCGCACAAAGCCCAGTGCCGGGGCTGAGACTCTGAGCGACCTCCGATGCCGCATTATCCGCACCCGCGGCAGCGAGGAACTCCACAATCGGGCCAGTAGAAGCACGAGAGAGCTCTAGCTGTCTCGCGGCACCCTCGGACGGGACGGGGATGCCTAGACCACCGAGGCGGACAGGCAACGACAACAGCTTACGGAGGGACTCCGGCAGCTCGTCTCGACCGAAAATGCCCTCGCAGAAACGGACGATCACATTGTCCAATGGACCAAAGGCGTCGGCAGGGACCTCACACACTCGCTGCAGAAACCTCCACTTCGCCTGCACTGCGGTCGAGACGACGTGGTACGCAGCCTGGGGTTGGGTTTTGGCGAGCACCGTCAGACGATTCATCAGCGTTAGCCAGGTGTTGATCTGGGACGAGACCCGACCCGCCACAAACTCATTGGACCCGATGTAACCACCCAGGTACCGAACACCATCCGATCGGATTGCAATTCCTGTCCCGTGGAACACTTCCTTCGCCGTTTGCTCGAGCTCGGGCTTGACGAGGAGGATAGACTTCTGGGCATTTGGGAAATACCCGAAGCGTGGACCGACGCTGGATATGCATCTCCAGTACTCTCTGAGGGATGCGAGCTTGGCGGCGGCAGCATCATCATCGGCGAACCACAGTTGCCGACAGTCCGGAGAGGCAAGAGACAGCCTCTGCGCCAGCGGGGACATGGCTAGGGCATAAAAAGCCATTGCCAGGGGGTCACCCTGACAGGTCCCCTCCCTGGACAACACTGTCAGGCCACCCTCCAGAAACAGAGGGATGTCCGACTGATAGAGGTTGACGAACGCACGGCCGGCGGCGGGGCAAATGCGTGGGATATTGTGCAAAGCAGCCGACCTGTTCATGGCGTTAAATGCGTTGGAGGCATCCACAAGAAGAATGCCATCGCATGACTCGGACTGAAACTCTTGGCCGAGAATACCGACGGCAACCTCACAGGCAGATGGAATGCCAACGCACAGTTGGTAAGGCGTGACAGCCAGGAGGACATCCCGCTCGATAGCACTCATGATGGCTTTGCATATGACTCTCCGAAACACCTCGCCAATCGCAATTGGGCGGACTCCAGGTTGCTTGTCGAGTGGTATTAGCCTTGCAGCGAGGAATGGCCGAAGGCAGGTCTCGTCCAACGTTTCCGTGCAGATACACTTGGCCGCCCTCGAGAGAACGCCGCACAAGGAATCAGATGCGCCATCGTAACTGGTCATCATCCGCCTCCAGGCAGCAGAATCCAAGGCCGATGGCCCAGCAGCGCCCGACAATCGAGAAGCCAGTCTACGAATCATGGCGGGCGTGATCTTGTCATACAGTACCGGCTCAGGTGGGTCCGGGCCGCCGGGAAGAAGGATATCGGGTTGAGCATCCACTGGAGCGGGGTGCTTTTCTTTGAGGACATCAAGGACCCGGCGCCCCGGCGCCACCTCTTCAGAGAGGTCAAGTACCCTTCCAGAGGCATTCGACTCCACATAACGGGTGGCAGTGCCCACTTTGCCATGGCTAACCATTCCGGCGAAAACAATGTCGTCTATCCCATCGGATTGCCTGGACGAGGAGCGGGTTGGTAAGTGTGCCTGCAAGCAACGGCACTCACGCAATAAGCCGTCGAAATCCCCAGTCCTCCACCGCTCCATTCGGCCTGCGAGATGCCTCCGGGTTTCTTTAAACGAGTCGGCACCCAGGGGCTTCTGGAGAAGCAAATGACTACTACTACTACTACTACTACTACTACTACTACTACTACTACTACTACTACTACTACTACTACTACTACTACTACTACTACTACTACTACAAAATCATCACCTCCGGTTGTCGATATCTGGGAGGAGTGCTCGGCACAGGAAGCTTCAAGGCCGCGTACCTTGAGGAGGCGGTATCCGCCTGGTGCAAGCAGGTGGTGAACCTGGTATCTGTAGCCCGTACTCAGCCTCATGCAGTTTACGCCACGCTGCAGGGTGTCTACTCCAAGTGGCGCTACGTGCTCCGAGTGGCATCCTGCCCGCCTGCGTTACTAGAGCGCCTGGATACCCTGGTCAACCGTGACCTGCTACCCCTCCTCTTGGGTCGGGAGGTGCCTGATGAGGCAAGCCTTCGGCGACTCCTCTCAGTGCCCACCCGCCTTGGAGGCCTAAACATCCCGATTCTGGCGGCTGAGGCGGAGCGGGAGTATTCCACTTCTGTTGCGGTGACGGAGCCGCTTGTACGTCTGATGGTCGGTGATGGTTCTGGGAGTGCCGTCCCCGATGGCGAGGAGGTGTCTTTGGCATCGCCTCAGAATCCACCCTTGTCGGTTGCTTCTGCTTCTGCTGCGTCCGTGCCCGATGGCGAGGAGGTGTCTTTAGCATCGCACCGGAATCCACCATTGTCGGTTGCTTCTGCTTCTGCTGCGTCTTCTGCTGCGTCCGTTCGTGATCCTCCTGGACCTGTGACCCGGCCAGAACCTGGGGTCCACACCACCCAGCCGGTTCGTGATAACCCGTCGGTCGCAGCCGTTACCGAGTCCCGCAAGCGAGCGGTCTCACGTCGCAAGGACAAGGAGAAGTCGCAGAAGGCACTAGTCGCGGCGTTGTATCCCGATCTGCCACCGCCTCAGAAATGCCTCACAGATATCGCCGGTGAGAAGGGCGTGTCGTCATGGCTGACGTGTGCCCCGCTTACTGCGCACCGGACAATTCTGAACAAGTCCGACTTTCGAGATGCAGTGTGCATACGCTATGGGTACCTGCCACTGGATGTCCCGTGCAAATGCGCTTGTGGAGCGGACACCACCCTACACCACTCGATGACGTGTCCACATGGGGGGTACCCGATGGCACGTCATGACGAAATCCGGGACACCCTGGCGGCTGTCCTTGGCGATGTCGTGCCAGACGTGGAGGTCGAGCCTAGACTGCTCCCTCTCGATGGCGAGGTGCTCGCCGGCCGGACCGCCAATCGCAGCGCTGAAGCTCGTTTGGACATCAGGGCCGGGGGTTTCTGGACAAGGCAGCAGGACGCTTTCTTTGATGTCAGGGTCACCCACCCTAAAGCGTCCCTGCTGTCGCGTTCGGAAGCCCTTGGCCAACTGCGCACCAACGAGTTGGAGAAGAAGCGAAAATACTGCCAGAGGATCACGGACGTCGAGCGAGGTGCCTTCACTCCGTTGGTGTTTGCTACGAATGGCATGGCTGGGGCAGAGTGTGGAATGTTCCTGAAGCGGCTTGTTCAGCGCGTGGTGGAGAAGCACTCTGACCTACAGTACTCCGTCGTCATGCACCATCTTCGTGCCAAGATTGCCTTCTGCCTCCTCCGCTGGGCCGTAACCTGTCTGCGTGGATGCCGGGGAGCTCGGGGCGTACGCCGTGGCAATTCGTTTGTCACGGAGTGCAGGCTGCTCCGGTAGTGGCATGGGGCTGTGTGGCCGATCCTAAACGGATGTTGTGACGTAACGGACATATCTGTGTTTGAGCATGTCTTTGTTTTTTGTTTTGTTTTTTGTTTTGTTTTTTTGGTTCTACTTTTATAATAGTTTGTTTTGTTTTGTTTATCGGACAGATCGAAATAAGCATTCACACGCAGATAAATTATACATCCACCACCCTATTGGTTTATGATGTTTTTACACATATACCCCCAATAGGCTATTTATCAGACTCGAGTTTTCAACTTACACATTCCACATTCACCACTCAATCGGCTTTTGGTTTGTTCACACATACGTACCATACGCGATCTATTGGACTTGAGTTTTACCTTGTGTCCTTTTTTTGCAGTCAGCAGATTCTTTTGTTGGACATTGTTTATTGAGTTTCTTGTTGCTTTTGGTTTACGCATATGCGTCATTTGCCCGTAAAAGAGGCCTTACTACTACTACTACTACTACTACTACTACTACTACTACTACTACAACTACTACTACTACTACTACTACTACTACTACTACTACTACTACTACTACTGTTGTAAACCACCAGTTCTCAATTGGGAAAGGCCTTCGCGCTTATGGCATTGTATTCGTTGAAATGTTGTATTTCGACTCCGCCGTACCGCTGATGTTGCTGCATGGCATACGCTATATGCGTTGTGTGCGTTTTGCTGTATACGCTGTTATGTCCAGTTTTATCTGCTTATGTTTTGCATGTACGCTGTTTTTGCATGCTATAAATAGCTGGTGTTATTCAGTTCATTCAGTTGTTACAGTTGCTCCATTCATTGTTCATTGTTATTAGTCGATGGAAGTGAAAGATATTGTTGAGAATAAACAGTTGTCCTCGTGCCGTGTGGGGTCGTTCGTTCCTGATACTTTAGAGAACCAGAGGGTTCACAACATTTGGCGACCACGCCAGGATAGGAGCGAGCATGGCAGAGGAACTATGGAACAATTTGGAAGCCAGCTTTATCGACAATGGAGAGCGGTTAGGATTAGAAGGCGAGTTGTTGAAGATACATGTGGAGCAGAGGCTCCAACAGTACGCGGAGCGTGAGGAGCGCAGTGCCAGACGGCGAGAGGAGGCGCTCCGCACCGAGTTTGCCCAAACACTGAAGGAGATTAACGAGCGCATCGCCAATGCGCAGGAGGGTGAGGGTAAAGCCACGATGGGAGGTACAGAGGAATCTCCCAGTCACAGCGGTGGGCGTCAACCGGTGATGAAAATCCCCTCATATGATGGAACGCAGCCATTGGAGCGTTATCTTGACCTGTTCGAGGACATCTGTTCCAAGAACGAGTTCGAAGAAAGCGAATGGCTGCTGCGACTACGCATCGCGCTAGCGGGTAGCAAAGCGGAGAGGATATGTATTGGATGCAATAATTACGAGGAAGCAAAACGAGAGTTGCTTGCCTCGCTCGGAAAGACTCCGGATAAAGCGTGGAAGACATTGCTGACAGGCAAGCAGCGGTCAGATGAGTCGTTTCATCAATACGTTGTCCGTGTTTGCCGAGAGGTAGAGGTGTGGGCCACACTCGCTATGACAGAAGATGGCGAGGTGGACACCAAGTATAGCGCCGATATAGGAAAAATGTCCCCGGTGCTGCAAGCAATGGCAAAGCAGGTAATCTTGGAGCAATGCGGACCTGAGATGAAGACGTACCTGGTCGAACGGCAGTGCTACGGGATGTCACTGCGCTAGGTACAGGAGCACGGCGCGTCTTACCAGGTCGCGCACGGACGACAGGGTGATACTGCCAGGAAGCCAGTAGAACGATCCGTGCCAAGGCCCACGGCGTCGGCACAGTGCATGGCGATATCGGTCGCAGATGCAGAGAAGCAGCTAAAGTCGCTGCCACAGGAAGGGAGAAAGGGTTTTCTGCAGCGAGAGAGACTCTGCTGGAACTGCCTTAAGTATGGCCATATGGCCAGAGAATGTCGGTCAGGCTCGAGATGCACGAAATGCCAGAGGAAACACCACCTGCTAATACATGATGTGTTGGATAGAGCAGGTTACAGCCGGGAGAAACCGACTGAGATAGTTACGGAGAAGAATGTTGGATCGTGCTGTCTACACTCGCCAAGTGTGCGGCTGATGACCGGAGTGGCACGAGTTGAGGGAAGAACTCGAAACGCGAAGGTTCGCGTGTTCCTGGACTCGGGTGCTGAGGCGTCATTCGTGACTGCAGCGTTGGTGTCAGCAATCGATGCAGAACACGTTGGGGTTGAAAATGTGGAGGTGAAGCCGTTCGGCGCGGAACCAACCCAACAGCGCATGGATAAGTACGCCATCACGATCCAGGGTAGCTCCGCTAGCATTCGGGTACGCGCGTTCGTGAAACCAACGCTTGAGCTGGAACTGAAGTGCGCAAGTCCGCAGACCATTGCGCAGTGGCACAGTTGGGGAGTAGAGCTGAGTGACAAGCCTCAACAAGGGACATCAGACGAAATACATATGCTGATTGGTGCAGACTATATCAACGCGGTACTGCACAGCAAGAAGGAAGTTAATGGTGAGACGGTGTGGAACACAGAGATAGGGAATGTATTATCTGGTCCAGCGTCTGCACCAAGTCGAAACAGTCAGCCGGTGACCGTGTCATGTGTCACAGCCCACATCGACAAACTATGGCAGTTGGATGAACCTCCAGAACAACATCAGCACCTGCCATCTTTCCCGCTATGTCGCCAGGGCAGCGGGTACCAAGTGGGTCGCTTGTGGCGAAATGAGCGTCGCCCAACGGATAACTTTGCTCAAGCTAGAGTCATCGCAACGCGGCTTCTTGAAAAGCTGAAGAGGAATGGGAAGCGTGCGCTCTATGATGATGTGCTGATCAGGGAGTACCGCGAGCTTGGAGCAATTGAGCTGGAGCCATGTGAGAGCGATGCCGGGTACTATGTACCGCATCATGGTGTGTTCCGCGAGCACGCTGCAACCACGAAGTTAAGAGTGGTGTTCAATGCCTCGGCGACGGCGCCAGATGGCAAGTCGTTGAACGACATGGTTGACCCTGGACCGTCGCTATTGCCGAGTCTCGCAGGTATGCTATTACGGTTCCGTGAATATAAGAGCGCGCTGCAAGCGGACATCCGCAAGGCTTTCTTCATGGTCGCGGTTAATCCCGAAGACCGTCCGTACCTGCGTTTCTTGTGGCCCGGTCGAAGCGACAGCGATGAACTGTTAACCTGGAGGCTAACGAAACTGCCATTTGGCGTAAACTGCTCGCCATACATGCTTACTGCGGTGATTCAGCATCACTTGAAGGAGCTACGGGCGTTGTCTGCACCCAAAGAGCGAGATCGTATTGATCTCTTGCTCACGAGTTTCTACGTTGACGATTTGGTCTCTAGTGTCTCAAATGCCTCGGAAGCTAAGGAGATGCAAGAGTTCAGCGTGCGTGTGCTTACGGATGCTGGCATGGAGTTACGCAAGTGGCGAGGCAACGAAATCCCGTGCGATCCAGAGGCCGGAGATAAAGTTCTCGGTCTGAAATGGAAAACCAATGATGACTTGCTCAGCATAGCAGCGCTAGGCGAGTCCGATAGGCCGTCTGTTTGGACCCGGCGATCCCTCCTCAAGTGTGTTGCGTCAGTGTTTGATCCGCTAGGTCTAGCAGCACCGGCAGTTGTGCCCGGAAAGATACTGCTACAGCAAGCCTGGAAAGTCGGAGGCGACTGGGATGATAAGTTGCCTGATGGCATCGCAGCCGCATGCGCGCAATGGTGGGGAGAGTTGGCCGAAGTGGTGAGCATTGACATACCACGTTGGATTTGCTGCAATCTTGACACGCCGATTGCGCTTCATGCCTTCGCCGATGCCAGTGAGAAAGCGTTTGGATGTTGTTTGTATGCAGTCGTCAATGGACAGTCGCACTTGGTATTTGCCAAGGCCAAAGTGGTACCTGTGTCTCCGCCCACGTTAGCCCGCCTTGAGTTACAAGCAGTATGTTTAGCGGCTCGCTACGCTGAGTTTGTGGTGAAGGAGCTGCGTGTTACCGTCACGCAAGTCTATGGCTGGACTGACAGTCTCACTACCGTTCATTGGATCAGTAATCCATCGTACAAATGGAAAACATTTGTGGCTAACCGCGTCAGTCAAGTCCAAGAGATATCGAAGAAGGTCGGCATTGTGTGGAACCATTGCCCGGGCCTTCACAACCCAGCAGATTTACCGTCGCGTGGGAGTAGTGCACAGCAGATCCGTAGTCCGTTCTGGAGGGGCGGACCAACCTGGATCACGGAGCCCAATGACTGGCCCACCGCATCCTCAACCACAGCTACAGATGAGTCCAGTGTAGAAGTACGAGTGTCAGCCACCACCTGTAGTCGAGAATCTGATAAGGAATGGTGGCTCCGATTCAGTAAATGGTCGAGGGCACAGGGCATGGTGACTCGGATGTTGCAGTGGAAGCACACTGAGCCTCGTGCTGAACTCTATTTTGCAGCAGACAACGTATTGTACCGCATCGTTCAAGCCGCATGTTTCGCTGAGGATCTTGAGCTGATCAAGCAAGGTCAACCAGTGAAGCCCGGGTCGAAGGTGTATCAGCTTGCACCGTTTCTGGATGAGCATGGAGTGCTCAGAGCCGGGGGTCGACTTCAGCACAGCGAGTTGGCGTATGGAGCCAAGCACCCAGTCCTGTTAGGCAAACATCATCTGACCGAGTTGCTGTTGGAGAAAATGCATGTTGAAAGGATGCACCAAGGTGTAGAAGGAGTCTTGTCGTTCATCCGTCAGAAATTCTGGATTATCGGTGGTCGACGGGCGCTACGCAACATTACTCAGCGATGTGTTACATGCCGCCGCTACAAGGCTAAGGCTGCCTCAGAAGTCTGCCCGCCGCTGCCGGAAGACCGAGTTGTTCACGAGAGGCCGTTCGCAACTACCGGCATCGACTATGCTGGTCCGTTGTACGTGCGCCGTGGTGAGTCATCTCCGAAGCTATGGATAGCATTGTTTGTGTGTGCCACCACCAGAGCAGTTCACTTGGAGGTGGTCGATAGTTTAAGTACTGAGTCATTCTTGATAGCATTTCGGAAGTTTGTCGCGAGACGTAGTTTGCCGTCTCGGATCAGGTCTGACAACGCTACAACGTTCAAGGCGGCATCTGACAAACTGAGTGTGCCATGGATGTTCAATCCTCCAGCTGCACCATGGCATGGAGGCTTCTATGAGCGAATGGTTGGTACAGTGAAGAGTGCCTTGAAAAAGGTAATGGGAACAGCGTTTCTGAAGGTCCAGGAGCTTGAGACCCTCTTGTATGATGTTGAAGCAGTGGTGAATAGTCGTCCGCTAACTTATGTGTCTGATAGCCTGGATGAGCCACCAGTAACCCCTGCAATGATGATGGGTGACATCTGGATGTCGTCAGAGAAGCCAGCAGGTACCCTGGACGCTGCGCAGATGTCATCGAGATTGCGTTACCTTAGTCGGACACTGGAGCATGTCAAGAATCGTTGGGAGGTGGAGTACCTAAGTCAGCTGAACAAACACCAACAGACCATGTCGCGCCCTTTAGCTGTGGGTGATGTTGTCTTTGTTCTCGATGATACCAAGCGCAAACAGTTCTGGCGTTTGGGACGGATCATCGAGTTATTCCCTGGTCGAGATGGTAAGCGTCGTGTTGCCAAGGTTAAGTTGAGTACCAGTACCCTGTTGAGGCCGATCCAAAGGTTAGTGCCGTTAGAAGTATCGTCACAGGACGTGGCTCCTGGGCTTGCAGATACCGCTCAACCTGCTATCGTCCCTCAGCAGCCAGCGTATGAGCCGTCAGCACCGTTACCACCACCACGGCAGCAGGAGATAACGCGTTCTGGGCGCGTAGTCAGAGCCCCGGATCGTTTTTGACTTGTGTGCATTGTTGTACGGCGGTGAGAAGCCCTTTGGTGGGGAGAATGTTGTAAACCACCAGTTCTCAATTGGGAAAGGCCTTCGCGCTTATGGCATTGTATTCGTTGAAATGTTGTATTTCGACTCCGCCGTACCGCTGATGTTGCTGCATGGCATACGCTATATGCGTTGTGTGCGTTTTGCTGTATACGCTGTTATGTCCAGTTTTATCTGCTTATGTTTTGCATGTACGCTGTTTTTGCATGCTATAAATAGCTGGTGTTATTCAGTTCATTCAGTTGTTACAGTTGCTCCATTCATTGTTCATTGTTATTAGTCGATGGAAGTGAAAGATATTGTTGAGAATAAATAGTTGTCCTCGTGCCGTGTGGGGTCGTTCGTTCCTGATACTTTAGAGAACCAGAGGGTTCATCGAGTTATTCCCTGGTCGAGATGGTAAGCGTCGTGTTGCCAAGGTTAAGTTGAGTACCAGTACCCTGTTGAGGCCGATCCAAAGGTTAGTGCCGTTAGAAGTATCGTCACAGGACGTGGCTCCTGGGCTTGCAGATACCGCTCAACCTGCTATCGTCCCTCAGCAGCCAGCGTATGAGCCGTCAGCACCGTTACCACCACCACGGCAACAGGAGATAACGCGTTCTGGGCGCGTAGTCAGAGCCCCGGATCGTTTTTGACTTGTGTGCATTGTTGTACGGCGGTGAGAAGCCCTTTGGTGGGGAGAATGTTGTAAACCACCAGTTCTCAATTGGGAAAGGCCTTCGCGCTTATGGCATTGTATTCGTTGAAATGTTGTATTTCGACTCCGCCGTACCGCTGATGTTGCTGCATGGCATACGCTATATGCGTTGTGTGCGTTTTGCTGTATACGCTGTTATGTCCAGTTTTATCTGCTTATGTTTTGCATGTACGCTGTTTTTGCATGCTATAAATAGCTGGTGTTATTCAGTTCATTCAGTTGTTACAGTTGCTCCATTCATTGTTCATTGTTATTAGTCGATGGAAGTGAAAGATATTGTTGAGAATAAATAGTTGTCCTCGTGCCGTGTGGGGTCGTTCGTTCCTGATACTTTAGAGAACCAGAGGGTTCATCGAGTTATTCCCTGGTCGAGATGGTAAGCGTCGTGTTGCCAAGGTTAAGTTGAGTACCAGTACCCTGTTGAGGCCGATCCAAAGGTTAGTGCCGTTAGAAGTATCGTCACAGGACGTGGCTCCTGGGCTTGCAGATACCGCTCAACCTGCTATCGTCCCTCAGCAGCCAGCGTATGAGCCGTCAGCACCGTTACCACCACCACGGCAACAGGAGATAACGCGTTCTGGGCGCGTAGTCAGAGCCCCGGATCGTTTTTGACTTGTGTGCATTGTTGTACGGCGGTGAGAAGCCCTTTGGTGGGGAGAATGTTGTAAACCACCAGTTCTCAATTGGGAAAGGCCTTCGCGCTTATGGCATTGTATTCGTTGAAATGTTGTATTTCGACTCCGCCGTACCGCTGATGTTGCTGCATGGCATACGCTATATGCGTTGTGTGCGTTTTGCTGTATACGCTGTTATGTCCAGTTTTATCTGCTTATGTTTTGCATGTACGCTGTTTTTGCATGCTATAAATAGCTGGTGTTATTAGTGTTCATTGTTAATTATCAGATGAAGTGAAATATACTGTGTAAAGGAAAAGAGTTGTCCTCGTGCCGTGTGGTCGTACGATCCTGACAATTTGGAGAATCTTAGAGGGTTCACAACAACTACTACTACTACTACTACTACTACTACTACTACTACTACTACTACTACTACTACTACTACTACTACTACTACTACTACTACTACTACTACTACTACTACTACTACTACTACTACTACTACTACTACTACTACTACTACTACTACTACTACTACTACTACTACTACTACTACTACTACTACTACTACTACTACTACTACTACTACTACTACTACTACTACTACTACTACTACTACTACTACTACTACTACTACCACTACTACTACTAGTAGTAGTGGTAGTAGTAGTAGTAGTAGTAGTAGTAGTAGTAGTAATAACACTAATAACACCAGCTATTTATAGCATGCAAAAACAGCGTACATGCAAAACATAAGCAGATAAAACTGGACATAACAGCGTATACAGCAAAACGCACACAACGCATATAGCGTATGCCATGCAGCAACATCAGCGGTACGGCGGAGTCGAAATACAACATTTCAACGAATACAATGCCATAAGCGCGAAGGCCTTTCCCAATTGAGAACTGGTGGTTTACAACATTCTCCCCACCAAAGGGCTTCTCACCGCCGTACAACAATGCACACAAGTCAAAAACGATCCGGGGCTCTGACTACGCGCCCAGAACGCGTTATCTCCTGTTGCCGTGGTGGTGGTAACGGTGCTGACGGCTCATACGCTGGCTGCTGAGGGACGATAGCAGGTTGAGCGGTATCTGCAAGCCCAGGAGCCACGTCCTGTGACGATACTTCTAACGGCACTAACCTTTGGATCGGCCTCAACAGGGTACTGGTACTCAACTTAACCTTGGCAACACGACGCTTACCATCTCGACCAGGGAATAACTCGATGAACCCTCTGGTTCTCTAAAGTATCAGGAACGAACGACCCCACACGGCACGAGGACAACTATTTATTCTCAACAATATCTTTCACTTCCATCGACTAATAACAATGAACAATGAATGGAGCAACTGTAACAACTGAATGAACTGAATAACACCAGCTATTTATAGCATGCAAAAACAGCGTACATGCAAAACATAAGCAGATAAAACTGGACATAACAGCGTATACAGCAAAACGCACACAACGCATATAGCGTATGCCATGCAGCAACATCAGCGGTACGGCGGAGTCGAAATACAACATTTCAACGAATACAATGCCATAAGCGCGAAGGCCTTTCCCAATTGAGAACTGGTGGTTTACAACATTCTCCCCACCAAAGGGCTTCTCACCGCCGTACAACAATGCACACAAGTCAAAAACGATCCGGGGCTCTGACTACGCGCCCAGAACGCGTTATCTCCTGTTGCCGTGGTGGTGGTAACGGTGCTGACGGCTCATACGCTGGCTGCTGAGGGACGATAGCAGGTTGAGCGGTATCTGCAAGCCCAGGAGCCACGTCCTGTGACGATACTTCTAACGGCACTAACCTTTGGATCGGCCTCAACAGGGTACTGGTACTCAACTTAACCTTGGCAACACGACGCTTACCATCTCGACCAGGGAATAACTCGATGAACCCTCTGGTTCTCTAAAGTATCAGGAACGAACGACCCCACACGGCACGAGGACAACTATTTATTCTCAACAATATCTTTCACTTCCATCGACTAATAACAATGAACAATGAATGGAGCAACTGTAACAACTGAATGAACTGAATAACACCAGCTATTTATAGCATGCAAAAACAGCGTACATGCAAAACATAAGCAGATAAAACTGGACATAACAGCGTATACAGCAAAACGCACACAACGCATATAGCGTATGCCATGCAGCAACATCAGCGGTACGGCGGAGTCGAAATACAACATTTCAACGAATACAATGCCATAAGCGCGAAGGCCTTTCCCAATTGAGAACTGGTGGTTTACAACATTCTCCCCACCAAAGGGCTTCTCACCGCCGTACAACAATGCACACAAGTCAAAAACGATCCGGGGCTCTGACTACGCGCCCAGAACGCGTTATCTCCTGCTGCCGTGGTGGTGGTAACGGTGCTGACGGCTCATACGCTGGCTGCTGAGGGACGATAGCAGGTTGAGCGGTATCTGCAAGCCCAGGAGCCACGTCCTGTGACGATACTTCTAACGGCACTAACCTTTGGATCGGCCTCAACAGGGTACTGGTACTCAACTTAACCTTGGCAACACGACGCTTACCATCTCGACCAGGGAATAACTCGATGATCCGTCCCAAACGCCAGAACTGTTTGCGCTTGGTATCATCGAGAACAAAGACAACATCACCCACAGCTAAAGGGCGCGACATGGTCTGTTGGTGTTTGTTCAGCTGACTTAGGTACTCCACCTCCCAACGATTCTTGACATGCTCCAGTGTCCGACTAAGGTAACGCAATCTCGATGACATCTGCGCAGCGTCCAGGGTACCTGCTGGCTTCTCTGACGACATCCAGATGTCACCCATCATCATTGCAGGGGTTACTGGTGGCTCATCCAGGCTATCAGACACATAAGTTAGCGGACGACTATTCACCACTGCTTCAACATCATACAAGAGGGTCTCAAGCTCCTGGACCTTCAGAAACGCTGTTCCCATTACCTTTTTCAAGGCACTCTTCACTGTACCAACCATTCGCTCATAGAAGCCTCCATGCCATGGTGCAGCTGGAGGATTGAACATCCATGGCACACTCAGTTTGTCAGATGCCGCCTTGAACGTTGTAGCGTTGTCAGACCTGATCCGAGACGGCAAACTACGTCTCGCGACAAACTTCCGAAATGCTATCAAGAATGACTCAGTACTTAAACTATCGACCACCTCCAAGTGAACTGCTCTGGTGGTGGCACACACAAACAATGCTATCCATAGCTTCGGAGATGACTCACCACGGCGCACGTACAACGGACCAGCATAGTCGATGCCGGTAGTTGCGAACGGCCTCTCGTGAACAACTCGGTCTTCCGGCAGCGGCGGGCAGACTTCTGAGGCAGCCTTAGCCTTGTAGCGGCGGCATGTAACACATCGCTGAGTAATGTTGCGTAGCGCCCGTCGACCACCGATAATCCAGAATTTCTGACGGATGAACGACAAGACTCCTTCTACACCTTGGTGCATCCTTTCAACATGCATTTTCTCCAACAGCAACTCGGTCAGATGATGTTTGCCTAACAGGACTGGGTGCTTGGCTCCATACGCCAACTCGCTGTGCTGAAGTCGACCCCCGGCTCTGAGCACTCCATGCTCATCCAGAAACGGTGCAAGCTGATACACCTTCGACCCGGGCTTCACTGGTTGACCTTGCTTGATCAGCTCAAGATCCTCAGCGAAACATGCGGCTTGAACGATGCGGTACAATACGTTGTCTGCTGCAAAATAGAGTTCAGCACGAGGCTCAGTGTGCTTCCACTGCAACATCCGAGTCACCATGCCCTGTGCCCTCGACCATTTACTGAATCGGAGCCACCATTCCTTATCAGATTCTCGACTACAGGTGGTGGCTGACACTCGTACTTCTACACTGGACTCATCTGTAGCTGTGGTTGAGGATGCGGTGGGCCAGTCATTGGGCTCCGTGATCCAGGTTGGTCCGCCCCTCCAGAACGGACTACGGATCTGCTGTGCACTACTCCCACGCGACGGTAAATCTGCTGGGTTGTGAAGGCCCGGGCAATGGTTCCACACAATGCCGACCTTCTTCGATATCTCTTGGACTTGACTGACGCGGTTAGCCACAAATGTTTTCCATTTGTACGATGGATTACTGATCCAATGAACGGTAGTGAGACTGTCAGTCCAGCCATAGACTTGCGTGACGGTAACACGCAGCTCCTTCACCACAAACTCAGCGTAGCGAGCCGCTAAACATACTGCTTGTAACTCAAGGCGGGCTAACGTGGGCGGAGACACAGGTACCACTTTGGCCTTGGCAAATACCAAGTGCGACTGTCCATTGACGACTGCATACAAACAACATCCAAACGCTTTCTCACTGGCATCGGCGAAGGCATGAAGCGCAATCGGCGTGTCAAGATTGCAGCAAATCCAACGTGGTATGTCAATGCTCACCACTTCGGCCAACTCTCCCCACCATTGCGCGCATGCGGCTGCGATGCCATCAGGCAACTTATCATCCCAGTCGCCTCCGACTTTCCAGGCTTGCTGTAGCAGTATCTTTCCGGGCACAACTGCCGGTGCTGCTAGACCTAGCGGATCAAACACTGACGCAACACACTTGAGGAGGGATCGCCGGGTCCAAACAGACGGCCTATCGGACTCGCCTAGCGCTGCTATGCTGAGCAAGTCATCATTGGTTTTCCATTTCAGACCGAGAACTTTATCTCCGGCCTCTGGATCGCACGGGATTTCGTTGCCTCGCCACTTGCGTAACTCCATGCCAGCATCCGTAAGCACACGCACGCTGAACTCTTGCATCTCCTTAGCTTCCGAGGCATTTGAGACACTAGAGACCAAATCGTCAACGTAGAAACTCGTGAGCAAGAGATCAATACGATCTCGCTCTTTGGGTGCAGACAACGCCCGTAGCTCCTTCAAGTGATGCTGAATCACCGCAGTAAGCATGTATGGCGAGCAGTTTACGCCAAATGGCAGTTTCGTTAGCCTCCAGGTTAACAGTTCATCGCTGTCGCTTCGACCGGGCCACAAGAAACGCAGGTACGGACGGTCTTCGGGATTAACCGCGACCATGAAGAAAGCCTTGCGGATGTCCGCTTGCAGCGCGCTCTTATATTCACGGAACCGTAATAGCATACCTGCGAGACTCGGCAATAGCGACGGTCCAGGGTCAACCATGTCGTTCAACGACTTGCCATCTGGCGCCGTCGCCGAGGCATTGAACACCACTCTTAACTTCGTGGTTGCAGCGTGCTCGCGGAACACACCATGATGCGGTACATAGTACCCGGCATCGCTCTCACATGGCTCCAGCTCAATTGCTCCAAGCTCGCGGTACTCCCTGATCAGCACATCATCATAGAGCGCACGCTTCCCATTCCTCTTCAGCTTTTCAAGAAGCCGCGTTGCGATGACTCTAGCTTGAGCAAAGTTATCCGTTGGGCGACGCTCATTTCGCCACAAGCGACCCACTTGGTACCCGCTGCCCTGGCGACATAGCGGGAAAGATGGCAGGTGCTGATGTTGTTCTGGAGGTTCATCCAACTGCCATAGTTTGTCGATGTGGGCTGTGACACATGACACGGTCACCGGCTGACTGTTTCGACTTGGTGCAGACGCTGGACCAGATAATACATTCCCTATCTCTGTGTTCCACACCGTCTCACCATTAACTTCCTTCTTGCTGTGCAGTACCGCGTTGATATAGTCTGCACCAATCAGCATATGTATTTCGTCTGATGTCCCTTGTTGAGGCTTGTCACTCAGCTCTACTCCCCAACTGTGCCACTGCGCAATGGTCTGCGGACTTGCGCACTTCAGTTCCAGCTCAAGCGTTGGTTTCACGAACGCGCGTACCCGAATGCTAGCGGAGCTACCCTGGATCGTGATGGCGTACTTATCCATGCGCTGTTGGGTTGGTTCCGCGCCGAACGGCTTCACCTCCACATTTTCAACCCCAACGTGTTCTGCATCGATTGCTGACACCAACGCTGCAGTCACGAATGACGCCTCAGCACCCGAGTCCAGGAACACGCGAACCTTCGCGTTTCGAGTTCTTCCCTCAACTCGTGCCACTCCGGTCATCAGCCGCACACTTGGCGAGTGTAGACAGCACGATCCAACATTCTTCTCCGTAACTATCTCAGTCGGTTTCTCCCGGCTGTAACCTGCTCTATCCAACACATCATGTATTAGCAGGTGGTGTTTCCTCTGGCATTTCGTGCATCTCGAGCCTGACCGACATTCTCTGGCCATATGGCCATACTTAAGGCAGTTCCAGCAGAGTCTCTCTCGCTGCAGAAAACCCTTTCTCCCTTCCTGTGGCAGCGACTTTAGCTGCTTCTCTGCATCTGCGACCGATATCGCCATGCACTGTGCCGACGCCGTGGGCCTTGGCACGGATCGTTCTACTGGCTTCCTGGCAGTATCACCCTGTCGTCCGTGCGCGACCTGGTAAGACGCGCCGTGCTCCTGTACCTAGCGCAGTGACATCCCGTAGCACTGCCGTTCGACCAGGTACGTCTTCATCTCAGGTCCGCATTGCTCCAAGATTACCTGCTTTGCCATTGCTTGCAGCACCGGGGACATTTTTCCTATATCGGCGCTATACTTGGTGTCCACCTCGCCATCTTCTGTCATAGCGAGTGTGGCCCACACCTCTACCTCTCGGCAAACACGGACAACGTATTGATGAAACGACTCATCTGACCGCTGCTTGCCTGTCAGCAATGTCTTCCACGCTTTATCCGGAGTCTTTCCGAGCGAGGCAAGCAACTCTCGTTTTGCTTCCTCGTAATTATTGCATCCAATACATATCCTCTCCGCTTTGCTACCCGCTAGCGCGATGCGTAGTCGCAGCAGCCATTCGCTTTCTTCGAACTCGTTCTTGGAACAGATGTCCTCGAACAGGTCAAGATAACGCTCCAATGGCTGCGTTCCATCATATGAGGGGATTTTCATCACCGGTTGACGCCCACCGCTGTGACTGGGAGATTCCTCTGTACCTCCCATCGTGGCTTTACCCTCACCCTCTTTACCCTCACCCTCCTGCGCATTGGCGATGCGCTCGTTAATCTCCTTCAGTGTTTGGGCAAACTCGGTGCGGAGCGCCTCCTCTCGCCGTCTGGCACTGCGCTCCTCACGCTCCGCGTACTGTTGGAGCCTCTGCTCCACATGTATCTTCAACAACTCGCCTTCTAATCCTAACCGCTCTCCATTGTCGATAAAGCTGGCTTCCAAATTGTTCCATAGTTCCTCTGCCATGCTCGCTCCTATCCTGGCGTGGTCGCCAAATGTTGTGAACCCTCTGGTTCTCTAAAGTATCAGGAACGAACGACCCCACACGGCACGAGGACAACTGTTTATTCTCAACAATATCTTTCACTTCCATCGACTAATAACAATGAACAATGAATGGAGCAACTGTAACAACTGAATGAACTGAATAACACCAGCTATTTATAGCATGCAAAAACAGCGTACATGCAAAACATAAGCAGATAAAACTGGACATAACAGCGTATACAGCAAAACGCACACAACGCATATAGCGTATGCCATGCAGCAACATCAGCGGTACGGCGGAGTCGAAATACAACATTTCAACGAATACAATGCCATAAGCGCGAAGGCCTTTCCCAATTGAGAACTGGTGGTTTACAACAGTAGTAGTAGTAGTAGTAGTAGTAGTAGTAGTAGTAGTAGTAGTAGTAGTAGTTGTAGTAGTAGTAGTAGTAGTAGTAGTAGTAGTAGTAGTAGTAGTAAGGCCTCTTTTACGGGCAAATGACGCATATGCGTAAACCAAAAGCAACAAGAAACTCAATAAACAATGTCCAACAAAAGAATCTGCTGACTGCAAAAAAAGGACACAAGGTAAAACTCAAGTCCAATAGATCGCGTATGGTACGTATGTGTGAACAAACCAAAAGCCGATTGAGTGGTGAATGTGGAATGTGTAAGTTGAAAACTCGAGTCTGATAAATAGCCTATTGGGGGTATATGTGTAAAAACATCATAAACCAATAGGGTGGTGGATGTATAATTTATCTGCGTGTGAATGCTTATTTCGATCTGTCCGATAAACAAAACAAAACAAACTATTATAAAAGTAGAACCAAAAAAACAAAACAAAAAACAAAACAAAAAACAAAGACATGCTCAAACACAGATATGTCCGTTACGTCACAACATCCGTTTAGGATCGGCCACACAGCCCCATGCCACTACCGGAGCAGCCTGCACTCCGTGACAAACGAATTGCTACGGCGTACGCCCCGAGCTCCCCGGCATCCACGCAGACAGGTTACGGCCCAGCGGAGGAGGCAGAAGGCAATCTTGGCACGAAGATGGTGCATGACGACGGAGTACTGTAGGTCAGAGTGCTTCTCCACCACGCGCTGAACAAGCCGCTTCAGGAACATTCCACACTCTGCCCCAGCCATGCCATTCGTAGCAAACACCAACGGAGTGAAGGCACCTCGCTCGACGTCCGTGATCCTCTGGCAGTATTTTCGCTTCTTCTCCAACTCGTTGGTGCGCAGTTGGCCAAGGGCTTCCGAACGCGACAGCAGGGACGCTTTAGGGTGGGTGACCCTGACATCAAAGAAAGCGTCCTGCTGCCTTGTCCAGAAACCCCCGGCCCTGATGTCCAAACGAGCTTCAGCGCTGCGATTGGCGGTCCGGCCGGCGAGCACCTCGCCATCGAGAGGGAGCAGTCTAGGCTCGACCTCCACGTCTGGCACGACATCGCCAAGGACAGCCGCCAGGGTGTCCCGGATTTCGTCATGACGTGCCATCGGGTACCCCCCATGTGGACACGTCATCGAGTGGTGTAGGGTGGTGTCCGCTCCACAAGCGCATTTGCACGGGACATCCAGTGGCAGGTACCCATAGCGTATGCACACTGCATCTCGAAAGTCGGACTTGTTCAGAATTGTCCGGTGCGCAGTAAGCGGGGCACACGTCAGCCATGACGACACGCCCTTCTCACCGGCGATATCTGTGAGGCATTTCTGAGGCGGTGGCAGATCGGGATACAACGCCGCGACTAGTGCCTTCTGCGACTTCTCCTTGTCCTTGCGACGTGAGACCGCTCGCTTGCGGGACTCGGTAACGGCTGCGACCGACGGGTTATCACGAACCGGCTGGGTGGTGTGGACCCCAGGTTCTGGCCGGGTCACAGGTCCAGGAGGATCACGAACGGACGCAGCAGAAGACGCAGCAGAAGCAGAAGCAACCGACAATGGTGGATTCCGGTGCGATGCTAAAGACACCTCCTCGCCATCGGGCACGGACGCAGCAGAAGCAGAAGCAACCGACAAGGGTGGATTCTGAGGCGATGCCAAAGACACCTCCTCGCCATCGGGGACGGCACTCCCAGAACCATCACCGACCATCAGACGTACAAGCGGCTCCGTCACCGCAACAGAAGTGGAATACTCCCGCTCCGCCTCAGCCGCCAGAATCGGGATGTTTAGGCCTCCAAGGCGGGTGGGCACTGAGAGGAGTCGCCGAAGGCTTGCCTCATCAGGCACCTCCCGACCCAAGAGGAGGGGTAGCAGGTCACGGTTGACCAGGGTATCCAGGCGCTCTAGTAACGCAGGCGGGCAGGATGCCACTCGGAGCACGTAGCGCCACTTGGAGTAGACACCCTGCAGCGTGGCGTAAACTGCATGAGGCTGAGTACGGGCTACAGATACCAGGTTCACCACCTGCTTGCACCAGGCGGATACCGCCTCCTCAAGGTACGCGGCCTTGAAGCTTCCTGTGCCGAGCACTCCTCCCAGATATCGACAACCGGAGGTGATGATTTTGTAGTAGTAGTAGTAGTAGTAGTAGTAGTAGTAGTAGTAGTAGTAGTAGTAGTAGTAGTAGTAGTAGTAGTAGTAGTAGTAGTAGTAGTAGTCATTTGCTTCTCCAGAAGCCCCTGGGTGCCGACTCGTTTAAAGAAACCCGGAGGCATCTCGCAGGCCGAATGGAGCGGTGGAGGACTGGGGATTTCGACGGCTTATTGCGTGAGTGCCGTTGCTTGCAGGCACACTTACCAACCCGCTCCTCGTCCAGGCAATCCGATGGGATAGACGACATTGTTTTCGCCGGAATGGTTAGCCATGGCAAAGTGGGCACTGCCACCCGTTATGTGGAGTCGAATGCCTCTGGAAGGGTACTTGACCTCTCTGAAGAGGTGGCGCCGGGGCGCCGGGTCCTTGATGTCCTCAAAGAAAAGCACCCCGCTCCAGTGGATGCTCAACCCGATATCCTTCTTCCCGGCGGCCCGGACCCACCTGAGCCGGTACTGTATGACAAGATCACGCCCGCCATGATTCGTAGACTGGCTTCTCGATTGTCGGGCGCTGCTGGGCCATCGGCCTTGGATTCTGCTGCCTGGAGGCGGATGATGACCAGTTACGATGGCGCATCTGATTCCTTGTGCGGCGTTCTCTCGAGGGCGGCCAAGTGTATCTGCACGGAAACGTTGGACGAGACCTGCCTTCGGCCATTCCTCGCTGCAAGGCTAATACCACTCGACAAGCAACCTGGAGTCCGCCCAATTGCGATTGGCGAGGTGTTTCGGAGAGTCATATGCAAAGCCATCATGAGTGCTATCGAGCGGGATGTCCTCCTGGCTGTCACGCCTTACCAACTGTGCGTTGGCATTCCATCTGCCTGTGAGGTTGCCGTCGGTATTCTCGGCCAAGAGTTTCAGTCCGAGTCATGCGATGGCATTCTTCTTGTGGATGCCTCCAACGCATTTAACGCCATGAACAGGTCGGCTGCTTTGCACAATATCCCACGCATTTGCCCCGCCGCCGGCCGTGCGTTCGTCAACCTCTATCAGTCGGACATCCCTCTGTTTCTGGAGGGTGGCCTGACAGTGTTGTCCAGGGAGGGGACCTGTCAGGGTGACCCCCTGGCAATGGCTTTTTATGCCCTAGCCATGTCCCCGCTGGCGCAGAGGCTGTCTCTTGCCTCTCCGGACTGTCGGCAACTGTGGTTCGCCGATGATGATGCTGCCGCCGCCAAGCTCGCATCCCTCAGAGAGTACTGGAGATGCATATCCAGCGTCGGTCCACGCTTCGGGTATTTCCCAAATGCCCAGAAGTCTATCCTCCTCGTCAAGCCCGAGCTCGAGCAAACGGCGAAGGAAGTGTTCCACGGGACAGGAATTGCAATCCGATCGGATGGTGTTCGGTACCTGGGTGGTTACATCGGGTCCAATGAGTTTGTGGCGGGTCGGGTCTCGTCCCAGATCAACACCTGGCTAACGCTGATGAATCGTCTGACGGTGCTCGCCAAAACCCAACCCCAGGCTGCGTACCACGTCGTCTCGACCGCAGTGCAGGCGAAGTGGAGGTTTCTGCAGCGAGTGTGTGAGGTCCCTGCCGACGCCTTTGGTCCATTGGACAATGTGATCGTCCGTTTCTGCGAGGGCATTTTCGGTCGAGACGAGCTGCCGGAGTCCCTCCGTAAGCTGTTGTCGTTGCCTGTCCGCCTCGGTGGTCTAGGCATCCCCGTCCCGTCCGAGGGTGCCGCGAGACAGCTAGAGCTCTCTCGTGCTTCTACTGGCCCGATTGTGGAGTTCCTCGCTGCCGCGGGTGCGGATAATGCGGCATCGGAGGTCGCTCAGAGTCTCAGCCCCGGCACTGGGCTTTGTGCGGGTGATGCTTCGGGGCTTGCTCGGCGGCGGCCTCGGGTGGTGGATGCAATTGCAGCGTCCAGGGCAGTTGCGGGGCGCACACGCGCTCAGTTCCGTGAGTCCCTCGTGGACGCCGTCAGCGAGCTGGGACCGTCTCTAACACCACCTCAGCGACTTCTTCTCGACACCTCAAAGGAGAAGGGCGTTTCGACGTGGGTAACGTCTCCACCCTCGCACGAACACGGCACCATATTGTCGAAGTCGGATTTCCGCGACGGCCTAGCTTTGCGGTATGGTCTGGCGCTGCATGATTTGCCGACGTCGTGTATCTGCCGTGGGAGTCCCGATTTTACGGTGGATCATGCGATGACCTGCCCTGCCGGGGGGTATCCCACGGCTCGTCATAATGAGATCCGGGATTTGCTCTCGGAGCTTCTATCTGTCGTCGTCCCGGACGTTGAACGGGAACCAGTTCTCCTGTCCCTGGACGGCGAGGACGTCAGTGGATCTCATGACGACCAAGCGAGAGTGGACATCCGAGCTCTTGGGTTTTGGACACGGCAGCAGAGCGCGTTTTTCGATGTAAGGGTGTCCCACCCCAAAGCGTCTCTGAGGTCGTGTGCAGAAGTCAAGAGCCAACTAGCCCACAACGAACGGGCCAAGAGGCGGCAGTACGGGGAGCGCATCACACAAGTTGACCGTGGATCATTCACGCCGCTTGTGTTTGGAACGAATGGCCAGGCGGCTGTGGAGTGTGAGGTCTTCCTGAAGACGTTGGCAAGTCGTGTCGCAGAGAAGTGCAGAGACATTAGCTATGCCGTTGCCATCTCAACAATCAGGGCGAAGATCGGCATGTGTCTGCTCAGGTGGCAGATCACGTGTCTCCGGGGATCCCGTACATCCTACCGGCGAAGGGCTGCTGCTCTCCTTGCGGAGATGCGGGCTGCTGCTCGCTTCTGAGCCCTTGGTTTCAGTTAGCTCATGGTATTGTATCTACCTTTTAGTGTTGCCTTGTCCGTGATGTCGGTTGCTGTCAATTAATCTGTCAATGGGAACTTTTTAGTTTCAACAGTACTGTGATGTGTTGCTGGAGTAGTTTGCATTACCGGCAGTGTCCTGTCTTTTTGTATCGCTGGTGTAGTTTGCATTACCGGAAGTGTCCTGTCTTTTTCTTATAATTTAGGTGCAATTTAGCGCTTTGGGGTTATTTCTTTGTTTTTCTATTCTGTTTTTAACAAAAAACTTTGCGGTTATTTCTTTGTGTTTCTTCTTTTGCGCGGAATATTATTTCTTGAGTTTATGTTACCGGTGGTGTTTTCTTTCTTTGCATCATCATTTTATGTGGTCAATAAAAACACGCTTCCTAGTAGTAGTAGTAGTAGTAGTAGTAGTAGTAGTAGTAGTAGTAGTAGTAGTAGTAGTAGTAGTAGTAGTAGTAGTAGTAGTAGTAGTAGTAGTAGTAGTAGTAGTAGTAGTAGTAGTAGTAGTAGTAGTAGTAGTAGTAGTAGTAGTAGTAGTAGTAGTAGTAGTAGTAGTAGTAGTAGTAGTAGTAGTAGTAGTAGTAGTAGTAGTAGTAGTAGTAGTAGTAGTAGTAGTAGTAGTAGTAGTAGTAGTAGTAGTAGTAGTAGTAGTAGTAGTAGTAGTAGTAGTAGTAGTAGTAGTAGTAGTAGTAGTAGTAGTAGTAGTAGTAGTAGTAGTAGTAGTAGTAGTAGTAGTAGTAGTAGTAGTAGTAGTAGTAGTAGTAGTAGTAGTAGTAGTAGTAGTAGTAGTAGTAGTAGTAGTAGTAGTAGTAGTAGTAGTAGTAGTAGTAGTAGTAGTAGTAGTAGTAGTAGTAGTAGTAGTAGTAGTAGTAGTAGTAGTAGTAGTAGTAGTAGTAGTAGTAGTAGTAGTAGTAGTAGTAGTAGTAGTAGTAGTAGTAGTAGTAGTAGTAGTAGTAGTAGTAGTAGTAGTAGTAGTAGTAGTAGTAGTAGTAGTAGTAGTAGTAGTAGTAGTAGTAGTAGTAGTAGTAGTAGTAGTAGTAGTAGTAGTAGTAGTAGTAGTAGTAGTAGTAGTAGTAGTAGTAGTAGTAGTAGTAGTAGTAGTAGTAGTAGTAGTAGTAGTAGTAGTAGTAGTAGTAGTAGTAGTAGTAGTAGTAGTAGTAGTAGTAGTAGTAGTAGTAGTAGTAGTAGTAGTAGTAGTAGTAGTAGTAGTAGTAGTAGTAGTAGTAGTAGTAGTAGTAGTAGTAGTAGTAGTAGTAGTAGTAGTAGTAGTAGTAGTAGTAGTAGTAGTAGTAGTAGTAGTAGTAGTAGTAGTAGTAGTAGTAGTAGTAGTAGTAGTAGTAGTAGTAGTAGTAGTAGTAGTAGTAGTAGTAGTAGTAGTAGTAGTAGTAGTAGTAGTAGTAGTAGTAGTAGTAGTAGTAGTAGTAGTAGTAGTAGTAGTAGTAGTAGTAGTAGTAGTAGTAGTAGTAGTAGTAGTAGTAGTAGTAGTAGTAGTAGTAGTAGTAGTAGTAGTAGTAGTAGTAGTAGTAGTAGTAGTAATGCCCGTGGTGTCTCTGGTACAGGCCGTCATGGTTTCGTAACTGAGTGCCGTGCACTGGCGCACATGTCACGTGTGCAGTAACTGGACTTGTCTATCGAATAGTATTCTTTCCTTCTTTTTTTTTGTTCACTGTGTTGTTATTCTATTTTCGCTGTTGCTTTGTAATATTTGAATTCGTTCCACTTGTTGGTTGGAGTTTTACTTGGATCCGTTGAAATTTGTGCAATTACACGACCTCATTGAGCCTATGCTAGGGATTGAGTTCATTTTTGCCTCCTGGGTGCAATGCTTGAGTTCTCTTGGTCAGGTTTCTTTTAATCTTCCTTTTTCTCTTCTTCTTTCAAATCCAGCATTATGTTTCCGGTGTTCTTTTCTTTCTTTGCATCATCATTTTATGTGGTCAATAAAAACACGCTTCCAAGTAGTAGTAGTAGTAGTAGTAGTAGTAGTAGTAGTAGTAGTAGTAGTAGTAGTAGTAGTAGTAGTAGTAGTAGTAGTAGTAGTAGTAGTAGTAGTAGTAGTAGTAGTAGTAGTAGTAGTAGTAGTAGTAGTAGTAGTAGTAGTAGTAGTAGTAGTAGTAGTAGTAGTAGTAGTAGTAGTAGTAGTAGTAGTAGTAGTAGTAGTAGTAGTAGTAGTAGTAGTAGTAGTAGTAGTAGTAGTAGTAGTAGTAGTAGTAGTAGTAGTAGTAGTAGTAGTAGTAGTAGTAGTAGTAGTAGTAGTAGTAGTAGTAGTAGTAGTAGTAGTAGTAGTAGTAGTAGTAGTAGTAGTAGTAGTAGTAGTAGTAGTAGTAGTAGTAGTAGTAGTAGTAGTAGTAGTAGTAGTAGTAGTAGTAGTAGTAGTAGTAGTAGTAGTAGTAGTAGTAGTAGTAGTAGTAGTAGTAGTAGTAGTAGTAGTAGTAGTAGTAGTAGTAGTAGTAGTAGTAGTAGTAGTAGTAGTAGTAGTAGTAGTAGTAGTAGTAGTAGTAGTAGTAGTAGTAGTAGTAGTAGTAGTAGTAGTAGTAGTAGTAGTAGTAGTAGTAGTAGTAGTAGTAGTAGTAGTAGTAGTAGTAGTAGTAGTAGTAGTAGTAGTAGTAGTAGTAGTAGTAGTAGTAGTAGTAGTAGTAGTAGTAGTAGTAGTAGTAGTAGTAGTAGTAGTAGTAGTAGTAGTAGTAGTAGTAGTAGTAGTAGTAGTAGTAGTAGTAGTAGTAGTAGTAGTAGTAGTAGTAGTAGTAGTAGTAGTAGTAGTAGTAGTAGTAGTAGTAGTAGTAGTAGTAGTAGTAGTAGTAGTAGTAGTAGTAGTAGTAGTAGTAGTAGTAGTAGTAGTAGTAGTAGTAGTAGTAGTAGTAGTAGTAGTAGTAGTAGTAGTAGTAGTAGTAGTAGTAGTAGTAGTAGTAGTAGTAGTAGTAGTAGTAGTAGTAGTAGTAGTAGTAGTAGTAGTAGTAGTAGTAGTAGTAGTAGTAGTAGTAGTAGTAGTAGTAGTAGTAGTAGTAGTAGTAGTAGTAGTAGTAGTAGTAGTAGTAGTAGTAGTAGTAGTAGTAGTAGTAGTAGTAGTAGTAGTAGTAGTAGTAGTAGTAGTAGTAGTAGTAGTAGTAGTAGTAGTAGTAGTAGTAGTAGTAGTAGTAGTAGTAGTAGTAGTAGTAGTAGTAGTAGTAGTAGTAGTAGTAGTAGTAGTAGTAGTAGTAGTAGTAGTAGTAGTAGTAGTAGTAGTAGTAGTAGTAGTAGTAGTAGTAGTAGTAGTAGTAGTAATGCCCGTGGTGTCTCTGGTACAGGCCGTCATGGTTTCGTAACTGAGTGCCGTGCACTGGCGCACATGTCACGTGTGCAGTAACTGGACTTGTCTATCGAATAGTATTCTTTCCTTCTTTTTTTTTGTTCACTGTGTTGTTATTCTATTTTCGCTGTTGCTTTGTAATATTTGAATTCGTTCCACTTGTTGGTTGGAGTTTTACTTGGATCCGTTGAAATTTGTGCAATTACACGACCTCATTGAGCCTATGCTAGGGATTGAGTTCATTTTTGCCTCCTGGGTGCAATGCTTGAGTTCTCTTGGTCAGGTTTCTTTTAATCTTCCTTTTTCTCTTCTTCTTTCAAATCCAGCATTATGTTTCCGGTGTTCTTTTCTTTCTTTGCATCATCATTTTATGTGGTCAATAAAAACACGCTTCCAAGTAGTAGTAGTAGTAGTAGTAGTAGTAGTAGTAGTAGTAGTAGTAGTAGTAGTAGTAGTAGTAGTAGTAGTAGTAGTAGTAGTAGTAGTAGTAGTAGTAGTAGTAGTAGTAGTAGTAGTAGTAGTAGTAGTAGTAGTAGTAGTAGTAGTAGTAGTAGTAGTAGTAGTAGTAGTAGTAGTAGTAGTAGTAGTAGTAGTAGTAGTAGTAGTAGTAGTAGTAGTAGTAGTAGTAGTAGTAGTAGTAGTAGTAGTAGTAGTAGTAGTAGTAGTAGTAGTAGTAGTAGTAGTAGTAGTAGTAGTAGTAGTAGTAGTAGTAGTAGTAGTAGTAGTAGTAGTAGTAGTAGTAGTAGTAGTAGTAGTAGTAGTAGTAGTAGTAGTAGTAGTAGTAGTAGTAGTAGTAGTAGTAGTAGTAGTAGTAGTAGTAGTAGTAGTAGTAGTAGTAGTAGTAGTAGTAGTAGTAGTAGTAGTAGTAGTAGTAGTAGTAGTAGTAGTAGTAGTAGTAGTAGTAGTAGTAGTAGTAGTAGTAGTAGTAGTAGTAGTAGTAGTAGTAGTAGTAGTAGTAGTAGTAGTAGTAGTAGTAGTAGTAGTAGTAGTAGTAGTAGTAGTAGTAGTAGTAGTAGTAGTAGTAGTAGTAGTAGTAGTAGTAGTAGTAGTAGTAGTAGTAGTAGTAGTAGTAGTAGTAGTAGTAGTAGTAGTAGTAGTAGTAGTAGTAGTAGTAGTAGTAGTAGTAGTAGTAGTAGTAGTAGTAGTAGTAGTAGTAGTAGTAGTAGTAGTAGTAGTAGTAGTAGTAGTAGTAGTAGTAGTAGTAGTAGTAGTAGTAGTAGTAGTAGTAACAAGGCGTCTTTTACGGGCAAATGACGCATATGCGTAAACCAAAAGCAACAAGAAACTCAATAAACAATGTCCAACAAAAGAATCTGCTGACTGCAAAAAAGGACACAAGGTAAAACTCAAGTCCAATAGATCGCGTATGGTACGTATGTGTGAACAAACCAAAAGCCGATTGAGTGGTGAATGTGGAATGTGTAAGTTGAAAACTCGAGTCTGATAAATAGCCTATTGGGGGTATATGTGTAAAAACATCATAAACCAATAGGGTGGTGGATGTATAATTTGTCTGCGTGTGAATGCTTATTTCGATCTGTCCGATAAACAAAACAAAACAAACTATTATAAAAGTAGAACCAAAAAAAAAAAACAAAAAAAAAAAACAAAGACATGCTCAAAAACAGATATGTCCGTTACGTCACAGCATCCGTTTAGGATCGGCCACACAGCCCCATGCCACTACCGGAGCAGCCTGCACTCCGTGACAAACGAATTGCCACGGCGTACGCCCCGAGCTCCCCGGCATCCACGCAGACAGGTTACGGCCCAGCGGAGGAGGCAGAAGGCAATCTTGGCACGAAGATGGTGCATGACGACGGAGTACTGTAGGTCAGAGTGCTTCTCCACCACGCGCTGAACAAGCCGCTTCAGGAACATTCCACACTCTGCCCCAGCCATGCCATTCGTAGCAAACACCAACGGAGTGAAGGCACCTCGCTCGACGTCCGTGATCCTCTGGCAGTATTTTCGCTTCTTCTCCAACTCGCTGGTGCGCAGTTGGCCAAGGGCTTCCGAACGCGACAGCAGGGACGCTTTAGGGTGGGTGACCCTAACATCAAAGAAAGCGTCCTGCTGCCTTGTCCAGAAACCCCCGGCCCTGATGTCCAAACGAGCTTCAGCGCTGCGATTGGCGGTCCGGCCGGCGAGCACCTCGCCATCGAGAGGGAGCAGTCTAGGCTCGACCTCCACGTCTGGCACGACATCGCCAAGGACAGCCGCCAGGGTGTCCCGGATTTCGTCATGACGTGCCATCGGGTACCCCCCATGTGGACACGTCATCGAGTGGTGTAGGGTGGTGTCCGCTCCACAAGCGCATTTGCACGGGACATCCAGTGGCAGGTACCCATAGCGTATGCACACCGCATCTCGAAAGTCGGACTTGTTCAGGATTGTCCGGTGCGCAGTAAGCGGGGCACACGTCAGCCATGACGACACGCCCTTCTCACCGGCGATATCTGTGAGGCATTTCTGAGGCGGTGGCAGATCGGGATACAACGCCGCGACTAGTACCTTCTGCGACTTCTCCTTGTCCTTGCGACGTGAGACCGCTCGCTTGCGGGACTCGGTAACGGCTGCGACCGACGGGTTATCACGAACCGGCTGGGTGGTGTGGACCCCAGGTTCTGGCCGGGTCACAGGTCCAGGAGGATCACGAACGGACGCAGCAGAAGACGCAGCAGAAGCAGAAGCAACCGACAATGGTGGATTCCGGTGCGATGCTAAAGACACCTCCTCGCCATCGGGCACGGACGCAGCAGAAGCAGAAGCAACCGACAAGGGTGGATTCTGAGGCGATGCCAAAGACACCTCCTCGCCATCGGGGACGGCACTCCCCGAACCATCACCGACCATCAGACGTACAAGCGGCTCCGTCACCGCAACAGAAGTGGAATACTCCCGCTCCGCCTCAGCCGCCAGAATCGGGATGTTTAGGCCTCCAAGGCGGGTGGGCACTGAGAGGAGTCGCCGAAGGCTTGCCTCATCAGGCACCTCCCGACCCAAGAGGAGGGGTAGCAGGTCACGGTTGACCAGGGTATCCAGGCGCTCTAGTAACGCAGGCGGGCAGGATGCCACTCGGAGCACGTAGCGCCACTTGGAGTAGACACCCTGCAGCGTGGCGTAAACTGCATGAGGCTGAGTACGGGCCACAGATACCAGGTTCACCACCTGCCTGCACCAGGCGGATACCGCCTCCTCAAGGTACGCGGCCTTGAAGCTTCCTGTGCCGAGCACTCCTCCCAGATATCGACAACCGGAGGTTATGATTTTGATGCCGGTGCCGGCGAACAGGGTGGACGCCTCCTCCAAACACTCCTCCTTGACCAGCAGCACCGTTTTTGTTGGGTTAGGGGTATATCCGTAGGCCGGGCCAAGCTCCTTCACACTGTTCCAATAGCGCAACAGAGACCGGACACGGCCAGCGGCGGAATCGTCGTCAGCGTACCACTCCTGCACGATATCGGGGCAGAGCTCTCCCAAGCGGCGTATGAGAGGCGTTATGGCCACAGCGTATATTCCCATCGCCAAGGGATCGCCCTGACAGGTACCCTCGCGCGACAGCACTTCGCCACCACCAGCAACAAACAATCGGCTTGGCGAACGGTAGGTGTTGTGGAAGATCTGGCCAAGCGGCGGGCAGACCACGGGTACATTATGCATGGCGACGGCACGGTTCAGCGAGTTGAAAGCGTTCCCTGCGTCTACCAGTAGGATCGCCTCAGTCGCTGGTTGCTCAAAGAGGTGCTCCATGGCATGTACCGCAGCCTCGCAGCCAGATGGGACACCCGCGCACAGCTGCAGAGGAGCCGTGACCATGAGCATATCAGGCTCTATCACTCGGGCGACAGCCTTGCAGACGATCCTACGGAACACCTCACCCACTGCGATTGGCCGCACGCCCGGGTTCTTATTGAGCGGAATCAGCCTTGCCGCAGTGAAGGCTGCCAAGGAATCCGGGTCAACATCCTCCCTGCACAGAAGCCTGGCGGTCTCCGCCATGGAAGAAGCCAGCCGGTCCGAACAAGCTCCGTAGCATGTCAGCATTCGCTGCCAAGCCTCTGCGTCAAGGCCAGACGGGCCGGATGAGCCGGACATCTCGCGAGCGACGCGTTTAATCAAGGCGGGTGTCAGCCTCTCAAACAGAATGGGATCACATTCAGGCCTGTCCGCCGCATCCACCAGAACGCTCGGGTCAGGGCTAGCAGGTAATGGGTGCTTTTCGAGAAGTGCATCTCTCACGGTCTTCCCAGTGTCGGCGTCCATGACCTCATCCATCGCCAATACCCCACCGGACGAGGCTGATGAGGCGAGACGAATGGCCGATTGTATTCTGCCGGAGAAGACCAGCTTGCTGAATCTCATATCATCAATTTGCCCATCTGCCTCCCGAGGCCCAGAGTCCCGAAGAGGGGGCAAATGTGCCTGGAGGCACCGTCCCTCGCGCAGCAGCTCACCAATCCGCCCAGATTCCCATAGGCCGAGACGCCGATCAAGGTGCGGTGCCGAAGCCCCGTACTGGGTAGCACATGGCTTCTGTAGGAGCAACTGGGATGCCACGACCACAGCCGCCCAGGCATGCCGGCGCGCTGCACCACCAACAGCAAACGAGTGCATGAGGTCAGCCAGTAGAGCCACAAACCGCCGACCCACGGCTCCATGTGGCACAATAAATAGATTCCGACGCCACGTGATGACCTCCTCATATGCGCTGAGAACAGACTCAGTAGTAACAGCAGCAGCAGCAGCAGCAGGATCCGGTCCCGGATCCGGCACAGAACCACGTGCACCAGGGGCGTTAGAAACCGGCTCTGATCCAACAGCAGAGCGCGGTGCCACATCTGGGGCTCCAGGCCGCGGAACAGGCTCCGAAACTGGGGCACTGTCATCCCTCGAACTGGGATCCCTGGAATCACGGCTGGGGACACTCATCGCCGCAATGGAGACAGCAGCAGTTGCAGCACCATCAACACACCCGGCGGGCGGTGGAGTGGAAGCGCCACGCACAGGGCCATCAATGGGTCTCAATCGGGGCGAAAGTGCACGACGGCTACGACCACGGCGTCCCGGTACACGAGCCACCGGAGACCTGGAGGCCGACCCATCCCGAGCATGACTCCTGCCCCTTCCGACAGCGCCAGGTGATGAGCGGCGCCGCCTGCCCAAAAAGCCTGGCCTCTCAGGAGATCTATCCGAATGGAATGCTGGATTCGGATCTGCAACCGGCACAATCGGAACCAGCTGAGCATTACCAAAATTGCGGCACCTACCCGCGCGACCAGGGTAGCAGCTCTCGCAGGCCCTGGCTGACACAGCACACGAGCAGCCACGGCAGCTCCCAGTCGACTTGCTGCACACACAGCATGGCTTCGATCCACCAGCGGGCTGAGTAGTAGTAGTAGTAGTAGTAGTAGTAGTAGTAGTAGTAGTAGTAGTAGTAGTAGTAGTAGTAGTAGTAGTAGTAGTAGTAGTAGTAGTAGTAGTAGTAGTAGTAGTAGTAGTAGTAGTAGTAGTAGTAGTAGTAGTAGTAGTAGTAGTAGTAGTAGTAGTAGTAGTAGTAGTAGTAGTAGTAGTAGTAGTAGTAGTAGTAGTAGTAGTAGTAGTAGTAGTAGTAGTAGTAGTAGTAGTAGTAGTAGTAGTAGTAGTAGTAGTAGTAGTAGTAGTAGTAGTAGTAGTAGTAGTAGTAGTAGTAGTAGTAGTAGTAGTAGTAGTAGTAGTAGTAGTAGTAGTAGTAGTAGTAGTAGTAGTAGTAGTAGTAGTAGTAGTAGTAGTAGTAGTAGTAGTAGTAGTAGTAGTAGTAGTAGTAGTAGTAGTAGTAGTAGTAGTAGTAGTAGTAGTAGTAGTAGTAGTAGTAGTAGTAGTAGTAGTAGTAGTAGTAGTAGTAGTAGTAGTAGTAGTAGTAGTAGTAGTAGTAGTAGTAGTAGTAGTAGTAGTAGTAGTAGTAGTAGTAGTAGTAGTAGTAGTAGTAGTAGTAGTAGTAGTAGTAGTAGTAGTAGTAGTAGTAGTAGTAGTAGTAGTAGTAGTAGTAGTAGTAGTAGTAGTAGTAGTAGTAGTAGTAGTAGTAGTAGTAGTAGTAGTAGTAGTAGTAGTAGTAGTAGTAGTAGTAGTAGTAGTAGTAGTAGTAGTAGTAGTAGTAGTAGTAGTAGTAGTAGTAGTAGTAGTAGTAGTAGTAGTAGTAGTAGTAGTAGTAGTAGTAGTAGTAGTAGTAGTAGTAGTAGTAGTAGTAGTAGTAGTAGTAGTAGTAGTAGTAGTAGTAGTAGTAGTAGTAGTAGTAGTAGTAGTAGTAGTAGTAGTAGTAGTAGTAGTAGTAGTAGTAGTAGTAGTAGTAGTAGTAGTAGTAGTAGTAGTAGTAGTAGTAGTAGTAGTAGTAGTAGTAGTAGTAGTAGTAGTAGTAATGCCCGTGGTGTCTCTGGTACAGGCCGTCATGGTTTCGTAACTGAGTGCCGTGCACTGGCGCACATGTCACGTGTGCAGTAACTGGACTTGTCTATCGAATAGTATTCTTTCCTTCTTTTTTTTTGTTCACTGTGTTGTTATTCTATTTTCGCTGTTGCTTTGTAATATTTGAATTCGTTCCACTTGTTGGTTGGAGTTTTACTTGGATCCGTTGAAATTTGTGCAATTACACGACCTCATTGAGCCTATGCTAGGGATTGAGTTCATTTTTGCCTCCTGGGTGCAATGCTTGAGTTCTCTTGGTCAGGTTTCTTTTAATCTTCCTTTTTCTCTTCTTCTTTCAAATCCAGCATTATGTTTCCGGTGTTCTTTTCTTTCTTTGCATCATCATTTTATGTGGTCAATAAAAACACGCTTCCAAGTAGTAGTAGTAGTAGTAGTAGTAGTAGTAGTAGTAGTAGTAGTAGTAGTAGTAGTAGTAGTAGTAGTAGTAGTAGTAGTAGTAGTAGTAGTAGTAGTAGTAGTAGTAGTAGTAGTAGTAGTAGTAGTAGTAGTAGTAGTAGTAGTAGTAGTAGTAGTAGTAGTAGTAGTAGTAGTAGTAGTAGTAGTAGTAGTAGTAGTAGTAGTAGTAGTAGTAGTAGTAGTAGTAGTAGTAGTAGTAGTAGTAGTAGTAGTAGTAGTAGTAGTAGTAGTAGTAGTAGTAGTAGTAGTAGTAGTAGTAGTAGTAGTAGTAGTAGTAGTAGTAGTAGTAGTAGTAGTAGTAGTAGTAGTAGTAGTAGTAGTAGTAGTAGTAGTAGTAGTAGTAGTAGTAGTAGTAGTAGTAGTAGTAGTAGTAGTAGTAGTAGTAGTAGTAGTAGTAGTAGTAGTAGTAGTAGTAGTAGTAGTAGTAGTAGTAGTAGTAGTAGTAGTAGTAGTAGTAGTAGTAGTAGTAGTAGTAGTAGTAGTAGTAGTAGTAGTAGTAGTAGTAGTAGTAGTAGTAGTAGTAGTAGTAGTAGTAGTAGTAGTAGTAGTAGTAGTAGTAGTAGTAGTAGTAGTAGTAGTAGTAGTAGTAGTAGTAGTAGTAGTAGTAGTAGTAGTAGTAGTAGTAGTAGTAGTAGTAGTAGTAGTAGTAGTAGTAGTAGTAGTAGTAGTAATGCCCGTGGTGTCTCTGGTACAGGCCGTCATGGTTTCGTAACTGAGTGCCGTGCACTGGCGCACATGTCACGTGTGCAGTAACTGGACTTGTCTATCGAATAGTATTCTTTCCTTCTTTTTTTTTGTTCACTGTGTTGTTATTCTATTTTCGCTGTTGCTTTGTAATATTTGAATTCGTTCCACTTGTTGGTTGGAGTTTTACTTGGATCCGTTGAAATTTGTGCAATTACACGACCTCATTGAGCCTATGCTAGGGATTGAGTTCATTTTTGCCTCCTGGGTGCAATGCTTGAGTTCTCTTGGTCAGGTTTCTTTTAATCTTCCTTTTTCTCTTCTTCTTTCAAATCCAGCATTATGTTTCCGGTGTTCTTTTCTTTCTTTGCATCATCATTTTATGTGGTCAATAAAAACACGCTTCCAAAAAACACGCTTCCAAGTAGTAGTAGTAGTAGTAGTAGTAGTAGTAGTAGTAGTAGTAGTAGTAGTAGTAGTAGTAGTAGTAGTAGTAGTAGTAGTAGTAGTAGTAGTAGTAGTAGTAGTAGTAGTAGTAGTAGTAGTAGTAGTAGTAGTAGTAGTAGTAGTAGTAGTAGTAGTAGTAGTAGTAGTAGTAGTAGTAGTAGTAGTAGTAGTAGTAGTAGTAGTAGTAGTAGTAGTAGTAGTAGTAGTAGTAGTAGTAGTAGTAGTAGTAGTAGTAGTAGTAGTAGTAGTAGTAGTAGTAGTAGTAGTAGTAGTAGTAGTAGTAGTAGTAGTAGTAGTAGTAGTAGTAGTAGTAGTAGTAGTAGTAGTAGTAGTAGTAGTAGTAGTAGTAGTAGTAGTAGTAGTAGTAGTAGTAGTAGTAGTAGTAGTAGTAGTAGTAGTAGTAGTAGTAGTAGTAGTAGTAGTAGTAGTAGTAGTAGTAGTAGTAGTAGTAGTAGTAGTAGTAGTAGTAGTAGTAGTAGTAGTAGTAGTAGTAGTAGTAGTAGTAGTAGTAGTAGTAGTAGTAGTAGTAGTAGTAGTAGTAGTAGTAGTAGTAGTAGTAGTAGTAGTAGTAGTAGTAGTAGTAGTAGTAGTAGTAGTAGTAGTAGTAGTAGTAGTAGTAGTAGTAGTAGTAGTAGTAGTAGTAGTAGTAGTAGTAGTAGTAGTAGTAGTAGTAGTAGTAGTAGTAGTAGTAGTAGTAGTAGTAGTAGTAGTAGTAGTAGTAGTAGTAGTAGTAGTAGTAGTAGTAGTAGTAGTAGTAGTAGTAGTAGTAGTAGTAGTAGTAGTAGTAGTAGTAGTAGTAGTAGTAGTAGTAGTAGTAGTAGTAGTAGTAGTAGTAGTAACAAGGCGTCTTTTACGGGCAAATGACGCATATGCGTAAACCAAAAGCAACAAGAAACTCAATAAACAATGTCCAACAAAAGAATCTGCTGACTGCAAAAAAGGACACAAGGTAAAACTCAAGTCCAATAGATCGCGTATGGTACGTATGTGTGAACAAACCAAAAGCCGATTGAGTGGTGAATGTGGAATGTGTAAGTTGAAAACTCGAGTCTGATAAATAGCCTATTGGGGGTATATGTGTAAAAACATCATAAACCAATAGGGTGGTGGATGTATAATTTGTCTGCGTGTGAATGCTTATTTCGATCTGTCCGATAAACAAAACAAAACAAACTATTATAAAAGTAGAACCAAAAAAAAAAAACAAAAAAAAAAAACAAAGACATGCTCAAAAACAGATATGTCCGTTACGTCACAGCATCCGTTTAGGATCGGCCACACAGCCCCATGCCACTACCGGAGCAGCCTGCACTCCGTGACAAACGAATTGCCACGGCGTACGCCCCGAGCTCCCCGGCATCCACGCAGACAGGTTACGGCCCAGCGGAGGAGGCAGAAGGCAATCTTGGCACGAAGATGGTGCATGACGACGGAGTACTGTAGGTCAGAGTGCTTCTCCACCACGCGCTGAACAAGCCGCTTCAGGAACATTCCACACTCTGCCCCAGCCATGCCATTCGTAGCAAACACCAACGGAGTGAAGGCACCTCGCTCGACGTCCGTGATCCTCTGGCAGTATTTTCGCTTCTTCTCCAACTCGCTGGTGCGCAGTTGGCCAAGGGCTTCCGAACGCGACAGCAGGGACGCTTTAGGGTGGGTGACCCTAACATCAAAGAAAGCGTCCTGCTGCCTTGTCCAGAAACCCCCGGCCCTGATGTCCAAACGAGCTTCAGCGCTGCGATTGGCGGTCCGGCCGGCGAGCACCTCGCCATCGAGAGGGAGCAGTCTAGGCTCGACCTCCACGTCTGGCACGACATCGCCAAGGACAGCCGCCAGGGTGTCCCGGATTTCGTCATGACGTGCCATCGGGTACCCCCCATGTGGACACGTCATCGAGTGGTGTAGGGTGGTGTCCGCTCCACAAGCGCATTTGCACGGGACATCCAGTGGCAGGTACCCATAGCGTATGCACACCGCATCTCGAAAGTCGGACTTGTTCAGGATTGTCCGGTGCGCAGTAAGCGGGGCACACGTCAGCCATGACGACACGCCCTTCTCACCGGCGATATCTGTGAGGCATTTCTGAGGCGGTGGCAGATCGGGATACAACGCCGCGACTAGTACCTTCTGCGACTTCTCCTTGTCCTTGCGACGTGAGACCGCTCGCTTGCGGGACTCGGTAACGGCTGCGACCGACGGGTTATCACGAACCGGCTGGGTGGTGTGGACCCCAGGTTCTGGCCGGGTCACAGGTCCAGGAGGATCACGAACGGACGCAGCAGAAGACGCAGCAGAAGCAGAAGCAACCGACAATGGTGGATTCCGGTGCGATGCTAAAGACACCTCCTCGCCATCGGGCACGGACGCAGCAGAAGCAGAAGCAACCGACAAGGGTGGATTCTGAGGCGATGCCAAAGACACCTCCTCGCCATCGGGGACGGCACTCCCCGAACCATCACCGACCATCAGACGTACAAGCGGCTCCGTCACCGCAACAGAAGTGGAATACTCCCGCTCCGCCTCAGCCGCCAGAATCGGGATGTTTAGGCCTCCAAGGCGGGTGGGCACTGAGAGGAGTCGCCGAAGGCTTGCCTCATCAGGCACCTCCCGACCCAAGAGGAGGGGTAGCAGGTCACGGTTGACCAGGGTATCCAGGCGCTCTAGTAACGCAGGCGGGCAGGATGCCACTCGGAGCACGTAGCGCCACTTGGAGTAGACACCCTGCAGCGTGGCGTAAACTGCATGAGGCTGAGTACGGGCCACAGATACCAGGTTCACCACCTGCCTGCACCAGGCGGATACCGCCTCCTCAAGGTACGCGGCCTTGAAGCTTCCTGTGCCGAGCACTCCTCCCAGATATCGACAACCGGAGGTTATGATTTTGATGCCGGTGCCGGCGAACAGGGTGGACGCCTCCTCCAAACACTCCTCCTTGACCAGCAGCACCGTTTTTGTTGGGTTAGGGGTATATCCGTAGGCCGGGCCAAGCTCCTTCACACTGTTCCAATAGCGCAACAGAGACCGGACACGGCCAGCGGCGGAATCGTCGTCAGCGTACCACTCCTGCACGATATCGGGGCAGAGCTCTCCCAAGCGGCGTATGAGAGGCGTTATGGCCACAGCGTATATTCCCATCGCCAAGGGATCGCCCTGACAGGTACCCTCGCGCGACAGCACTTCGCCACCACCAGCAACAAACAATCGGCTTGGCGAACGGTAGGTGTTGTGGAAGATCTGGCCAAGCGGCGGGCAGACCACGGGTACATTATGCATGGCGACGGCACGGTTCAGCGAGTTGAAAGCGTTCCCTGCGTCTACCAGTAGGATCGCCTCAGTCGCTGGTTGCTCAAAGAGGTGCTCCATGGCATGTACCGCAGCCTCGCAGCCAGATGGGACACCCGCGCACAGCTGCAGAGGAGCCGTGACCATGAGCATATCAGGCTCTATCACTCGGGCGACAGCCTTGCAGACGATCCTACGGAACACCTCACCCACTGCGATTGGCCGCACGCCCGGGTTCTTATTGAGCGGAATCAGCCTTGCCGCAGTGAAGGCTGCCAAGGAATCCGGGTCAACATCCTCCCTGCACAGAAGCCTGGCGGTCTCCGCCATGGAAGAAGCCAGCCGGTCCGAACAAGCTCCGTAGCATGTCAGCATTCGCTGCCAAGCCTCTGCGTCAAGGCCAGACGGGCCGGATGAGCCGGACATCTCGCGAGCGACGCGTTTAATCAAGGCGGGTGTCAGCCTCTCAAACAGAATGGGATCACATTCAGGCCTGTCCGCCGCATCCACCAGAACGCTCGGGTCAGGGCTAGCAGGTAATGGGTGCTTTTCGAGAAGTGCATCTCTCACGGTCTTCCCAGTGTCGGCGTCCATGACCTCATCCATCGCCAATACCCCACCGGACGAGGCTGATGAGGCGAGACGAATGGCCGATTGTATTCTGCCGGAGAAGACCAGCTTGCTGAATCTCATATCATCAATTTGCCCATCTGCCTCCCGAGGCCCAGAGTCCCGAAGAGGGGGCAAATGTGCCTGGAGGCACCGTCCCTCGCGCAGCAGCTCACCAATCCGCCCAGATTCCCATAGGCCGAGACGCCGATCAAGGTGCGGTGCCGAAGCCCCGTACTGGGTAGCACATGGCTTCTGTAGGAGCAACTGGGATGCCACGACCACAGCCGCCCAGGCATGCCGGCGCGCTGCACCACCAACAGCAAACGAGTGCATGAGGTCAGCCAGTAGAGCCACAAACCGCCGACCCACGGCTCCATGTGGCACAATAAATAGATTCCGACGCCACGTGATGACCTCCTCATATGCGCTGAGAACAGACTCAGTAGTAACAGCAGCAGCAGCAGCAGCAGGATCCGGTCCCGGATCCGGCACAGAACCACGTGCACCAGGGGCGTTAGAAACCGGCTCTGATCCAACAGCAGAGCGCGGTGCCACATCTGGGGCTCCAGGCCGCGGAACAGGCTCCGAAACTGGGGCACTGTCATCCCTCGAACTGGGATCCCTGGAATCACGGCTGGGGACACTCATCGCCGCAATGGAGACAGCAGCAGTTGCAGCACCATCAACACACCCGGCGGGCGGTGGAGTGGAAGCGCCACGCACAGGGCCATCAATGGGTCTCAATCGGGGCGAAAGTGCACGACGGCTACGACCACGGCGTCCCGGTACACGAGCCACCGGAGACCTGGAGGCCGACCCATCCCGAGCATGACTCCTGCCCCTTCCGACAGCGCCAGGTGATGAGCGGCGCCGCCTGCCCAAAAAGCCTGGCCTCTCAGGAGATCTATCCGAATGGAATGCTGGATTCGGATCTGCAACCGGCACAATCGGAACCAGCTGAGCATTACCAAAATTGCGGCACCTACCCGCGCGACCAGGGTAGCAGCTCTCGCAGGCCCTGGCTGACACAGCACACGAGCAGCCACGGCAGCTCCCAGTCGACTTGCTGCACACACAGCATGGCTTCGATCCACCAGCGGGCTGAGTAGTAGTAGTAGTAGTAGTAGTAGTAGTAGTAGTAGTAGTAGTAGTAGTAGTAGTAGTAGTAGTAGTAGTAGTAGTAGTAGTAGTAGTAGTAGTAGTAGTAGTAGTAGTAGTAGTAGTAGTAGTAGTAGTAGTAGTAGTAGTAGTAGTAGTAGTAGTAGTAGTAGTAGTAGTAGTAGTAGTAGTAGTAGTAGTAGTAGTAGTAGTAGTAGTAGTAGTAGTAGTAGTAGTAGTAGTAGTAGTAGTAGTAGTAGTAGTAGTAGTAGTAGTAGTAGTAGTAGTAGTAGTAGTAGTAGTAGTAGTAGTAGTAGTAGTAGTAGTAGTAGTAGTAGTAGTAGTAGTAGTAGTAGTAGTAGTAGTAGTAGTAGTAGTAGTAGTAGTAGTAGTAGTAGTAGTAGTAGTAGTAGTAGTAGTAGTAGTAGTAGTAGTAGTAGTAGTAGTAGTAGTAGTAGTAGTAGTAGTAGTAGTAGTAGTAGTAGTAGTAGTAGTAGTAGTAGTAGTAGTAGTAGTAGTAGTAGTAGTAGTAGTAGTAGTAGTAGTAGTAGTAGTAGTAGTAGTAGTAGTAGTAGTAGTAGTAGTAGTAGTAGTAGTAGTAGTAGTAGTAGTAGTAGTAGTAGTAGTAGTAGTAGTAGTAGTAGTAGTAGTAGTAGTAGTAGTAGTAGTAGTAGTAGTAGTAGTAGTAGTAGTAGTAGTAGTAGTAGTAGTAGTAGTAGTAGTAGTAGTAGTAGTAGTAGTAGTAGTAGTAGTAGTAGTAGTAGTAGTAGTAGTAGTAGTAGTAGTAGTAGTAGTAGTAGTAGTAGTAGTAGTAGTAGTAGTAGTAGTAGTAGTAGTAGTAGTAGTAGTAGTAGTAGTAGTAGTAGTAGTAGTAGTAGTAGTAGTAGTAGTAGTAGTAGTAGTAGTAGTAGTAGTAGTAGTAGTAGTAGTAGTAGTAGTAGTAGTAGTAGTAGTAGTAGTAGTAGTAGTAGTAGTAGTAGTAGTAGTAGTAGTAGTAGTAGTAGTAGTAGTAGTAGTAGTAGTAGTAGTAGTAGTAGTAGTAGTAGTAGTAGTAGTAGTAGTAGTAGTAGTAGTAGTAGTAGTAGTAGTAGTAGTAGTAGTAGTAGTAGTAGTAGTAGTAGTAGTAGTAGTAGTAGTAGTAGTAGTAGTAGTAGTAGTAGTAGTAGTAGTAGTAGTAGTAGTAGTAGTAGTAGTAGTAGTAGTAGTAGTAGTAGTAGTAGTAGTAGTAGTAGTAGTAGTAGTAGTAGTAGTAGTAGTAGTAGTAGTAGTAGTAGTAGTAGTAGTAGTAGTAGTAGTAGTAGTAGTAGTAGTAGTAGTAGTAGTAGTAGTAGTAGTAGTAGTAGTAGTAGTAGTAGTAGTAGTAGTAGTAGTAGTAGTAGTAGTAGTAGTAGTAGTAGTAGTAGTAGTAGTAGTAGTAGTAGTAGTAGTAGTAGTAGTAGTAGTAGTAGTAGTAGTAGTAGTAGTAGTAGTAGTAGTAGTAGTAGTAGTAGTAGTAGTAGTAGTAGTAGTAGTAGTAGTAGTAGTAGTAGTAGTAGTAGTAGTAGTAGTAGTAGTAGTAGTAGTAGTAGTAGTAGTAGTAGTAGTAGTAGTAGTAGTAGTAGTAGTAGTAGTAGTAGTAGTAGTAGTAGTAGTAGTAGTAGTAGTAGTAGTAGTAGTAGTAGTAGTAGTAGTAGTAGTAGTAGTAGTAGTAGTAGTAGTAGTAGTAGTAGTAGTAGTAGTAGTAGTAGTAGTAGTAGTAGTAGTAGTAGTAGTAGTAGTAGTAGTAGTAGTAGTAGTAGTAGTAGTAGTAGTAGTAGTAGTAGTAGTAGTAGTAGTAGTAGTAGTAGTAGTAGTAGTAGTAGTAGTAGTAGTAGTAGTAGTAGTAGTAGTAGTAGTAGTAGTAGTAGTAGTAGTAGTAGTAGTAGTAGTAGTAGTAGTAGTAGTAGTAGTAGTAGTAGTAGTAGTAGTAGTAGTAGTAGTAGTAGTAGTAGTAGTAGTAGTAGTAGTAGTAGTAGTAGTAGTAGTAGTAGTAGTAGTAGTAGTAGTAGTAGTAGTAGTAGTAGTAGTAGTAGTAGTAGTAGTAGTAGTAGTAGTAGTAGTAGTAGTAGTAGTAGTAGTAGTAGTAGTAGTAGTAGTAGTAGTAGTAGTAGTAGTAGTAGTAGTAGTAGTAGTAGTAGTAGTAGTAGTAGTAGTAGTAGTAGTAGTAGTAGTAGTAGTAGTAGTAGTAGTAGTAGTAGTAGTAGTAGTAGTAGTAGTAGTAGTAGTAGTAGTAGTAGTAGTAGTAGTAGTAGTAGTAGTAGTAGTAGTAGTAGTAGTAGTAGTAGTAGTAGTAGTAGTAGTAGTAGTAGTAGTAGTAGTAGTAGTAGTAGTAGTAGTAGTAGTAGTAGTAGTAGTAGTAGTAGTAGTAGTAGTAGTAGTAGTAGTAGTACTTCAGAAGTAAAAGAGATAAAAAAGGAAAACACAAAACCTTTTTTTTCTTTCACTAGTTCCTTATTCTTTTTTGGTATTCATTGTATAAGCATCATCAATTTTATCATTCACGGAGCTTGTGAAACTTCGTTTTTTTCATAATGGGATTTGTGATTTCTTGGATAAGACTCTCACATTTCTCACAGACAACTCTTTCATTGGCATATTGTCTGTTTTTCTTGTGATTATCTTGATACCACTCTGATGCTGATCTTCCAGGCTTGTTTTTACTCACGGTATCCAGTTTTTCGATCCAGTATCGTTCTCTCCTCTTAAGCTCGTCTTCATCAAACATTGACAGAGAGTCGATCTGGACAATTTCTACATGTTCGAGATCAAGCAGAATGAATGAGGTCATAAAACCCCGTTCACCTTTTTGGTAGGCTTTGTAAGGTGATCGGTGACAGTACATCCGATTTTTCCGTGGTAGATACGTGGAGCCCACATATACCTGATCGGTATGTTTGCTCACTAGTTTGTTAATCTTACATGGGGAACTCATCTTCACTGATAGAAAATCTTTGGAATTCTCATCGGTATACCTCTACGTAACAGGGTTCATATAATCGTTTATGATGACAATTCGGTGAAGAAAATAAAGATAGATAGACAAACATGAAAATGTATCACATAATCTTCCGTGGGACAGTTGGGTTTGGATACTCTCTCTCCAACATTCCACAGTTCCGTGACAATATTCTGGGGGTGAGTTTGGAACTCACGAAAGATGATCAGGAGCATGACACGATCAACATTCACATATTTACCAATAATCCACAGATTTTTATGTCATTGACAAATGCAGAGCTTGACAAGATGGATAATGGAAATTTCAGACTTGTTTGTGATGAAAAGATTGATGAGAACATGGAAGATCACTGTGAAAATATGGGATTGTTGACACATCTTTGTATCCATGAGAAATAAAAAAGTAGATAGATAGATAAAGATGAATGTTCATTGCCTATCGTGTAAGAAAAAGCAACAGATGAGGGGAATACAAGGAGAAGTCACATCAACTGGTCAACCATAATAATTATGTCAAGGGTAAATGCTCAGTATGTGGTCGATCGTGTTCACAATTTATCAAGAAATCGGAAATCAGAGAAGGTGGATTCCTGTCCGGTTTGTTCAAGATGATAGGTTTAGGAGTAAAAAAAAGATAGATACGAAATGGACTGACGATCTGGCTGATGAGTTACATAAACCGAAGCGTGTGAATTTCACAAGGAGACAAGTGACTGTGAGTGAGATTGATGAAATCTGGTCTGCCGATCTCGTGGACATGACAGCTTTTCGTAAATACAATGATGAAATCAAATTTCTGCTTACTGTCATTGATCTGTTCAGCCGATATGCTTGGGTTGTTCCACTCGAATCCAAGAAAGGTATTGACATCCAATCAGCATTTCGATCCATCATGAAAACTAGCAGCAGGAAACCACGTAAGCTGTGGGTTGATCAGGGTACCGAGTTCTATAATCGAACGTTCAAACACTGGCTTGATGAGAATCAGATCACGATGTACAGCACTCACAACGAAGGAAAGGCTGTTGTAGTTGAGCGTTTCAACCGAACTCTGAAAACCAGGATATGGAAATACTTTAGTGCTAACTCCGCCAGCAGGTACATCGATGTCCTTCCACATTTGGTAGAGAAGTACAACACGACAAAACACAGAGGTGTTCGGATGACACCAACTGAGGCATCACGGGAGAAGAACGCCGATCGAATCCGTGACTCACTGGGTGAGAAATATCCACTATCCAGGTCCACAAAATTCCAGATAGATGACCACGTCCGACTGGTGAAGCAGAAACGACATTTCGAGAAAGGATACACTCCGAACTGGACCGAGGAGGTATTCAGGATCACCGATATTCTCTCGACCAGACCCACTACGTACTCAGTCAAGGACCTCGATGGTGAACCCGTTGATGGGTCGTTCTATGAACAAGAGCTCCAGAAAACTACTCAAGAAATCTACCGGATCGAGAAAGTGCTCCGAAAGGATAACAAGAAGAAACAAGCCCTTGTGAGGTGGAAAGGCTACTCAGCAAGATTCGACAGCTGGGTCCCGTTTGATCGACTCAGCTGGTTGTGAGAACGCTCCGACTCCGAAACTGAAAAATATGTGAGCTCTGAAAAAGCTCCGACTCCGAAACTGAAAAATATGTGAGCTCTGAAAACGCTCCGACTCCGAAACTGAAAAATATGTGAGCTCTGAAAAAGTCCCGACTCGGAAACTGAAAAACTCCGAGAAAGGTCAAATCTCACAGTGATGTCAGCATGATGATGACTGTGTCTCCAATCACAAGATCGTGGTTTCGAATCTAGGTTTGGAAACCCCGTTCTTTTTTTCTTTCTTTCTAGGATGTAGATTAATGTATATTAGAGGGTTGTGATATACAGTAATGCTATCACTGATTGAAAAAATCCTTGTGTAGTGTAAAGATGGAATTTGACCTGAGCAAACTCACTATCACCTATGATGGGAAGAAACTCAAGACTGAGAAACAACTCCGGTGGATTCACAAAAAATTAGAGCAAAGAAAGAATCGGGAACTTCTCAAGAAACGGATTCGGAAGAATCGGAAGAATCGAAAGAGGAAACCGATTGTCACACCACCGTTCACAATCTCAAAGTCAGTAACCAAAGGGATTCTGAAATCGTTCATCTATGAGCCGAAAGAGAATCATCCAGATCTGTATATATTCTTTGATACACTCCGAACTGGACCGAGGAGGTATTCAAGATCACCGATATTCTCCCGACCAGACCCACTACGTACTCAGTCAAGGACCTCGATGGTGAACCCGTTGATGGGTCGTTCTATGAACAAGAGCTCCAGAAAACTACTCAAGAAATCTACCGGATCGAGAAAGTGCTCCGAAAGGATAACAAGAAGAAACAAGCCCTTGTGAGGTGGAAAGGCTACTCAGCAAGATTCGACAGCTGGGTCCCGTTTGATCAACTCAGCTGGTTGTGAGAACGCTCCGACTCCGAAACTGAAAAATATGTGAGCTCTGAAAAAGCTCCGACTCCGAAACTGAAAAATATGTGATGTATCATGCTAGCTACTCATGTATTGCGCATGTACTTCAAGTTGTTATCACCCGCATAACGCGTATTGTTACGTTATACGCCTTGCTTCACGTGATTACGTCATGTCTCTATTGGACGCATGCACGCATCCATATTCTGGATTCATGTGTTCTTCTCCTTGCTCTTCTTCCTCACTTGAGAATGTAAATAATTAGTTTCTATTATCTTGTCACCAAACTAGTTCCTGTTGTCTAGTAGTAGTGGTGTGCATGAGAACATAACATGGCGCAGTGAAGTTTCGTACCTGTGTTTTTCTAGCTGCCCGTGGTGCATCCCGGTTGTGTTCGCACGAGGCCTGCAGGTCCAATTACATTTTATTTATTTCTCTAGTTGTGACCGTCTTCCGAAATGTCAGATGCAGCTGCACCAAGTGTGCCGAGCGCAGATATCGCTGCTCTTGCCGATCTCTTCAAAAAGCAGATGGAGGCAGCCAATGAGCGAGAGAAGCGTCTTGATGCAATTATCACTGGTCTTACTCAACAGAGTCAGCCTCGCTCGTCGCCAGCACCGCCAGCTCCAAAGCCTGTCGCGGCGGAGCGACCCATGCTGCTGTCCTCCGCGTCCCTGTCAGAGTTTGCTGCCTGGCAGGAACTGTGGGAAGACTTCTCTCGGTGCCAGCACCTGACAGCACAGTCAAAGGAAACCAGGGTATCTGCCATCCGTCAGTGCCTTGACGAAGACCTCAGACGTTTTATCAGGGAGGGCACCATTGTCATCGCGACCAATCCTGATGCGTGTGACGTCTTGGAGGCGGTCAAGCAGTTTCTTCGCCGACAAAGAAACCCGATACTTGACCGAATTGAATTTTATAAGCGCACGCAACAGAAAGGGGAATTGTTTGACGGGTTCCACACTTCCCTGAAGGAGTTGTTTAACACGTGTGATTTTGTGGAACACGAGCTCTGTTCTGCCTGTTCGGCACGTGCCTGTTCTACGTGCAAAACTAATCTTGCACGGGTCCACGCGGACATGATGCGAGACCGCATTGTGATCGGTATCCTGGACGACACCACCCGTCACAAACTGTTGTCCACCTCCGACCTGACATTGGAGGCGACAGTCAAGGTGTGTCGTGCAGAAGAGGCAGCCACACAGACCAGCCACCACATCCCTACCGCCGGCCAAGTCAATGCTGCCAGGAAGTCGTCTTATCAGCGCGGAAGAATAGCTTCACAGCCCCCAGTTGAGGCGAAGCACACTTCTGCTCGTGATAAGTGCCGTAACTGCGGACGCACAGCGCACACGAAATCGCCGTGTCCCGCGATCAACAAAGTGTGCCTTAACTGTAATGGAACGGGTCACTTCCGGGCAATGTGCCGCAGGCCTGCCAAGAAGCCGGACAAGTCGTCCAAGATCGCACACTTGCGACTCAACCGAGCATCTCTGTTGGACGACACAACAGTTTCCGTTGCCACCCAGCTTGTGACCGAGCCAGAGCCCGTAGCTCTTAGTTGGCTCCTGGATACTGGTAGCGACGTTGATGCCATCGGCACTCAACACCTTGACCAGTTAGGCGGATTTGTCGAGAACCTGCTTGACGACATCGACGATGTTCGTACCGCAGATGGAGCCAGTCTCACCCCTGTTGGCAAGATTTCGGCGACTCTTAGTTGTGGACCAAACCAGCACACGTCCACCATTCATGTCTATGATGGTTTGACTGATGCCCTCCTATCCCGTTCATCCTTGCACGCCCTAGGATACTTGCCGTCCGGCTGGCCGAAGCAAATCGCAGCAGTCCAACAGGTAGTCCCATCGGTCGTTCCCGATGCACCTGCGGACAAGGTTGTGTCCTAAGCCACCGACGCAGAGACGATGAGAGCCGAACTCCTAGCTGAATTCGCTGACGTCTTTGATGACTCTGTGTTGAAGCCAATGCTTGGTGGACCTATGGAAATTAGAGTGCGAGCTGATGCTAAGCCTGTCGCTGCATATCATGCCCGCCAGATCCCGCATGCGTACCGTGACCAAGTGAAGTCCCAGCTGGATGACATGGTCCGGGATGCCATCATCGAGGAGGTCACCGAACCCAGTGCGTGGTGTCACCCAATTGTCATCGTGGACAAGAAGGGGACAAACGAGAAGAGGCTCATCGTTGATTTCAAAAAGCTCAACGACCAAGTCGAACGCCCTGCTCACCCCGCACCAAGCCCTCGTGACGCTGTATCCAGCGTTGGCAACGCAAGATATTTCACCAAGCTAGACGCCCGCCACGGCTATTGGCAAGTTCCTCTGAGCGAGGCCTCCCGTCCGTTGACCACGTTCATGACACCTTGGGGTCGGTACAGGTACCTACGCAACCCACAAGGATTGGTCTCTGCCGGAGACGAGTTTAATCGCCGCACCGACGCCGCATTCGCTCATATCTCCCAGTTCCAGAAGGTCGTTGATGACTGCCTCGTCTACGATAATGACCTGAACACCCACCGATCTCACGTCCGGGATGTCCTGCTCTGCGCCCGGGAGAATGGCATTACTCTGAGCGCCAAGAAGTTTGTGTTCGGCATGCCAGCCGTGGAGTTCTGTGGTTACCGCATCAGTGCTGACGGCTGGACCGTCGATGATGCCAAGGTCAAAGCTATCAGCCAGTTTCCAGCTCCCAGCAACCGCACTGATCTCCGATCGTTTATGGGTCTTATCAACCAGTGTGGTGAGTTCACCCCGCACCTGTCTGAGCACGCCGCCCCGTTGCGCCCATTGCTCAAGACGTCCAACGAGTTTGTATGGGACTCAGTTCACACAGACGCAGTCAACGCTGCCAAGGCTGAGCTGTTGTCACCATCAACGCTGTCATTCTTCCAACGTGACCAGCCACTCCGCCTAGAGACCGATGCATCTGCTTTGCATGGCCTTGGCTACGTTCTGTGGCAGTTGCAAGATGGCAAGTGGCGCATTCTCCAGTGTGGCAGTCGATTTCTGTCGGATCCACAATCCCGGTATGCTGTCATCGAACTGGAGCTCCTAGCTGTCGTCTGGGCGGTGAAGAAATGTTCTCTCTACCTCGCCGGTACATTGTTTGAGCTTGTCACCGACCACCGGCCCCTCACACCAATCATCAACTTGTACTTGCTCGATCAGATTGAGAATCACCGTCTCCAACGCCTGGTCATGAAGCTTCGTCCATACCAGCTGCATGCCACTTGGCGTAAGGGTACTGACAACGCTTTCGCCGACGCGCTGTCCCGCAATCCAGTGGATGATCCCACCCCTGACGATGAGCTCGGTGAACACCCAGCCCTTCGTACTCCTGCCATACGCGCTTGCATTCGGAAAGACACCGAAGGCCAGATTGCCAATCTCCGGTTTGCCGAATTGCAAGAAGCCGCTCGAGCTGACTCGGATTATCAGGCACTCCTCACCACCGTCCGGAACGGATTTCCCGACGACAAACGCGACTTATGTCCTGCCGCCCAGCCGTATTGGACAGTCCGTCATCATCTTACAGTCGACCAGGACCTGGTACTGAGGTCCTCGCATTGTTGTCCCGCGTTCCCTCAGGCGTAGTGTGCTTGACGACTTGCATGCTGCTCATCAAGGTCTCAACCGTACCAAGGCTCGTGCTCGCCAGGTGGTGTATTGGCCCCAGCTGTCCAATGACATTGACAATATCGTTCGCAGCTGCGCTGAATGCCGTCACCACGCACCTTCCCAAGTGAAGGAACCGCTGCTGGCAACTGAGGATCGTTGTCCTGCCCTCCCGTTTGAGAGCACCAGCGCGGATCTGTTCGAATGCCAAGGCTACCAGTTCCTGGTATACGTGGACCGCAAGACCGGCTGGCCCTGTGTTGCCAAGATAGGACGCACCGCCACCTCCGCTGACGTAGTCCGTGCGTTCCGAGGCTGGTTCGCGGATCTCGGTGTCCCAGCTGTCCTGACGACTGATGGTGGTCCGCAGTTCACAGCGCAGCGTTTCTCCGCCTTCTGTCAGCGTTGGCAAGTCCGCCACGTCAGATCCAGTCCACATTACCCACAATCGAATGGCCATGCGGAGGCGGCTGTCAAGGCCATCAAATCTCTCGTGTACAAGACCACCACCAACGGAGACATTAATGTCGACGCCTTCCGCCGTGGCTTATTGGAATGGCGTAACACTCCCCGTAGCTCCGGTCAGAGCCCAGCGCAGGCCCTGTTTGGCCGCCCCCTGTCGTCATTCGTGCTTGCCCACCGGACCAGTTTTGCCCCAGCGTGGCAAGAAACCGCTGACGAAATCGACAGTCGTGCCTCTGCCCAGTCTGAAGCAGCCAGTCAGCACTACAACCAGTCTGCCCGTTCTCTGCCTGCCCTCCACCTTGGTTGCCCTGTGGATCTACAAGATCCCCGCAGCAAGTTGTGGAACGCCCGCGGTACCATTGTCGCCATTGGGAGCCACCGCGACTACATGGTCAAGCTTCCCAGTGGCCGAATATACTGGCGAAACCGTCGCTTTCTTCGTCCTGTTGTCTTGCCCGTAGCACCTGCACAGCCGATGCCTGCTACCCCCATCACTCAGCCTGCCCCTCCAGTCCGGCGCAGTCAGCGAAGCCGCCAAACCCCGTCTAGGCTGAATATTTCGAACACTCATGGCCAAACTTATGATTAGCTGCATGTGCGTCTTTCTGTCTCTTGTTGAGCTCAGCTATTTTCGTATTCAGTCATCTCTATCTTCTTTGCCGTCCTTTCTAGTTGGTATTAGATGCCTAGTGTCATCTCAGAAGGGGCGTGAGATACATGTATGTAAATGTAATTGTTATATTTCTATCTCAGAAGGGACGTGATGTATCATGCTAGCTACTCATGTATTGCGCATGTACTTCAAGTTGTTATCACCCGCATAACGCGTATTGTTACGTTATACGCCTTGCTTCACGTGATTACGTCATGTCTCTATTGGACGCATGCACGCATCCATATTCTGGATTCATGTGTTCTTCTCCTTGCTCTTCTTCCTCACTTGAGGATGTAAATAATTAGTTTCTATTATCTTGTCACCAAACTAGTTCCTGTTGTCTAGTAGTAGTGGTGTGCATGAGAACATAACAATAGAGAGGTTTTGCATTCCGAATTTCGGAATGATTTTCGACTGTGCTTTTCCGAAAAAAGTGCATGCCGAAAAACGGCATTTTCAGTGTTTTGCATTCCGAAAATCTGATTCGACTTCGTTTCCAAGGGTTGCCATGCAAAACAAAATGGAGAGCGTCGAAGGTGTTGAGCAGGATCAAATCCATGTGCAGGTCAAACTGAATTTGGGTGCGGTTCGAAGACGAGGACGGACTGATGGTGGACCAAGTGATCCAACAGCGGAAGACGAGGTTGGCGAACTACTGTCTTGTACTGTCAGTAGGCTCCATGGCAAAGAAAGATAGATTGTGATGGAGTGTGAGAAGATTAGTCAACATGGCGAGATCAGCGAGAGCAGCAAAAATCAAAACTACATACCCCGGTACGTGGAAAAAATTTCAAATAATCGAGAGCAGCAGAAAGCAAAAACACAAACATGAAACATACACTTTTTTGTATTCAAATATGCACTCCCAAACATGAAAGAGCCGAAAATCCATTTTCGGAAAACCATGCACTTTCGCCACCACACTTCGGAAAGTTCGACTACTTTTTCGACTGCTGCCGCCACATTCCGAAAATAATTCCGAAATTCGGAATGCAAAACCTCTCTAATATGTGAGCTCTGAAAACGCTCCGACTCCGAAACTGAAAAATATGTGAGCTCTGAAAAGTCCCGACTCGGAAACTGAAAAACTCCGAGAAAGGTCAAATCTCACAGTGATGTCAGCATGATGATGACTGTGTCTCCAATCACAAGATCGTGGGTTCGAATCTAGGTTTGGACACCCCGTTCTTTTTTTCTTTCTTTCTAGGATGTAGATTAATGTATATTAGAGGGTTGTGATATACAGTAATGCTATCACTGATTGAAAAAATCCTTGTGTAGAGTAAAGATGGAATTTGACCTGAGCAAACTCACTATCACCTATGATGGGAAGAAACTCAAGACTGAGAAACAACTCCGGTGGATTCACAAACAAATTAGAGCAAAGAAAGAATCGGGAACTTCTCAAGAAACGGATTCGGAAGAATCGGAAGAATCGAAAGAGGAAACCGATTGTCACACCACCGTTCACAATCTCAAAGTCAGTACCCAAAGGGATTCTGAAATCGTTCATCTATGAGCCGAAAGAGAATCATCCAGATCTGTATATATTCTTTGATACACTCCGAACTGGACCGCGGAGGTATTCAGGATCACCGATATTCTCCCGACCAGACCCACTACGTACTCAGTCAAGGACCTCGATGGTGAACCCGTTGATGGGTCGTTCTATGAACAAGAGCTCCAGAAAACTACTCAAGAAATCTACCGGATCGAGAAAGTGCTCCGAAAGGATAACAAGAAGAAACAAGCCCTTGTGAGGTGGAAAGGCTACTCAGCAAGATTCGACAGCTGGGTCCCGTTTGATCAACTCAGCTGGTTGTGAGAACGCTCCGACTCCGAAACTGAAAAATATGTGAGCTCTGAAAAAGCTCCGACTCCGAAACTGAAAAATATGTGAGCTCTGAAAACGCTCCGACTCCGAAACTGAAAAATATGTGAGCTCTGAAAAGTCCCGACTCGCAAAATGAAAAATTCCGAGAAAGGTCAAATCTCACAGTGATGTCAGCATGATGATGACTGTGTCTCCAATCACAAGATCGTGGGTTCGAATCTAGGTTTGGACACCCCGTTCTTTTTTTCTTTCTTTCTAGGATGTAGATTAATGTATATTAGAGGGTTGTGATATACAGTAATGCTATCATTGATTGAAAAAATCCTTGTGTAGTGTAAAGATGGAATTTGACCTGAGCAAACTCACTATCACCTATGATGGGAAGAAACTCAAGACTGAGAAACAACTCCTGTGGATTCACAAAAAAATTAGAGCAAAGAAAGAATCGGGAACTTCTCAAGAAACGGATTCGGAAGAATCGGAAGAATCGAAAGAGGAAACCGATTGTCACAGCACCGTTCACAATCTCAAAGTCAGTAACCAAAGGGATTCTGAAATCGTTCATCTATGAGCCGAAAGAGAATCATCCAGATCTGTATATTCTTTGATAGTATCAACATCCCAATGAGAACATTGATACAGAAAGAACTGGAAAATCTCAAGGGTGTGAAAGTCAGTCTGGCATTACAAGTAGAAATGGAGAAAGGAGACGACATAACAACCACAGACACACCATACTTCAGGAGTGGACCAATGATAGTCACAACATCTCATGAGATTGATGACGGTATTCGAACGGCACACACACAAATTCATAGAAATATCGATAAGTGGATACAGAATGGATCAAACTGGCACATCAATCATATCACGGGATTTTACGTTGATGTAGCAGCATATCAGCCAATGAGAGGTAAATCCTACATTGATTTACCGAACGAGCTCAAGAAAAAGAAGCCAATCATCAATGTCAAGAATAAGGAAGATAAATGTCTGATGTGGGCACTGCTCTCAGCTCTGTATCCAGCAAAGAAGCATAGTGACAGGGTAACTCAGTATACAGACTATAGCAACAAACTTGATCTGTTCGGAATCGATTTTCCAACACCACTGAGTCAAATTTCCAAAGTCGAGAAGCAAAACAGCCTAGCTATCAATGTCTTTGGGTATGAAGATAACGTGATCTATCCACTACTGCTGACAAAGAAAAGAGGTGAGAAAGTGATCAATCTTCTACTATACCAAAAAGAAGATCAGAATCACTACTGTTGGATCAAAGATTTCAGCAGATTGTGCTACGATCAGTCCAAGCATAAAGCCAGGAAATTCTTCTGTACAAGATGTCTCCAACCACACAACACAGAGAAATCCCTGAGCAATCATCAGGAGTAGTGTGATAATGTCACTGGATTATCCGCACACATGGTACTACCAGAACCGGACGACGATGGAAATCAACCAACACTGAAGTTCATTAATCATCACAAAATGCTACAATGTTCCTATGTAATCTATGCTGACACTGAGGCACTGATCCAAAAAATTGATGGAGTGAAAAGCCAACAAACCAGCCGGGATTCACAACATGTTCCTTGTGGTTTTGGTTATGTCGTGGTACGTTCTGACGGAGTGATGACAAGTCAGTATTTCTACCGGGGTGCTGATGCCATGGATGTATTCTTTGATAAACTCAAAAATGAGGAGAAGAAAATCCAATCAGCACTGAATAATCCAGCACCGATGGATCTCACTAAGGAACAAGAAGAATTGTTCAGAGAGACAGAAGACTGTTGGATTTGTAAAAAGAAACTTGGTGGGGACAGAGTCCGTGATCACGACCACATCACTGGTGATTTCCGCGGTGCCGCACACAATGACTGTAACATCAAACTCAGAATTTATCCAAACAAGCAGCACATCCCTGTGGTTTTTCACAACCTGAAAGGCTATGATAGTCATCATCTCATCGGAGCAATCGGAAAGACAGATGGTGAGACCGTCACATACACCAAGATTACATGAAAACCAGAGTGTGCAGCTCGGATGGGCTGCTGTCACGGCGAAATTCCGTGATTACATCATTTTAGTGATTTAGTGCGTACAAGCAGGATTCAAGCAGGTCTATTTCTGCACAACTACGCCATTTCCCGTCTCAGATCTGGGCCAAATATGATGTAATCACGGAATTTTGCCGTGACAGACACCCATAGCAGAAAAGGCCCCAAGCTGCACACTCTGGTTTTCATGTACTCTTGCATACACGGATAAGGATGGTGTGTGTAAGAGTAAAACTGTGGGCGAGATATCAGGCATTCCCAACAACATGGAGAAATTCATCTCATTCACATGGAGACAGTTCCAGTTCATCGACACCTGCCAGTTTCTCTATGCTTCACTCGATAGACTTGTGAAAACGACACCAGATGAGTCATTCACTCACACCAATACGTTGCCAAACCATCAGCTGTTGATGAGGAAAGGAGTATACCCCTATGAGTACATGAACAGCTTCTCCAGGTTCGATGAGACTCAGCTACCAGCACAGAGTAAGTTCTATTCTTCACTCTCTGATGAGGGGGTGAGTGACGATGACTACAAACATGCTGAGACAATGTGGATGAAATTCGACTGCCAGACTCTTTGTGATTATCATGACTTGTATCTCAAGACCGACGTGTTTCTCTTGGCTGACATCTTTGAGAATTTCAGAGTAGAAGCTGTCAGAACGTATCAGCTGGATCCAGCAAATTACTACACTCTGCCTGGATTTGCCTGGGATGCTCTGTTGATGTACTCAGGTGTGTCCTTGGAATTACTAACAGACTATGATCAGCACTTATTTGTAGAATCAGGAATGAGAGGTGGTGTGTCGATGGTCTCACAACGATATGCTGCCGCTAATAATCACTATCAGGAGAAATTTGATGCTGATCAGCCATCGTCATTTATCCAGTATCTCGATGCCAACAATCTCTATGGTTGGGCAATGTCACAGCATCTCCCAGTGTCTGATTTTTGGTGGGAGAAACCATCCTGAACAAGATACTGAATACTCAAGATGATTCCTCATCGGGGTATATCGTCGAGTGTGATCTGGAATATCGACACGAACTTCATGAGGAGTACAACGATTATCCAGTTGCTCCGGAACGTCTTTCCATCAATGAGGACATGCTATCTCCATACCAGCAGGAGCTTGTTGATAAACTCAATTCTTCCGGAGTAGATGCTCTCAAACTTGTACCAAACTTGAGGGACAAGACAAAGTACGTTCTCCATTACCGAAACTTTAAACTCTACACTCAGCTCGGACTACGTTGTGTCAAAATTCATCGTGCTCTGAAATTTACTCAGACACCGTGGATGAGAAACTACATCGAGAAGAATACAGACCTCCGGAAGAAGGCAAAGGATGATTTCTCTAAGGATTTCTATAAACTGATGAACAATGCGGTGTTAGGGAAAACTATGGAGAACGTTCGGAGGAGAGTCAACATAAAATTGCTGAGAAGTCGTGAGGAGAAACAAATCAAACAGCTTGTTGCCAAACCAACGTCCAACCGCCATGTGATCTTCAACGATGACCTGGTCCGGGTACAAAGTAACAGGACAAAGGTCGTCCTCAACAAGCCCATATATGTTGGGATGTCGATTTTGGATCTCTCAAAGACACTCATGTATGACTTTTACTACAATCACCAGAAAGTGATGTATGGATCTGATGTGAGACTCTTGTACACCGATACAGACAGCTTGGTTCTTCATTTCTTTACTGATGATCTGTTTGATGACATGAGTGAGTTTCTTGAGAAGTATGATACAAGCAATTATGATCAATCACATCCGTTATATTCCGAGAAAAACAAGAAAGTTGTTGGCCTGTTTTGAAGATGAACTCGGTGGAAAACTGATCACTGAGTTTGTAGGACTTCGTTCCAAGATGTACAGTTACTCTGGTGAGGAAAGTGGAAAAAGAGCAAAGGGGGTGAAAAAAGCAGTGCTCACGAAAACTATCACACATGATGATTTCCGAAATTGTCTCTTGGATCAATCCGTGTTCCATCGAGAAATGACAACACTCCGGAGTCATAGTCACATTGTTTTCGGAGAAACGGTTAATAAGATAGCCTTATCACCATTGGACACAAAACGATACATCACAGAAGATGGATGTAGCACGTTAGCGTTCGGACACCATGAAATACCAAGATATCTGGCTGAGGAGGGGTTTGATAGTAGCATTTCATTCATGAGTTATGCTCCGGATATGATGAAGCAGTTCGTCCAGTGATCATGAGAAAGAAAAAAAAGGAAAAAAGGAAAAAGAAAGAAAGACATTTTTTTACTTTTTCCTACACATTCGATTTTCTATAATACTCCCATATGGCATCAAGTCTTTGTTGTGACTTTTTACACTTTGGAATGAATGGTTTGATCTTGATCACATCATCTTCATCATCAATGAGTTTCGAAAGTTGGAATGGATAACTCACTTTGACTTTTTTCTCTTTATTTGCTACTTCCTTGATCCTCTGAATTTTATCAACAAGATTGTTGAATGAGGTTTTGCTAAGATATTTTGGTAAACCAACCTTGTTCAGGGTTATCTCCAACCTTGTTTCGATTCCTGTTCTGGTTTTGGATTTTTCTATTTCTTCGAAGAAAGATGTGGTATCATACAGATCATTTTTCTTCATCTCATACACCTCAAGATCCTCTGGAGTTACTTCATTTTCCAAAATCATCAATTCTATATCTGTAGGAAACCATTCCTGGTTTCTATAGTCAATGTAGTCCGCTATCATCTTATCTTTCCTGGTAGAGTGTTCATCATCTATCCATGTATCCATCACTTCTTCTTCTTTGTTTGTGGAGTAGTCGTCATCAAACCACGCATCCATGATTTCACTTCTAAAAAATATTTTTTGCTTTTGTTCTTGTGGATTGTTTGACTATTTTACAAATCGTTTGCTGAGAATTTCACTTCTTCTTTCTGGAAATGCTTTATAGCAACAACAACAAGTTTGAGACTGAGAGTGTCATCAGTCTTGTCTTTGTAAACCCACTTCAGGTGAACGATACCATTGACGGTGTCACCTTGCTTGATCTTGTTGGTTTTTGATGGTTTGTTATCCTCATCAAAGATAGTACAATCAGGAGAAATCTGGAGAAACGGTATTGGGTGGTCACACTTTGCTGTGTTAATTCTGCTTCTAACCACATTTCCTTCGGATGCTATCTGCTTCTCGATACAACGGATGGATTTACAAATGTCACTGTCAGTAGAAAATTTCAGAGAATCCTCTTGTCCTTTCTTCACAACATTCATGATATTTGTCTCATCAGTGAATTTTATGTATGGTTCCTTACCATTGATTGTCAGTGAACCACATTTATTCCCATCCTTGATGGTGATTCGATAATCAATGGAGTCAGTGAGAATAGCAGCTGTGTCAAACGGAGTAGGTTTCTTGCTTGCCATCTTGGAAAGTTTGTGTAGAATCGTTGGTTATACCTATGGCAACCGTTCCTCTAATACAGAATAATTAGGATCATCATCCAAAGCTGAACCACCCGAAGTTGGCTCAGAAACCGATCCCACATCAGTCCTCGAAGTGAGCCAAGATGGGGTGAGTGAAAAAGCTGAAGTTGGCTCACTTCCGATTTTCTCGGAGACAGCAAGTTGACTCACTTTTCTGGAACTGGGTTGAGCCAACATGGGATCAGAGTTTGGAGTGGTAAAATTAGTACTTGGAGGTGTAAAATTAGTACTTGGATCTCACACACACATTTCTTACCATAAAGAATAAGAATTGTATTGAAGGGTTAGTACTATAGGCTAGGAGAGGGGAACTGTATGGCAGACCTATCTCCTGGTAAGAGTCATTATCTCACACGTTCCCCTAGTAGTATAGGGGGAGGGGGAGACTTTGGAGGGAGGCCCGAAGGGCCGATCGAGAAAGTCGATTTTGGACCACCTGGAAGGTGGTCCAGAACCCCCTTCCCCTATACTACTGTCCTGCAGTCAGTTATTGTGACGCCATATGCAGTATTCTACGGTGGTATCACCACGGAAGGCTCTACAGGTATGATGGTGCTGCAGTGGAAACATTTTCAGACCTTGGCGAAGACTCCGAGGGGTTCTACCGACACCACAAAGAGTGGTATTGGAATGGCGTCAGACAAAGGATCGGCCACGGCGCTGCTCTGACGGAGAGATTTAATGGCGCCTATTTGCTGGAAGCCTGGTATGTCCAAGGGCGTCTACACAGAGCAGACGGACCAGCCAGGATCACTCGGAGTGATGATGGTATCACCATCCAGTGGTATGTTAACGGTCGGTTCCACAGGGAGAATGTGCAAGCCGTGATACGCAGGGAAGGTACCAACGGTGTACGGAGTGGTACCGATACAACCTTCGGCATAGGGAAGATGGACCTGCTTTCATCTCTCAGGAGGAGGAGGGTATCTATCAGTGGTACCTCAACGGGGTGAATTACGGTGACTACCATCAAGACCAGGCAATACACCCCATGGAGCTGCAGTACATCAATGTAGTGCCTACTAAGGTAAACTCGTCAGCAAAAAGTCATGAGCCCATTTGTGTGATTTGTCAGGATACCCTGGACCGTCCTCTATCCAAGTTGAAGTGCGGTCATGAATTTCACTTCCACTGTATCAAGGAGTGGATCAGTTCTGCCCCAGCCCAACTTGCCCAACTTGCCGCTACTCCATGACTGCTGAGGACTTGGTTGAGTTCTTGTAGTAATACATGACACAGTTGCATGTAGGCGACTACGAATGACCAGTCATGTGCTACAGATGGACATGGACACGCCACCCTAAGTAGCCATGAGCGGCTATTTGGACAAGGGCAACAAAGCACCTCGTGGGCGGCCAAGGTTGACACTAGCCACAAGTCTGGTCGCTCAGTTGAACAAGCTGGGTGTGCCCATGAAGACCATGGAAGACCTTTCCAGTTTCTGGCAACAAGCAGAGGACAAGACAGACTGGAAGAAACTGTGCAGCTCGAAACTCGAGGGCAAATCATTGTCAGCAGCTACTACACCTTGCTGATGATGCTCACAAGACAGAGGTGGGAAAAACACTGGATTTCTTTATTTAGTGCTCAACTACGCAAAATGTGTTATTATTATTATTTCTCCTTTATTCACTTCTTTCGAAGGTGATAAGCCAGACCCACCGGGAAATATTTCCATGGGTGGGACAGCAAAAAGAAAGTGAAAAAAACAAAAACAAAAATAAATAATAATTCGACGAGGAGACAATAATTTTAATATGGCAATAAGTAGGACGAGCTGAAGCGACATGTGGACTACTTTATTAACAATGTAAGCGATGTAGACGATGCAAGAAACAACCTAAAGGGTAAGGAAAAATACATGTAAGAAGAAAAAGGGCAATGGAAAAAAAAGATGATTCGAACAAGTTTTCGTACAACACTCTTCAGGAATCACCGTTGTACTAAAGAACAAAATGAGAACAAAGGAAATAATATAGCAATCAAGGTAGGGTGACACGATACAATGACAGCACTAGAATATCGAGGTGCGATTTCTCACAAAAGTGTGCAGAAAACAAGGGTATACAATTAAGAACTAAGCGTGACAAGTGTGTATCAGCAACAAAAAACAAAAAAGTGAGAACGAATGATAAAAAAATTTCACGGTTCGCGTGAGACTCGGCTGGAAGCCGGGTTTTCCGCATCCGTAGGAACGCCACCACCCTTCAAGGATCAAGGCGCAGATGCAGCTCCTAAAGCGGTGGGAGGTGAGTAGATCAGCTCACCAGCAAGTGGTCAAAGACCGAAAATCCCATTCACTGCATCCATGTTTTCCTCGTGCCAGGCCACGAGTTCCCAATTAACTGTGGGTCGCAGCACGGCTGGAAAAAATCCTTCCGCTTCCAAGCAGGACTTGAACCTGGTACCCTCTAGAATATCGCTGACAAACAGCTTCCAAAACTTGTAACTGCAAAAGATAACCATGACGAGCACGGCACAAAACAGGAATCAGAATAAGTACGACAACAGTCAGTACTAGAAACCAAATGATTGTATACTGAAGACTTGTTATTACGAGACGGACGCACACAATCTCGACTCACGCGCACACCCTCACACTCCCTCTCACCCTCACTCAGCTCACCTTCTCCCTCACTGTCCGAATCAGAACCTGCTCCGTCATCCACCGCGGTTTGACTCTCCTCCTCACTTGCATCGTCCTGCGTCTCACCTTCACCACCCACGCCAACCCTGAATGCCGTTGCCTTCACGTCAGTCGTCGTCCTTTCCGATTGTTTCCTTTGTATTTTTACCGTGAATTCATAGGTCCGGTTGTAATCTGCTGTAGATCTCCGTGGTCTGTCATTTGCTGCTTTGTTTTGTGGATTAGTTGTTGTTGTTGTTGTTGGATGTGAACCTGGTGTTGTTGTTGGATGTGAAGCTGGTGTTGTTGTTGCCGCCATGGTTGTTGGTCTTTCTGTTGAATCCAGCTCTGGTTCCGGTGGGACAAATCGACCACCACGGATGCTCCCCACCAACACAGACCTCGAAGGAGGAGGGTCAGGGGGAGGCAGAGGTGCTGTCACCACTCGAGGCACAGCCCCATGCAAAGCACCCAGAGGCACAGACTTAGGCACACCCGAGGGCTGCACCAGTGGCGGTTCCGCACGCACCTTCAAAGAGCTGCCAAGCTCCAGCCCGTCCAACACAGATGTCAGACGGGGAGCGGCAGACAGCGGCAGGGAACTATCCTGCCGTCTAGGTGATGGGTTTTTCCTAGGCCTCCCGCGTTTGGGCCTCTCAGATTGCGCACTGGGTGGAAGGATGTGAAGTGGAGTGTGTTGTTTGATACGTGCGTTCAGGTGCTGAACAGTCCTACCAACATACCGACTAGCACAATGTCGGCATTCGAAGTTGTAGATAACATGACTGAGGTGGAGGGTTGGTATGACGTCCTTCCGCACCGTGAACGCACGCATTGTTGTGAAGAACAACTAATCCACAAAACAAAGCAGCAAATGACAGACCACGGAGATCTACAGCAGATTACAACCGGACCTATGAATTCACGGTAAAAATACAAAGGAAACAATCGGAAAGGACGACGACTGACGTGAAGGCAACGGCATTCAGGGTTGGCGTGGGTGGTGAAGGTGAGACGCAGGACGATGCAAGTGAGGAGGAGAGTCAAACCGCGGTGGATGACGGAGCAGGTTCTGATTCGGACAGTGAGGGAGAAGGTGAGCTGAGTGAGGGTGAGAGGGAGTGTGAGGGTGTGCGCGTGAGTCGAGATTGTGTGCGTCCGTCTCGTAATAACAAGTCTTCAGTATACAATCATTTGGTTTCTAGTACTGACTGTTGTCGTACTTATTCTGATTCCTGTTTTTCTGTTTTGTGCCGTGCTCGTCATGGTTATCTTTTGCAGTTACAAGTTTTGGAAGCTGTTTGTCAGCGCATTCATAAGCCGAATTTGTGTGTCCAGAAAGATAGTGTTATTACCCTAAAATTGTTCAAATAATGTTCTGTTGTGTAGTGTGGCAACGTTGTTGCCACTTATGCCTAAATGTGTTTTGTCACCTTCTTGTTTATTATTGTTATTATTATCATTCGTTCTCACTTTTTTGTTTTTTGTTGCTGATACACACTTGTCACGCTTAGTTCTTACTTGTATACCCTTGTTTTCTGCACACTTTTGTGAGAAATCGCACCTCGATATTCTAGTGCTGTCATTGTATCGTGTCACCCTACCTTGATTGCTATATTATTTCCTTTGTTCTCATTTTGTTCTTTAGTACAACGGTGATTCCTGAAGAGTGTTGTACGAAAACTTGTTCGAATCATCTTTTTTTTCCATTGCCCTTTTTCTTCTTACATGTATTTTTCCTTACCCTTTAGGTTGTTTCTTGCATCGTCTCCATCGCTTACATTGTTAATAAAGTAGTCCACATGTCGCTTCAGCTCGTCCTACTTATTGCCATATTAAAATTATTGTCTCCTCGTCGAATTTTTAAATACTTCAGGTCGAGATATAGCCAGACTCAGATAGATATTCTGAACCATACGCTGAAGTCACGATTTCATTATCGTAGTGTTGCATTTAAGGTAAGTTACAAGATCCTTTTTTACTTTTTCAGTTCGATCACAGGTCTTGACCGGACCAAGTGTACGGAACTTTGATGTGTCATTTAGGATAACGGACATCTTCTCGATGTAGTCAGTTTTATTCATTAAAACAGTTGCACGACCCTTATCCGGGCGCGTGACAATAATGTCTTTGTTATTACGTAGCTCATGCAGGGCTTTGAGATGTTCGCGTTTCAATGAAAACGTTCTTCTATCCGGTAATGCATCAGCGTGTTCCTCGGCCTCTGCCCGGATCTTTGCGGCGCAAATGGACTGTTGTGACTCGGACACCGGTCTGAAACGTAATAACTTGCGGTAAAAGAGCTCAAACTCGGTCATGATTACTTCCTTCTTGTTTGATTTTCGTGGAATCCCGAAATCGGTTCCACGACAGAGGAGCTCTTTCTGAAGAGTGGTCAACTGTAGTGATGTCATGTTAATTATGGTGGTATCAGGATCGATGGTGACATGTCCATATCGTTTCTGTCTTAGCCAATTGTAGGTCTTGTCATGTTTTGTGATTAGATGGATACGTTGTTTCTGGTCATTTTCCGAAAGGAGCATAGAGAATCTCAAGAAGTCGTGAGAGGAGAGAAAGCAGCGTGCACGATCATACAAATACCTAAACCGCGAACGTGACTTTGACAAAGTGTCGCAGGACCGGGCAATCTCGTCTTTCATGAATACGCGTTCGATGTTTAACGTGTGGTAAGCTTTGGTCCTGCGGACACGGTTCTCTACACCACCTGGACAAACACCATTGTCCAGACAACGTCTAAGGAACACTACGTTAACCCTTTCACCACTGTCGACGTATATATACGTCATGACGTGTGCACCTGCCCCACTGACGACGTATATATACGTCCTCGGTGTACGTCGCGTTTGTACTGATGCCTCAACATCAGTGGGGCCCGGAACTGTTCCTCAGTGGGCTGAAGGACCTGATCGACGTGTACGCAGCGTATGTGGCCAGTCTGCACAGCAGAACAGCCGCGAGCATCGAGTTTGAAGTGCGTATTTTGTCATATCGTTCAAATAAATTGTTTTGATCAAAGTTCGTTTTCGTCATCTTGCCCTGCTGTTTCTCGGCAAGGTAAGTAGCTCAACTACTCTGTGTCGATGGAAGGAGTCCTGTGAAGCAGTGTGAGGCGGGTAATGACTCTGAGGATGATTCTGGAGACAGCGAAATTGTGTCGGAGTCGTTTTCTGAGGATTACGAATTTGCTGCTATTCAAAAGATCGCAGCTGGCTCGGACGCAGGGGATGCTGGAGACCAAAGAGATTTGGAAAGCAATGCTGAAGTCTCTGACACCTAGGCATGGTGTTCTGAGCAGGAGCTATCTGTCGTGAGCCCGTTTGCTGAAGTTCCTCAAGTAAACTGCGATCGAAGCTAAAGAATGAAGAACAAATATCAAAACATGAATTCGATCGCATCAAACCGACTGGTACCCTTCGTCCTAGACTCTATGGCCTTCCTAAAATTCATAAACCTACATGCCCTGTTAGACCAATAGTATCCATGACCGCCTCCCCTCAATACTCTATCTCGAAATGGCTGTGCATCTACCTACAGCCTGTTCAAGATTACTATTGCAAACGCACTGTGAAGGAAAGCTTCGACTTTGTTGCGAGGCTTCGTGATAGTCCGGTCCCTCTCAATGCACACATGTGTTCCTTCGATGTTGTAAGTCTCTTTACGAATGTTCCTATTGATGAGACTGTTGACATCTGTATGGATGTATTGTACCGTAACGATGATGTTGATACTCCATGGGTATCGGAAGCGGCGTTTCGTCATTTGATGCTGTCAGTTACAACTGGTGTCGAATTTTCGTTCAACGATGTGATGTACAAGCAAGTAGATGGTGTGGCGATGGGATCTCCTCTTGGTCCCGTCCTCGCCAATATATTCGTTGGTTATTGTGAGTGCAAGATTGATGAGTCGCTTTGGCCCGCGTTCTACGTGCGTTTTGTTGACGATTCGTTCACGCATTTTGACAGTGTTGAGAGCAGTGAATTGTTTCTCGATGTGCTCAACAACCTACATCCTTCCCTCCGCTTTACTTGTGAGCACGAGCAGTCTAGTAAGTTGTCATTTCTAGACGTGCTTGTAGAGAAGACTGGCTGTGAAATGTTGACTTCTGTGTATCGTAAGCCTACGTTCACCGGTCAGTACATTGCCTTCGATTCATATTGTTCGTTTCAATACAAGGTCAACTTAGTTCGTAACCTCGTGGACCGTGCGAAACGTATTTGTTCGCCCAGTAAGCAGCAGGCCGAGCTCGATTTCCTTTGATCTGTTTTCTTGAAGAATGGCTACCCGGAATTCTTGTTGCGTAAGTTTCTGTCCATGGAGCAGAAACCGAAATCGGTGCTGATTGGTCCACCTCGCTGTCCCGTCTATCTATGTTTGCCATGGAAGGGGCAGGAATCGATCAAAGTGTGTCACGCAGTCAAGTCTATCGTCCGTCGTACTTATTATGCAGTACATTTTGTGCCAGTCTTCACAACAATGCGTGCGTTCACGGTGCGGAAGGACGTCCTACCAACCCTCCACCTCAGTCATGTTATCTACAACTTCGAATGCCGACATTGTGCTAGTCGGTATGTTGGTAGGACTGTTCAGCACCTGAACGCACGTATCAAACAACACACTCCACTTCACATCCTTCCACCCAGTGCGCAATCTGAGAGGCCCAAACGCGGGAGGCCTAGGAAAAACCCATCACCTAGACGGCAGGATAGTTCCCTGCCGCTGTCTGCCGCTCCCCGTCTGACATCTGTGTTGGACGGGCTGGAGCTTGGCAGCTCTTTGAAGGTGCGTGCGGAACCGCCACTGGTGCAGCCCTCGGGTGTGCCTAAGTCTGTGCCTCTGGGTGCTTTGCATGGGGCTGTGCCTCGAGTGGTGACAGCACCTCTGCCTCCCCCTGACTATCCTCCTTCGAGGTCTGTGTTGGTGGGGAGCATCCGTGGTGGTCGATTTGTCCCACCGGAACCAGAGCTGGATTCAACAGAAAGACCAACAACCATGGCGGCAACAACAACACCAGCTTCACATCCAACAACAACACCAGGTTCACATCCAACAACAACAACAACAACTAATCCACAAAACAAAGCAGCAAATGACAGACCACGGAGATCTACAGCAGATTACAACCGGACCTATGAATTCACGGTAAAAATACAAAGGAAACAATCGGAAAGGACGACGACTGACGTGAAGGCAACGGCATTCAGGGTTGGCGTAGGTGGTGAAGGTGAGACGCAGGACGATGCAAGTGAGGAGGAGAGTCAAACCACGGTGGATAACGGAGCAGGTTCTGATTCGGACAGTGAGGGAGAAGGTGAGCTGAGTGAGGGTGAGAGGGAGTGTGAGGGTGTGCGCGTGAGTCGAGATTGTGTGCGTCCGTCTCGTAATAACAAGTCTTCAGTATACAATCATTTGGTTTCTAGTACTGACTGTCGTCGTACTTATTCTGATTCCTGTTTTTCTGTTTTGTGCCGTGCTCGTCATGGTTATCTTTTGCAGTTACAAGTTTTGGAAGCTGTTTGTCAGCGCATTCATAAGCCGAATTTGTGTGTCCAGAAAGATAATGTTATTACCCTAAAATTGTTCAAATAATGTTCTGTTGTGTAGTGTGGCAACGTTGTTGCCACTTGTGCCTAAATGTGTTTTGTCACCTTCTTGTTTATTATTGTTATTATTATCATTCGTTCTCACTTTTTTGTTTTTTGTTGCTGATACACACTTGTCACGCTTAGTTCTTACTTGTATACCCTTGTTTTCTGCACACTTTTGTGAGAAATCGCACCTCGATATTCTAGTGCTGTCATTGTATCGTGTCACCCTACCTTGATTGCTATATTATTTCCTTTGTTCTCATTTTGTTCTTTAGTACAACGGTGATTCCTGAAGAGTGTTGTACGAAAACTTTTTCGAATCATCTTTTTTTTCCATTGCCCTTTTTCTTCTTACATGTATTTTTCCTTACCCTTTAGGTTGTTTCTTGCATCGTCTCCATCGCTTACATTGTTAATAAAGTAGTCCACATGTCGCTTCAGCTCGTCCTACTTATTGCCATATTAAAAATAAATAAATAAATAAAACCTAAAAACCAAAGGGACAAGAACTAGTTGAAGGAAGAGGAAGAAAGGAAAGAAACTCAATCCGAACTCCAACATCAAAACAATAATAAAGAATTTGCAGCGACAGGCAAAATACATCAACCAATGAAGGGAGTAGTAACAAAGGAAATATCAGTCTTTATCAGTCGTTATTTATTATTATTATTATTATGACGACTTTATTCACTCCCAAAGCAGAAAAAGAAAGCTTGAAAGGAGGCATGAAGCACAGCACCGGGATCCATATGACCCAAGGGTGAAGCACCAATCAATGAAGATAAAAGAAAATCCTGAACCAAATTTTGATAAACTTCATGAGAGAAAAATTCAAGTATACCAACTTCGATACTCACATAAAATCACAGTCATGTATAACAGAACTACTCAAGTAGTAAACACCAAGCATGCTGCACATGGTACACTCCAAGCAAGACAAACTCAGACGAGATAAAACGGCATATGCAGAGAAAGACAATACATGACTGGGGGCATATGGCAAAAATTCACGCCTCTCGGCTCGTCACACAGCACATGATGCACCACAATCATAAAACACACAGACTGAGACACATCGAGACATTACGGGCAGGCTAACATAAGGTCAACCGACCGTTCCGACCATGCCACTCTCCCATCCATGACCAGTCACCGACCGCACAATTCTCAGGGTGCCCAGAATAGCACATTGCTGCAGCCGCTGGATCACGGACGCGTGGAGCCCAAGGCTTAAGATGTGGCTGCGGCTCGTTCCTGACACACCACCCAGAGCACCAATGATAACTGGAACAATAGTTATCTTTTTGTTCCAGATCCTCCTCAGCTCTGCTGCCAAGGGCAGGTATTTGCTGATCTTCTCCTGCACCTTCTCATTGACCCTGTGGTCCAATGGGACACTGACGTCCAAGAGCAGTGCCCGATCATCCAGAACCAGCACCAGGTCTGGTCTGTTCGCTTTTATTACTCGATCTGTGGGAATGGAAATCTCCCACATCAGCTTGCAACTGGCAGAACTTGTGACCTGCACCAGCTGCTTACTGCTGGGTAATCCATGCTGCTTACACAGCGCACGATGCAGGGCCTGGACCACAAAGTTATGCCGGGCAATGTATGCAGTCCGTGCCAGGGCTGGACAGCAGGCGATGATGTGGTCCATATTTTCTCCGGGTGCACCACATACACGACAGAGGTCCACGACATCATGCCTCTTGTGGATGTGGATATGGCGCATATTGTTTCTCGTGGCAATCACCTGATCCTGGCAAGCAATGAGAAAGCCTTCCGTTTCAGGACGCATTGTCTGGGATCTGAAACAGAAAAACGAGAGCTGCATGTCCAGGATGCCATCAACACGCGCCCAATAGCGACCATGAAGAGGCATCGCTCGAAGTTCACGGCGGCGGTTGTCATTGAGGGCCTGTTTAACAGTCTCTTTGTTAGCAGTGTCCAGGCTCGTCAGGCGAAGGCGCTGCAGGACAGTATTTGCCAGCTTTGGTATTGATTTTCTAGAGGGACGTGCTTCATGGTGCTGGAGAACAGCGGCCAGGGCAGGGACATCTTCCCAATCCTTCAGGTACTGAGCGAGCCGGATGCAAGTACGGTCATGGAGATCTACGATGCATACTAGGCCACGACCTCCCTCACTCCGCGGTAGATATAGGCGACGGATTGAGGCACGTGGGTGGTGGGCCCTGCTAGCAGTCAGAGCCTTCCTCACTGTCCTGTCCAGCGAGCGGAGCTCATCCGCAGTCCAAGGAACGACTGTGCCAAGGCCATAGGACACCACTGGCAGAACGTAGGTGTTGATTGCTCTGATGAGGTTTGGTGCACATAGTGAAGCATCCGTGATCAAGCGAAGACGGCGACGGAACTCAGCGATGGCAGATTGTTTAACTTCACCATTATTATTATTATTATTATTATTATTATTATTATTATTATTATTATTATTATTATTTGGAAAGGATTGGGAGAACTTCATATTCAAAGGATCAGTCGGGGAAGTGAACTGCCTGAAAAGAGAAAACCCCCCTCCCTGTCCTGGTGGGTCTGGCGTTTTTTTTCTCTTTTCAGGCAGTTCACTTCCCCGACTGATCATTATTATTATTATTATTATTATTATTATTATTATTATTATTATTATTATTATTATTATTATTATTATTATTATTATTATTATTATTATTATTATTATTATTATTATTATTATTATTATTATTATTATTATTATTATTATACATGTTCAACTGTACTCAGTCTGGCTGACTGCCATTCTCTACCACACATTATCGGACACTGTTGTGGGTATCGTCGTTATCGTCGTCGTTGTTGATGTTGTTGTTGTCGGTTGTTGGTTGTTGTTGGTTGTTGTTGTTGTTGTTGTTGTTGTTGTTGGTGTTATTGTTGTTGTTGTTGTTGTTGTTGTTGTTGTTGTTGTTGTTGTTGTTGTTGTTGTTGTTGTTGTTGTTGTTGTTGTTGTTGTTGTTGTTGTTGTTGTTGTTGTTGTTGTTGTTGATGTTGTTGTTGTTGTTGTTGTTGTTGTTGTTGTTGTTGTTGTTGTTGTTGTTGTTGTTGTTGTTGTTGTTGTTGTTGTTGTTGTTGTTGTTGTTGTTGTTGTTGTTGTTGTTGTTGTTGTTGTTGTTGTTGTTGTTGTTGTTGTTGTTGTTGTTGTTGTTGTTGTTGTTGTTGTTGTTGTTGTTGTTGTTGTTGTTGTTGTTGTTGTTGTTGTTGTTGTTGTTGTTGTTGTTGTTGTTGTTGTTGTTGTTGTTGTTGTTGTTGTTGTTGTTGTTGTTGTTGTTGTTGTTGTTGTTGTTGTTGTTGTTGTTGTTGTTGTTGTTGTTGTTGTTGTTGTTGTTGTTGTTGTTGTTGTTGTTGTTGTTGTTGTTGTTGTTGTTGTTGTTGTTGTTGTTGTTGTTGTTGTTGTTGTTGTTGTTGTTGTTGTTGTTGTTGTTGTTGTTGTTGTTGTTGTTGTTGTTGTTGGCTGTTGTTGCTCGGTGTTGTTGGTTATTGTCGGTTGTTGTCGGTTTTTGCTGGTTGTTGTTGGTTGGTATTGGTTGTAGTTGGGTGTTGTTGTTGGTTGTTGTTGGTTGTTGTTGGTTGTTGTCGGTTGTTGTTGGTTGTTGTTGTCGGTTGTTGGGTGTTGTTGTTGGTTGTTGTTGGTTGTTGTCGGCTGTTGTTGGTTGTTGTTGGTTGTTCTTGGTTGTTGTTGGCTGTTGTTGGCTGTTGTTGGTTGTTGTTGTCGGTTGTTGTTGTCGGTTGTTGTCGGTTGTTGTCGGTTGTTGTCTGTTGTTGTCAGTTGTTGTCAGTTGTTGTTGGTTTTTGTTGGCTGTTGTCGGTTGTCGTTGGTTGTTGTTAGTTGTTGTTGGTTGTTGTTGTCGGTTGTTGTCGGTTGTTGGGTGTTGTTGTTGGTTGGTTGTTGTTGGTTGTTGTTGGTTGGTTGTTGTTGGTTGTTTTTGGTTGTTGTCGGTTGTTGTCGGTTGTTGTGTTTTAATCGTTATTTTGTTCATTCTCCAGTAGGGTTTTGCTATGATCCAGTACCATTTTGTTCGCATATATGAGACAAGTGTGTGTAACGTTAGTGTGACGTGGGGTATGCTGATTGGATATGAGGTGGTGAGAGTATGCTGATTGGCCGATAACAATTTGTGGAAGGGATAAAGTAATGCGTCAGGATCATTACAGATGCGTTAATTAAGAACCATGGAGTTTCAGGAGGAAGTTGACTTTTATGATGGTTGTAACCATGAAGAAAATTGATAGCCTGAAGCGGAAGAAGCTATTGTTTTGCATGAAATGTGGTCTAGTCTTGGGCTCTGTGTTTGCACCAGAGGTAAATGTTGCAGAGCGTGAAATGGTGGCCAGTAATCCCTACACAGATTTAGAGCGACTGGAATCAGTATGTGTTGGGCGGGCTCAATAGTACCCTATTTTTGCGGTAAAAATAAAATAAAATACGAAGTAGTGGTTGCGAATACTTCGAAAAAATAAAAAATAAAAAACCGGACGCCCTGTTTTATGTTTTTCATTTGTTTTATTACCCATAGGAAAATGAAACTACAAAGGAAAGTGTGATGTTCAATTCCTGCTGACGTGTAGGAATGCCAGTGGTTCTATGCGCATTATAGACATGTATATAGACGTGAAATCTTCTTATTATTCTTATTATTCTTTATTTCCACGAAGGCCCATGGCCAATAAGGAAGATAATATGAATCAAATCAGTCCAGAATCATATAAAATCAGTCTAGCAAGTAGGGTATGTGTGTGATGTTCTCAATGTGTATGTTCTCATGTGTCGTAGTGCATATGGCTGCTCTGTGATTGGTCGTGCAAGGTGAGGCTGTTGCAGGTGAAGGGGAGCGCGGATGTACTTGATGTTGTGGGCAAGAGTAACCTGTCGTAAGAGTTGCCGGGAGACTAATGTGGGGAGTTGGAGATGATGAAGAAGTGAGCTGTGACGGACTGGTGCAAAAAAGGGGATCTGCAGGCAGATACGGGCTGCTCGTCGCTGAACGCGTTCTAATTGGTCCTTCTGTCTGCGGGTGGTGTTGGATAACACGAGACTGCCGTACTCTATAACCGGGCGAATGTAGGCGGTGTAGATTACGAGCAGACTGGGGGTTTTTAAGTTGGCCTCGTGTTTTACGAAGTTGGTGAAGGAGTTTTTGGGATTTCTTTATTATGTGCGTGACATGTGAGTTCCATTGGAGGTTGTTTTGTAGTATAATTCCAAGGTGACGGTGTTCTTTGACTTGCTTTAGGGTGTGCCGTTAAGAGTGATGTTGAGTTGGTGGTTCTTTGACTCCTACAGGGAGTCTGCAGCGGTCATCTTCGGTGGTAAACAGCCCCAAAGTACAGAAGTTCTAAATAGGAAAATAGACTTTGATATTTATTTATTTATTTATTTATTCAACATCTCCTGGTCCGTCCGAAGACTGCCAATAAAACATGAGAGGTCAGGTGATAGCCAACCACGGCAAGCTAAAAGGGAAAAAAAGAAAGATGCTGTCAGAGAGGGAAAGGAGATAGGGAGAGAAAAAGAAAGGGAGGCACATTAATAATACATGGGATCACTTCGGATGAGACAGTGTGGAAAGCTGGACTGTGAATTTCCTGATATCCTGGCATGTCTTAATGCTAGTAGGCAGGTTAGACCAAAGGGAGTATGCTGAGAAGAAAGGGGATTTCAAAAACAGAGAGGAACTAGCTCGGGGCAGTGATAATGCATTGCGTGTTGGTCTAGTGGTAACAAACCAGTTGTACTTGGCAATATGTTTCGGGACTTGGGCTAGGAAGATTTTTTGCACAAGGATACAAAGATGCTGCTGATGTCGGGCAAGAAGAGGGTGCGTGGAAGCAAGTTTATAAAGACAAAGGGAGGCAAATGTTTGGTCTTTTCGAAACAGAATTTTCAGAAGCAAGCGTTGATGTACCTCCAGTCTGTGGAGTAAAGTCTGAGACAACCCGCACCAAGCTATATCGCAATAGTCAAATATAGGCAAAATGTACGACTTAAAGAACAATTTTCTGCAGTTATCATTCAAGTGTTGGCAGTGGGGTTGTAGCATACCTAAGGACGCACTCGCACGCTTGCACACAGACTGGACTTGTGGAGACCAGGAGAGTTGGCGGTCGAGAATAACGCCCAGGTGCTTGTGCTCGTTAACAACTTTAATAGGTGTACTATTTAGACCAGGAAAATACAGAAGTTGAGTGGGGGGCGAGGGAGAGAAGAACATGGCCTCGGTTTTGGCGAGGTTAGGCTTCAGTTTCCAGGTTTCCATCCATGTTACTGTAGCGTTGACCCCGGACTGCATGGAGGCCGTGAGGTTGTCTGCCGAGCTGTCGGAGCACATCAGAGCAGTGTCGTCAGCAAAAAGACTTACATTTGGTACAAGGGCTGGCAAGTCATTAACGTACAGTAGAAATAGGAGCGGCCCAAGTATGGACCCCTGGGGTACCCCAGACACGACTAGTAATGGGTCTGATAGGGAGGTAGATACTCTGACAGTCTGGTGGCGGCAGGAAAGATAGGATGAGAGCCATTGCAGGGCTGGACCGTGTACCAAGAAGACGGACTCTAGCTTTGCAAGCAGACCACGATGCCAGACGGTGTCGAAAGCTTTCGCTAGGTCAAAGAACACGATGCCAACATGCCGCCTGAGGTTCCGCTGGGTGTAGATGTCTTGTACTAGACGTGTTAGTTGGAAAGTTGTGGAGTCTCCACGGCAGAAACCGGATTGAGATGGTGAAAGCGCTGGGGTGACGTGGCAGTACAGAGACTCAAAGAAAATACGTTCACAGACCTTGGACACAGCGGGAAGGAGAGAGATTGGTCTGTAGTTGCCAGCCTGAGAGCGTTGGCCTTTCTTATAGATCGGGACGATAACAGCAGATTTCCAGACGGACGGAAATACTCCTGTACGATATGACATGTTAAAGAGCAGGCACAAGGGATAGGACAGAGATGGCGCAAGCCATTTGAGAACCTCATTGGGTATGCCATCTTCGCCAGGGGACTTACAATTCTTCAGGAGTTTGAGGTGCTTACAGACGGTAGCAGTCGTGGTAACGACGCGTGTGAGTGGTGCGCTAAGTTCAGGGGCTGGGGACAGCGATGGAATGACCCAATTCGGATCTTCCGGAATGCCGGATGAAACAAACTGCTTGTTCAGTGTGTCTGCAATCGCCTTCACATCGTGCTGGCGGTTGCCATGGGAGTCCGTCAGGTACTGGATTGGCGCGCGGGAGGTCCCGCGGCACTGGTTGCGAATGAATTGGTGGAGTGATGGGCGATCGGGGGAGGAGAGTGTTGCAGAAAGAGAGTTTAGAAAGGAGCGGTGTGAGGTACGAGAAAGGTGCTTGACGAAGTTGCGTTGAACTCGGTAAGCCTCCCGGTTAACCGGCGTTGGGAATTTCTTGTAGATGCTGAAAAGATCACGCTTGCGCTTCACTTCAGATACGAGGGACCGTGTCACCCATGGGGGACTAGATGTCGAGGATGTTGGGTTGGAATGTTTCCGGTTGTTGTAGCCGATAGCAAAGTTAGAGAGGTGCTGTTGGAACCCTCATTCAAGGACGGCTGCAAAGTGATCTACCGCGGCATCAACAGTTGGAGAGCCTTCTGGTTGCAGAAACGACCAGTCGTGGCAGGAGAAATCAGCGTTCATAGAGTCCCAGCACTGAGAGGGAACTCGACGGAAGCGATATGGGAACGGTTTGCGAGAAGGAAGTGGCAGGTCTGGATCCGAGGGCAATGAGACGGCGAACTGGCATGAAACCATGAGATGGTCCGAGGAGCCAAGAGCGCAAGCTGTGTGAACGTCCGTCGCCAGCAGGGGTTGGTTCGTGAAGACAAGGTCTAGACATGACTGTGTTCCGGAAGATGTTGTGTGCGTTGGACTCTGCACCAGCTGATCCAAGCCGAAGCAGGTAAGGGTGCGAAAAAGTGCCGCCCCAGCAGGACACGTTAAATCCGATGGGCACCACCGTTTGTGCTTACTGTTGAAGTCCCCAGCCATTATGACATGGTACGATGACATGGGAACGGTTACCAAAGCACTAGCTAGCATATCACAGAAGTGGTCTATTTCCGTGGTTTTGACTGAGGGCGGACGGTAGGTACAGCAGACGAGGATGGGTGTCGGGGAGCCTAAGATTGGGTGAAGCTCAACCCATACGGATTCACAGGTCGGACGAGCAAGGTCGTCGCGAACTTGGACTCTTCCGAAGCGGTAACGATTTGTATTTAGGTAAAAGGATTTTGTTAGACCGCAAGCACTTTTAGAAACACTGAAACTAAATTGTGAGAGGTAACTAGGGTGGTGGAAGATAAACTTGTGCAGCGTAACCAAACACATGGTCTGTGGGAAACACCCTAGTAAAATTAATAAAATAATAACATGAATTGCCACCGACACTTGAGAGACTCGAGCCCCGCCACCTTGTTCAAATCGGACTTGGTAGCTCCGTACTGGAACTTAATCTTCTTCTTTTTGATGTATGACCGTACAAAACGCGCTTGGATTTTTTATTTTTTATATTTTTTATATTTTTTCATTGCAACCTTTTTAGCAGATGTCCACTCGTGAAACAACTGTGAATCTGGAACGAATAAATGGTCGATGTCAAAGGCATGACGAGTCTCGAAGTTTTCACATTCATGATGGAACCTTGTCATGATTGGCGCATTCCTTGATGGTGCGCACATGAAATCACCCTGGCTCATCTTTTCCAATTCCATCTTTTCAAATCCTGCAACCCATACCCTACTATTATCAGTGGGGATGCTATAATCAGAAGAGGCAAGGCAGCACTCTTCCGTGGACGTATTACTCGACACAACACCACCCATACTTGTTTTCTAGAAGTTTTGACTATAATGATATATTGCAGCAGGAAGTAGTATACAGTCAAATAGGATAGGATAAGAATGAATGATCAGCTGTTTGATAAAGAATGCAGTTCATTAAGACTTATTGGAAGCTCTCTACCAGCTGATCGTCATGTTGGACGGCGACACTGCATAATGATATGAAGCTCTCAGTTAGCTGTTTCAGTTCCGTGGTAGAAAGTGTCATAAGTGCGTCCAGAGAACGATGAAAACATCTGGGGTCCACGTTGATGCAGACGATTGGAGCAACAGCAAGACGTACCTTCAACGCTTGCTCGTCAATGTCGAGGGAGACTGCCCCGGGGTAGATGAAAACATCTTGTTCCACATCCAGTTCGAACCAGCTGATCGGGACTAGCTTGCTTTCACCGTTGATGTACACCCGACATTGACCGTCGGACGAACATGATGGGTAGAAGTTGGTCTTGATCTTCTCCACACGTCCTCTTCGGAGAGTGTCACGGAGCGATGGACAAGTCTTGATCAAGTTCGTAATGATGAACTCAGAGGACCCATTCAGTTCGATGTAATCCTGTCCTTGAGCATCTTTGCGAGCTGTTGCCGTACTACCACAGGCTGGTAGAGCTCCTGAAGGGAAGTACATCTTATAACCAGGCTTGTAGAAGGATCTACCTGATGACTTGTATAGGACAGTTGCATGTCCTCCTGAAACCCATCCTCCACAAAGAGATTGTCCCGCAGCCCGTATCTGCCTGCGGATCCCCCTTTTTGCACCAGTCCATCACACCTCACTTCTTCATCATCTCCAACTCACATTAGTCTCCCGGCAACTCTTACGACAGGTTACTCTTGCCCACAACATCAAGTACATCCGCGCTCCCCTTCACCTGCAACAGCCTCACCTTGCACGACCAATCACAGAGCAGCCATATGCACTACGACACATGAGAACATACACATTGAGAACATCACACACATACCGACACACCAACTCACCCATCAACCTGTCCCTTCACAATTTCAACCAACTACAGTAAGTATCGTTTATAAAGTGACCGGATATAATGATATACCGGTTATAGTGATAGAACACGTCAAAATCAAAATCAAATCTGAAAAAATACAGCTAAAATATCACTATATACACTATTATCGGCTATACCGATATATCGCTTATTGTGATGGCCTTCAGGAAGCAAACCATATCAAATGTACAGGAAAATATCGCATATAATGATCAAGAGTGATCTTTCTGCATGCTCTTGTCCGTTTCTGGCTGTGTTGCCTCTCACGATGATGTTGCCAACTCACGTACACAGCCACTCATGTCTATTTCTGGCTCTACGCAACTCGTTGGACACCGAGTAGATCTACGATCTACATGAGCGCGGATCCAGCTCAGGCTTTTTTTGGAGAACACGCTGAAGAAGCAGCCATGCCACATGATGTATCGAAGTTCTAGTACGAGTACGTACATGTACAGTCTGTACTCGTACTGCACTGCCATGCACTGCTCTGTGTCATGCACCGGTACACAGTCCGCGGAGCATGCATGCACTTTCAGCATGCTTTTTCCAGCGTGTACGCATCATTTCATGTGCAGTCATGTGCCATGTGTCGGTCAAACATGCAAATCGGCTATAGTGATGCACCGGATATAGTGATACATTTTCGAAAATCAAAGGGGCACGTTATATCCGATATTTACTGTACCCCCCCCCGACCTGCGTGAAACAAATAGCAAGCATGCATTTAAATCAATGGCGTCTAGCCTCATTCTATCATCCATATGCTCCTGTAGTAGCTCACACTGTACCCCATCGTGACCCCATCCCCCTGCAATGTGTTGGTTTCCCTACTTGCTAGACTGATTTTATATGATTCTGGACTGATTTGAATCATATTATCTTCCTTATTGGCCATGGGCCTTCGTGGAAATAAAGAATAATAAGAATAATAAGAATAATAAGAAGATTTAGAGTCTATATACATGTCTATAATGCGCATAGAACCACTGGCATTCCTACACGTCAGCAGGAATTGCACATCACACTTTCCTTTGTAGTTTCATTTTCCTATGGGTAATGAAACAAATGAAAAACGTAAAACAGGGCATCCGGTTTTTTTATTTTTTATTTTTTTATTTTATATAGTCGAGGTAGTCGCAACCACTACTTCGTATTTTTTTTTTTTTTTACCGCAAAAATGGGGTACTGTTGAGCCCGCCCAACACATACTGATTCCAGTCGCTGTACATCTGTGTAGGGATTACTGGCCACCATTTCACGCTCTGCAACATTTACCTCTGGTGCAAACACAGAGCCCAAGACTAGACCACATTTCATGCGAAACAATAGCTTCTTCCGTTTCAGGCTATTAATTTTCTTCATGGTTACAACCATCATAAAAGTCAACTTCCTCCTGAAACTCCATGGTGCTTATTTAACGCATCTGTACTGATCCTGACGCATTACTTTATCCCTTCCGCTAATTGTTATCGGCCAATCAGCATACTCTCACCATCTCACATCCAATCAGCATACCCCACGTCACACTAACGTACCACACACTTGTCTCATATATGCGAAAAAATGGTACTGGATCATAGCAAAACCCTACTGGAGAATGAACAAAATAACGATTAAAACACAACAACCGACAACAACCGACAACAACCGACAACAACCAACAACAACCAACAACAACCAACAACAACCAACAACAACCAACCAACAACAACACCCAACAACCGACAACAACCGACAACAACCGACAACAACAACCAACAACAACCAACAACAACAACCAACAACAACCGACAACAACCGACAACAACCAACAACAGCCAACGAAAACCAACAACAACCAACAACAACCGACAACAACCGACAACAACCGACAACAACCGACAACAACCGACAACAACCAACAACAACACCCAACAACCGACAACAACCGACAACAACAACCAAGAACAACCGACAACAACAACCAACAACAGCCAACAACAACCAACAACAACCAACAACAACCAACAACAACCAACAACAACCAACAACAACCAACAACAACCGACAACAACAACCAACAACAACCAAAAACAACCAAAAACAACGGACAACAGCTGACAACAACCAACAACAACCAACAACAACACCCAACAACCGACAACAACAACCAACAACCAACAACAACAACCAACAACAACCAACAACAACCGACAACAACAACCAACAACAACCAACAACAACCAAAAACAACCGACAACAGCTGACAACAACCAACAACAACCAACAACAACACCCAACAACCGACAACAACAACCAACAACAACCAACAGCAACCGACAACAACCGACCACAACCAACAACAACCAACAACAACCAACAACAAAACTCAACTACAACCAGTAACAACCAACAACAACCAGCAACAACCGACAACAACCGACAACAACCAACAACACCCAGCAACAACACCCAACAACAACCAACAACAACAACAACATCAACAACAAATTCAAAAGCTCGCCAGGAGTAAGAAGCAAGTTTTGAAGCTCTGAGTGTCGTGACCACGTCCCCACCCTAGAAACATATATCCACTGCTATTCTAACTAGTATTACCTATCTAGCATGGATGACTCCCCAGCGCCAGGCAGCCCAAAGCCTGAGCCCCCAGAGAGGTCGATGTCGCCGGCCGAATTGAAGGCCAATACCGTAATATTTGTCGACGGCCTCGCAGGCCAGAAGATAGTAGAAATTGCGGACACCCTCATCGACCAGGGTTATGCTGACGTCGCCTCCGTCCAAATTACCGGAACAGCCTGTAAGGTAACGTTCTGCAGCCAATCTACAACTAAGTCCATTGCAGAACACGGTTTCTTTCTTGGCGAAACACATATTTCTGTCCGCCATTCTCTCTCCTTGCAAGTGCACATCTTTGACGTCCCGATTTGGATCTCCGATGCCGCCATCATACATGCACTCACAAAATACGGTACGGTGCAAGGCACCATTCGCCACGGCCGTACCCGCACAAAGTCGGGCGCATTTGTCGGAACAGGCGTACGCTTCGCAACTGTTCGCCTGAACAACGGCTGCAGGCAGGTGCCATCTTTCGTGCGGACAGCCGAAGGCAATACCTTCCGCGTGAAGCATGAGGGCCAGGCGCCAACTTGCCGCCTCTGCAACTCAGAAAATCACCTTGCCGGCTCCTGCCCTAAATCGAACAAGCTACAAAACACACGGACCCGCACTTCAACCAACACGCGGCAGAACCAAAACGAAGACCCAGCACCAGATCCAACACTGGCGACAGCCCTGCCAGGCCAGGCCAGCTTACCGTATGCACAGGCAGCGACCCCGGCCCCTGCCAGCACACTCGTACAGGAAATCACCGAAACAAGCAACACACAGACCCAAAACGACGATCCAGCACCAGATCCAACAGCCTCCACAGGCCAGGTCAGCTTACTGTACGCACAGGTAGCGTCCGCTGTGACCTCTGCCAGCTCACCCGCACAGGAAGTCACTGAACACAGCCAGCCCAGCAAAAGTGCAGACCAGCACGGACACACTGCCAGTGCCTCTGATGAGCACCAAACTCGTAGTCTCGTAGACCTAGTACAGATATCGATCGAGCCGACGAGAGCGCAGTCCGCGCACTATCACCCAGCACAAGCATGTACTGCCACTCGCCAGGCTCGCCTCGCACGGCAGCGGAAAACGACAGCAACGACGAGAGCCTATTTGAGGAAGATGGAAATCGCGCCGAACAACTCCTGCAGAAGCTCAATGCAGCGGAGGAAGAATGGAAACTCTACACCGGACGTCGCAGACTCAGACGCCACCAGCTAGAGCAGACGCCCCCAGGCGCACAACATCCACATGCCTCTAAAAAACAAAAACAAAATAAGCTAGCTGACCAGAGTCCTACAGGAGTCACCATGGACCACGCCTGAACTGGAATCATCATCAACACCAGGTCCCACCAGTGAAAAAAAAATTATGAAAAACGGAAATGAACAAAATAGCATCTCTTTCTTCTCCTTCAACGCTCGCAGTCTCTACCCCAAAATGGACGAACTGTCAGCAATAGCATCGTCAACAACGCCACCTTATGATGTCATCGCTGTCTCTGAAACATGGTGTACCCAGCACGATCCAGACTGGATACACACTACATCGTGCAGACCGCCCAGACCGCCAAGGTGGAGGAGTGATTCTCTACGTGAACGACACTATACCTCATGAACTCGTCCCTACAACAACCCCAGACAGCTTTGACCTATTATCGCTGAAACTGTCAGCCAACGACAGCACCATCAACACAACATGCGTCTACCGACCACCCCGTTGCGACCATCGGCTATTCTGCCAGCACCTTGAGGAACTGATACGAGCCATACCAACAACAACGCAAAAGATTATCCTCGGTGATTTTAATGCAAAGAACGCCGCTTGGTGCCACTCTGACACGACAGATGCTGTTGGCGAGGATCTAGCAGTGCTGTTCCAAACTTACTCTCTACACCAACATGTCACATTCCCCACTCTTGCGCAGAATGGGCACCCTAAATCCTGCCTAGATCTCGTCGTCACGGATGTAGACAGCGACTATGTCCTTATCTCTAGTCTCCCGCAGATCGGCAACTCGGACCACCTATCCATCAGGGGTTTAATCAAGCCAGTCGCTGCACCCCCTCGAGCCGTACCACCTCCCACCCATAACACCACCCATTGGAAATGGTCAAACCCAAGCATCAGCAGTCTGAAAGCCAAAATTGAACGCACACAACTGCTACCGGAAGGTGACACCCTGAACACTACCAACATAGACAACCTGTGGCACTCATGGAAGGACAAAGTCCTCACTTGCGCCCGCAAACACTGTGTAGTACCTCACTCCCCGAGGCATACTAGCCACCCCGCAAAGCCATGGCTGAACCCAGAGCTCACTAACGCCATGAGAGAAAAACACCGGCTCTACCGTGCCTACGTGCGCACCCGGACGCCCTGCAACTGGACAGCATACACCACCCAACGCAACAAAGTTACTCACCTTCTCCGAATCGCTAAGTCTACATATGTCAGTAATGGCACTGGGACGAGCCACTCCACACCAAACCTACACAAACTGATGCGCGGCCTCCAGTCCTCACAACGACCTACTCTGCCAGACATGCTCTCCCAGGGCCAGACTCTCTCTCAACCCCCGCTGAAAAAGCAACCGCCCTGAACGCTTTCTTCATCTCGCAGAGCCAACAGTCAGTCACAGGATGCCACGAGGAACTTCCCTCCATTCATTCCCCCACACCCAATACACCTGGCCTCACTACACTTGAAACAACAGCCCAAGAGGTCTCAAAGTTACTGTCTAACCTGGACCCGTCAAAGAGCCCGGGCTGTGATGGCATACCAACCCGCCTACTGAAAGAGGCAGCCAGTTCACTTGCGCCGTCCCTAGCAACCCTTTTTAACATCTCCTTCGAACGTTGCACTATCCCGCAAGAGTGGAGGGACGCAACAGTCACCCCCATCCACAAGAAGGGCAGCAAAACCGAGCCCTCCAACTATCGACCGATATCGCTACTCAGTCGAAAGTACAAGAGAGGATAGTTGCTGACCGCATCTCAAAGCACATCCAACCTCACCTCCCCAACGGCCAGTCAGGCTTTCGGCCAAACGATGGCACCACACAGCAGCTATCTCGGTTAATCCATCCGATCACCGAGAAAAGAGACGCCGGGCAAACAGTAATTGCTTGCTTCTTCGACCTCTCTAAGGCGTTTGACCGGGTGTGGCACCAAGGACTGCTTGCAAAATTGGCCCACCTCGGACTCGATGGCAAATGCCTCCAGTGGCTTGCCTCCTATCTCACCAATAGACAACAACGTGTGCAAGTGGAGAGCAGCAAATCAACATGGCTAAACATTCCAGCGGGGGTCCCCCAAGGCTCTGTCTTGGGGCCGCTTTTGTTCACGGCCTACACAGTTGATCTGCCAACCGCCTGCATAAATGCCAACACTGAGTGCAGCCAGTTTGCCGACGACACTGCCATCATTGCCGCTCACGAGAATTTTCTAGCCGCAGAAGAGCACCTCCAGTCAGCTGTGACAACCGCGGGTCAGTGGCTGAAGGATTGGCATCTCCTGGTCAACGAAAGTAAGACCACTGTCATCCACTTTCACCACACCAACCGGCCACCTCCCAGACCACCATCAATCACACTTAACGATACCAACCTCACTGTGGCCTCAAGGAATCGCCACCTTGGCCTCCTCATACAGCAGAATCTATGCTGGAACTCGCATGTTGACTACATCATCACTAAAGCGACCAGGAAGATGTTCCTTCTCCTGCGACTACGCAATTCTTAAACACTTCTGCTCTCTCCTCCATCTATCTAACCTACATTCGCCCTATTCTTGAGCATGCTTGCACTGTCCTCTCACCCCTCCCCGCAACCCTGAACGACCGGCTTGAGCGCATCCAACGGCGCGCTGCTCGCCTCTGTTTGCATCTCCCCCTCTTTGAACACAGAACCCACTCCGTGCTGCTGCACCAACTCAAATGGCCATCACTCAGCAGCCGCCGTACCCTCTCCCATATCCTTCTTGCACACAGCCTGCATCATAGATATGCACCACCACACCTTCTTGCAATTCACCTACCCCGAATACAACCCATTCGCACGCTCAGGTTCCCCCGAACCTTTGAGCTACCCACAACACGTACAAACCGGCTAAGAGACTCCCCCATCTATGCTTCTCTCGATCTCTTTAATAGCATCCCACCCAGCATCCGGCAAATCAACCCCAGACGAGATTTCAAAGCAAACATCCTACCACTTGTCATCTCTTCCGTATGTACTTGATCACATTGCTCAGCACATCTATAGCTCCATTGCGCCCAGCCTACGTGATTAACTCCCAATTAGTATTGCCATCGCTACTGCCTCAGCAAGCAGCTAAACTTTGATCTCTCTGTATCTGATCCCCGTGCCTGTAATTATTTTTCTCTTATTGGCCGCAGGCCATCGTGAGAATAAAAGAATTCAAACAACGACGACGATTACGACGACAACAACCAACAACAACAACATCAACAACATCAACAACGACGACGATAACGACGACAACAACCAACAACAACAACAACAACAACAACAACAACAACAACAACAACAACAACAACAACAACAACAACAACAACAACAACAACAACAACAACAACAACAACAACAACAACAACAACAACAACCGACAACAACAACATCAACAACGACGACGATAACGACGATACCCACAACAGTGTCCGGTAATGTGTGGTAGAGAATGGCAGTCAGCCAGACTGAGTACAGTTGAACATGTATAATAATAATAATAATAACACATTTCGCGTAGTTGAGCACTAAATAAAGAAATCCAGTGTTTTTTCCCACTTCTGTCTTGTGAGCATCATCAGCAAGGTGTAGTAGCTGCTGACAATGATTTGCCCTGGAGTGTTGAGCTGCACAGGTTCTTCTAGTCTGTCTTGTCCTCTGCTTGTTGCCAGGAACTGGAAAGGTCTTCCATGGTCTTCATGGGCACACCCAGCTTATTCAACTGAGCGACAAGACTTGTGGCTAGTGTCAACCTTGGCCGCCCACGAGGTGATTTGTTGCCCTTGTCCAAATAGCCGCTCATGGCTACTTAGGGTGGCGTGTCCGTGTCCATCTGTAGCACATGACTGGTCATTCGTAGTCGCCGACATGCAACTGTGTCATGTATTACTACAAGAACTCAAACAAGTCCTCAGCAGTCATGGAGTAGCGGCAGGTTGGGCAAGTTGGGCTGGGGGCAGAACTGATCCACTCCTTGATACAGTGGAAGTGAAATTCATGACCGCACTCCAACTTGGATAGAGGACGGTCCAGGGTATCCTGACAAATCACACAAATGGGCTCATGACTTTTTGCTGACGAGTTTACCTTAGTAGGCACTACATTGATGTACTGCAGCTCCATGAGGTGTATTGCCTGGTCTTGATGGTAGTCACCGTAATTCACCCCGTTGAAGTACCACTGATAGATACCCTCCTCCTCCTGAGAGATGAAAGCAGGTCCATCTTCCCTATGCCGAAGGTTGTATCGGTACCACTCCCGTACACGGTTGTTACCTTCCCTGCGTATCACGGCTGGCACATTCTCCCTGTGGAGCCGGCCGTGAACATACCACTGGATGGTGATACCATCATCACTCCGAGTGATCCTGGCTGGTCCTTCTACTCTGTGTAGACGCCCTTGGACATACTAGGCTTCCAGCAAATAGGCGCCATCAAATCTCTCCGTCAGAGCAGGCCCGTCGCCGATCCTTTGTCTGACGCCATTCCAATACCACTCTTTGCGGTTTCGGTAGAACCCCTCGGAGTCTTCACTAAGGTCTGAAAATGTTTCCACTGCAGCACCATCATACCTGTGGAGTCTTCCGTTGTGATACCACCGTAGAATACTGCATGTGGCGTCACAACACCTGCCTGCAGGACCGTCGGCTCTATGACGGGCGCCGTTGAGGTAGTACTCGATGCTACCCCGTCCTATCCAAGCAGGTTCAGTGACGCGATGAAGGCGACCTCCATAGCACCAGGCGGACACTCCCCTGCTATCAACAAGAGCTGGACCGTCCTCCCGAAGGAGTCTACCAACGATGTGCCAAATTTCTTGCTGCGCGTTTTGATCTGCCAACTCCACAACAGTTCTTATTGGCGTCCGCCTTTCTATTAGTAAAGGACCCGTGGTGAGAGACCACGACCGGTCGTCCAAGTCTACACCGAATGTATCAGTCATATCTATTTACTGAGAAGAATATAACAACTCCTCCGCAAACGCTTCTACAACTGACGTCTTCTTCATCCTGGTTTTTTCCTCTTGGTGGTTTTGGATAAGAGTTGGAAAGTCCAAAAGGTCAACTGATGACCTTTGCGTTACTTGGTATGGTTGGGTCTTAGCGGATGATGTCGGTATGCAGCTGGGGAGCGAATTCGACAGGAAGAAGATAAAGGTCTTGCTTTGCGGCTCACACCTTCACTTCAGTATCATTACAGTCCAAATGGCTTTCACTTGTCACTGTAGCGTTCGAATGTCAGGGGTGATACCCCTGTTTCAGCACCTGAGGCGTTGCGTCAAGCGCCGCCTCTTTCTTATCATATATTGTGATATTTTGTAAGTGTGCAGTGCTCACAGCTCACTCCCCCAACAATAGAGCTCTATGACACTCTGCTTTCTGCAGTTTCTTTCGTGTTTACGGTGGAGACAGGCTGGTGGGAGCCTCAGCTGTGGCCGCACACCTTGCGGATGCGGCCCACCTGACCCATTACTGGAAGGACCGGCAAGTCGCACTGCTTTTGCAGTCCGACTATCAGGACGCTGTGAACCGTTTTACTACCCTGTAAGTAAACACTGCTCTGTTTACATGTATACTTACCCCCTCGTTATAGCGATACTTACTTGTTTCGTATCCTCTTGTCTTACCCTGCTTTCGTATTCGTGACACTAATAGTGTTTGTGTGCACTCATGCTTGGTTTTACAGATAATGATGTAGGAAGGTCTGGGGCTGTCGTCTTCAGGATGCGCCATTTGTTTCAAAATTATTTGTAAGTACTTGTAACAGGCGTAGTGTAGTAACTGTGTGTGCAGTGTAGTAACAGCGTGTAGTGTTTTGTGATGATCCTGTGCTATAGCAGTCGTAATGTGTTTTGTGATGGTCCTGTGCTATAGCAGTCGTAATGTGTTGGGCTACTGAAGTACCCAGCATGAAGGGGTATGTGTGGGTGCTTCGACATATTCTCGTGCTTCATAAACCCTAGATACGTGGATAGCACTATAACCTAGATGTGTGTGTGCGTGTGTGTGTGTGTGTGTGTGCGTGTGTGTGTGTGTCCGCGCATGCACGCGTGTGCGTGCATTGTGCTCTCTTCTACAGACTCATCCAAGTCCATTTAAATAAAAGTGTATTATAGTAAACAGTATTGTGTTTTGTTACAGTGAATATGTGGGGAATGGTGGATATGCCTTAGTGTGACTGGATGACCGCGGATTGTGACTCTTTGCTGGCCACTCTGGATTTTCCAGTATAGATTCGGAACAGTGCAGAGGGGGTTTGTGGTGCGTAGCAACACTGCTTCACTGTGGCACACCTTCAATAATTGTTTTGATGCATGATACTTCGGGCGTAGCCGGTTGATTCTAACTGTATGCAGATCAAAATAGAAATATGCATTTAATTGCACCTGCATGGACAGTATACATTTCCCAAATCGGCCGGCCAAAAAATTCGCCGAAAAAAGTGGTGATAAAATCACCCATCTTTTCGCCGAATTTTCAAATTACGCTTGTTGAATTCGCCGAAAATCGATGTTTCAGTGCTTCAACAGAGTGTGTGTAAATGTTCATGACGTAATGGGAACGGTCACTTCAAGTACTACGTTGAGCCGAATTCTGATCTTGGGGCTCATAATATGGCCGAATTTGAACATTCTCTTAACCGATCGAAAAGCCAATTAGGCACGATCTGTATATGAATCTGTAAACAGTTTCCTCTGAGACAAAAATGCGATAATACTCATAAAAAGGACACACTTCAGGCTCATTACAAACATCTTGAAAGTTTTTGTCTTCACAAGTATACTTTCAAGCCTTCTCATCAGGTGAAATACAGGCAAGGGAAAAGGAACAGGAACAGTGGATTAAATACAGTAAGAAGGTGGTAAAACAGCGCAAAAAGAAAGAAAGAAAGAAAGAAGATAGCTAAAGTAAACAGCGAAAATTGCAATAATGACACAAAGGTGCAAATGCGAGAAAACTCAATAAGCGCGACATGTAGTGCGACAACAAGAGACAACCACTGGACATACATGTAACTAACGAGGTTTTGACGACCTACCTAACAGCCTAAGTGTGAATTTGATTTGTTTCTGCTTGCAAAGGTTGGGTTTCCTTGTGTGGATGTATACAGCTTCCAAAACATTCAGCAATCTAGCACTGCGTATTGAGTTTTCTCGCATTTGCACCTTTGTGTTATTATTGCAATTTTCGCTGTTTACTTTAGCTATCTTCTTTCTTTCTTTCTTTCTTTTTGCGCTGTTTTACCACCTTCTTACTGTATTTAATCCACTGTTCCTGTTCCTTTTCCCTTGCCTGTATTTCACCTGATGAGAAGGCTTGAAAGTATACTTGTGAAGACAAAAACTTTCAAGATGTTTGTAATGAGCCTGAAGGGTGTCCTTTTTATGAGTATTATCTGTATATGAACTAAGTGTTACTTGTCAATCAGTGCACATCTACGATGTGCGAATAAAACGAATGCACGGAACGTGAACTAATTATAATTACTTGTTTTCTACACATCTACGAAGTGCGAATCAGGGAGTCGTATAATGACACGTGTACGCGTCTTTTCCACACGCATAGGACCACTGAAGGTCGCACCCTCCGCGTGCGTATGGGCGCATGCGCAATATGTCATTCACTGCATGCAATATGCAATGCACATCTACGATGTGCGAATCAGTTGAATAGTACGTATTTTACTACTCCCTGGTGCGAATACACCGAACGTGCACAAGTGCACGTTCGCCATCTATGGCGAAAAGAACCTTAAGGATGACATTTATGGCATGCCAGGGGTCAAAGGTCAAACTCTGGGGGGGGGGGGGGGGGGCGGGGCCAGACCCAGCACGACCGACACAGTGTGCCTTATTTGGCCCAAAGGTCAAAGGTCAAAAAGTGTGCCAGAACCCGCCCCGCACTTACTACTTATGCTATTATTTTCACGCTATAACTACCTGAGACCGATTGTATTGCTGAACACCCTGCGCAAGGTCATTTCACTCGTTGTGCTCAAACGTATCACACCACGTGTGTCGCATTATCTTGGATCCACTTCGTCTGGTTTCAGGCCTGGCCGTGGCACTGCCGATGTGGTGTGGACACAGCGCTGGATTTCGGCTAAGGCCACCCACTTCGTGTGGGATTGCCACGTCCTTGGCCTCGACATGTCGAAAGCATTCGACACCATTAGCCGCACAAAGCTCCTTGCTGTTATGTCAGAGATTACCGGACCTGACGAGGCTTGCCTGATTCACCATTTGCTGTATGGTACAACACTCTCTGTGAAAGTGGGTGCCACTTCAGCGGAGGCGTTTGTTAGCACGCTAGGTACACCACAGGGTGATGGGCTGAGCCCGGTTCTGTTTGTTTGCTACCTGGAAGCAGCACTGAGGGAGACTCGAAGCAAACTACCACCACGGCCAGACACTGATGCAGCAATACCACAGGAAACAGGATATGCCGATGACATTTCCTTCTATTCGACTGAGCGACAATGGCTTGCCAACTCCCTACCCGTGATAGCTGACGGCCTGGGTGACTGGTCACTCAACGTTAACAGCAGCAAAACAGAGTGGCTTCACATCTCTGCCTCCACCACCGAATGGCGAAGATCGAAGCAACTTGGCTCTCTCTTGGGGGAAGAGGAGGACTTGAGCCGACGAATGGACCAAGCATCAACATCGTATGGCCGCATGTATTCGCTCTGGATACGACGTCAACTTGTATCCGAGGAAACCAGGCTTCGTCTCTACAATGCCATCGTCCTACCAACACTGTTATACAACTGCGAAACCTGGGGACTGACAGAGGCTGCACTGGAGAAGCTGAACGCCTTCCATAGACGTCAACTACGGAACTTGTTCGGAATTAGGTATCCCGCCATCATCTCCAACAAAGACCTATATTCCAGAGCACACACACAGCCACTTTCGCACACCGTTGCTGTCCGCCGTTTCCGGATGTTGGGTCATGTTCTGAGGATGCCCTCAGATGCCCCGCCACAGCAGGCAATGGACAACTACTTCCGTCGAGATGTCACCGGTGTGCGTGGACGCCCGAAATCGAACCTGGCCACGGCAGTCAAGGCAAGCACAGCTGCCAGAGACATGCCACTGAAGACCATGACTGATCTGAGTGGGCTCAGAATGCGCGCTTTGGACAAGCAATCATGGAGGGAACTCTCAGCCTGAGCTGGTTTTGCTCGCGGCTGCAACGCACGGGGTAGTGAACCCAGGACAGAAGCGGACCAGGCATCATGACTTTGCACATCTATCGTTATGCTGCTTCATTACGCGACCTGTTTTATTATTATTATTATTATTATTATTATTATAACTACCTGGTGGTTTTAGTGATAGTTCATTCATTGCTCATTACTATTAGTAGGGATATCAGCAAACACACAGCGCAGAGGGTTTGCGCAGTTATGATGTAATCGAATTTTGTACATGTCAGCATGCCAAGCGCGCGGCCAGAAAAGTCCAAGTAAGAAAATGAATATTTTTGCCGGGAAACTGGAAGGAGTCTTGATGGAGAAGAAGGAGAATGGCGGCTGAAGTCGGAACCTTGCGCTCAGGATCTGCCGTTTCGTTGATTGCTTCGTATATTCGCTCCTGGGGAAGGATTCGTGGGTAGAGAGTGACATGGCTTCGGTAACAGCCACGCGATCAACTACAGATGAGCCGAGCCCCAGGACTTTCTTCAGACGAATTTTCAAATTTGTCCTTCCATGCCCAAGGAGCATGGGTGAATCGAAGGCCATTTTTAACAACGTTCCCACCGGAGAAATCTTCTAATTTTGGGTGAACTGGTACCTCACCCATAGATCTATACATGTGCCAAGCAAGAAAAGAATTGACTGAAGCAATCCAAGGTCCCAGAGCTAGAGGTGAAAAGTTCACAAGGTCGGTCATTCAAGAAGAACTCAGGAAGATGAAGAAGCTTGGACGATCGACGAACATGGGCCTGTCGAGTGTCGTCCTTCACCGATTTTTAATACTGTGTGTTTTGTATAAGTTCGTTAGATTTAATTGCTGGCAGAGGATGGCCAAAGTGAGGTGCACAGTAGTCGGACATCATCAGAATCGAAACAATGGGGGTCTGTTCACAGCAGTATGTGCTTTCAAATTATTCAAACCCCTGTAGGTAGCGAGCCACGTTCGACCAGTCGCCATTTTATTTGCGTCAATTTTTTGTCCCCGCCAGTACGTACATTGGTATGGTAGCGCTGAAAACTGCGCAAACCCCGTGCGCAGTGTGTTCGCTGATATCCCTACTATTAGTCGATGGAAGTGAAATATACTGTTGAGAATAAATAGTTGTCCTCGTGCCGTGTGGTCGTTCGTTCCTGACCCTTAAGAAAACCAGAGAGGGTTCACAACATTTGGCGACCACGTTAGAAAAGTTTAAAACAAAAAAAAACATTTGGCGACCATGCCAGGATACGAAGCGAGCATGGCACAGGAACTATGGATCATTGAAGCCCGCTTCATCGCCAATGGAATTCTGTTAGGATTGGAAGACTATGAGTTCGGGGAACATGTGAAGAAGAGGCTCCGACTGTGCGAGGAGTTTGAAGAGCGCAGTGCTAGACGGCAAGAGGGTGCGCTCCGCACAGAGATCAAGAAGATGAACGAGCGCATCGCCAGCAGTAAATATGAGGGAGCAAAGCGAGATTTGCTTGCCTCACGCGAAAGGACGCTGGACAAGGCGTGGACGACTTTGCTGACAGACAAGCAGCGGTCAGAGGAGTATGTGAAGCCAGTGGGAGGATCAGATCCAAGGCCCACTGCGTCGATGCCGTGCATGGCGACATCGGTCGGAGACGCTCAGAAGCAGCTGTAGTCTCGGCCGCACGACGTACAGGCGCAAGACGCCGAGGCGCAAGACGTAGAGGCGCAAGACGTACAGGCGCAAAACGTACAGGCGCAAGACGTACAGGCGCAAGACGTACAGGCGCAAGACGAACAGGCGCAAGACGTACAGGCGCAAGACGTAGAAACGTAAGGCGTAAAAGCTAAGGAAATGAGAAGGGCGATACATGTTAGCAAGAAAGACCTTAGCGGCGAGACTGTGTGGAACACGGAGATCGGATGTATGTTATCCGGTCTAGCGTTCGCTCCACGAGGCAGTGGCCCAGTGACCGTGTCATGTGTGACAGGCAAGATCTGCAAGCTTATCGGTTGTGTGTTGTTTGGTCCAGAGTCCGCCCCATGTCGAAGTGGATCGGTGACAGTCTCGTGTGCAACAGCCCACGGCGGCAAGCTTCGCAAAATCGAGTTGGCCGAAGTGGTGGGCATTAGTGATAGACGTGGGCCATCCTCTGGACTATCAAAATAAGTGCCTTATTATTTTCTTTTTCTGTTTTAATGACAGTCCATTGCATATTACCATTTTCGGAAAACCTTAATAGTGAACTGTTTTTTTGAGACGATCATTGCTTTTTTTGAGTTGGTCATTGCCTTCTGTGACGATAATTGCCTTTTTTAGTTCATCATTGTTGTTGTTGTTGTTGTTGTTGTTGTTGTAGAAGTTTATTTAACGTCGCACCACAAACAGGCGATTTCGCCTCCTTTGATACATGTGGACGACAGAAGGAATGAGAGAGAGGGGGGGGCAGAAGTATGGAGAGAGGAAGGGTAGAAATAAATAAGCAATCAACCTCAGGGCTACGCCAAAGCAAAAACGGAATGGGAACATACTATATACAAAATAGCTTCATACATATATTGCAAAACACGTTTACTATTCTTCAGTCCGCTATACCACAGAAACACACTAGCCGAAAAGCATTTAAACGGAGCCATGATGCGCTTTTAGCAGGGCACAGAACTGAAGGTGGCTGGGCTCGGAACGGAGATCAGGCGGGAGCTGGTTCCACAGGACTGCGCCGATGAACTGCATGGTCGCTCGACCCGCAGGACCGGGCCAAAATGGTACTCGAACGAGGTGATGTGCTGCTCCCAGAGTGCGGTCACCAGTAACTCTCACGAAGAAGCTGGTGAAGAGGGAGCTAGCTCGGGAGAACAGACAACGACGGACAAAGATGAGGAGCTTAATGTTAAACATGTCCTCCAGGGTGGTGAGGCGGAGCTGTTCAAAGAGCGGGCTCGTGCGCGACCACGGTGGCAGACCGAAGAAGCCGCGGATAGCGCACTTCGTTAGACGTGTGAGGGGCTCCATGTTGCCAATTTGAAGTGACGGATAAAAGGCGTTGGAAGCGTACGACAACCTACCCTGGATCATCGACCTGTAAAACAGGATCTTTGACGCCAGGGTGAGGCTTCGGCGGCTCCGCCACAGCGCACCTACTGACTTCCGCACCTGCTGGATTGTGTGATTGACGTGAGGCTCCCAGGAGAGCTGCCCATCTACCATTACGCCCAGGTACCGCGCTTGTTCCACAACTGCAAGGGCTGCATTCCCACAGCGAATTCGAATGTTATCTGTGTCAGGGGCTGGGCCTCTTGGGGTAATCAACAGAGCTTGCGTTTTCTTTTGGTTCAGCATTAGCCCGCGGTCCTCCAACCACTGCGACAGGCCAGTGATGGCTGTGCTTAGAGAAGAGCACACTTGTTCGCAACTGCCCGAGGCTTCAATTGCAATGTCGTCTGCAAATTCCTGGTTTGTGACCTGCTGGGGCAAGCAGCATCGAAGGTTACGGATGTATAGTGTGAACAGGAGGGGGCCGAGGACGGATCCTTGCGGCACCCCTCGACTGCATGCGACGTATTCCGAGCAATTTCCGCCCACGACTACGCGTTGAAGCCGCTCACTCAGGTAACTAGTGAACCATATCTGGACAGTACCGCCGACCCCAATGTCGGATAGCTCCTGTGCCAAGATGGTGTGTTTGACACAGTCGAAAGCCTTCGACATATCCACGAATATCACACCTGTGAGTTTGCGCTCATACTTCGCTTTCAGCCAGCGATTGACAGCTAGCACAAGAGCGTCCTCCGTACTGTGGTTCTTCCTGTACGCGAACTGCGAGTCAGGGAGAATACTGTGATCGGTCAGAAAGGATGTAAGCTGAGCTTTGACGATCTTCTCGAGGAGGCGAGAAACGACTGGTAGTAGAGAAATAGGTCGATACGCAGTAGGCTGACAAGGGTCAAGGCCGCCACCTTTGAATAGCGGCGACACATTAGCAATTTTAAACTGACGGGGAACACACCCCTGACATAACGAAGTATTGAAAATGATGCTGAGCGAGGGAGCCAGTATTGATGCCGAGTTTCTAAGGACAATACCCGGCAAGTCATCATGTCCAGTTGCTTTTGACGCGTCAACGGACTGGAGAAGGGCCGTAATGTCCTCCGTCGAAACAGGCGCAAATTCCGTGAATGCTGGTGCTTCACGTTCGGATTGCTTTCTAGAGTTGATTATAAATTGAGTCCAGGCAATATCGCCCTTCAATACTGAACTGGCCATTTCGAGTTGATCATGATTTGAGTCTTTGACAAGTCGAGTGTCCATCTTTTGGGTTTGAGTGTAAATGAGTCGACCTGTATTGAGCGTGCGCGCTAACGGGGTGGTCTGTTTTGGGGGTGTCCAGTTATGGGGATGGGGCTTTGGGGGGCGCTGAAGTCAACGGCGCTGTTTTGGGTCGCGCTCATGTAGGGGCATACCTGATATTCTACCATGGCCACCACCGCAGCAGCAGATGACGCGTAGTAAGCGCCAAATCGTTTGACTTGCGAGTTGTTGTACGGCGGCGAGAAGCCCTTTGGTGGGGAGAATGTTGTGAAACCACAAGTTCTCGAGAGTGAAAGGCCTTCTCGCTTGTGACATTGTGTTCGTTTTAATGCAGTTGTATCCCGAATCCGCCGTACCGCTGATGTTTACGACGTGGTATACGCTACAGGCGCTATGTGAGGTTTTGCTGTGTGCGTTGTTGTTGTATGTGGTATGTGTATGCTTTTCTCATGTACGCTGTCATTTTCACTCTAAAACTCCCTAGTGGTTTTAGTGTTAGTTCATTCATTGTTAATTATTATTAGTCGATGGAAGTGAAATATACTGTTGAGAATAAATAGTTGTCCTCGTGCCGTGTGGTCGTTCGTTGGTTGGGTTGTGTTTATTTGAATTCGCAAACCGAACGGACTGAACATGTCCAATGACAAGGAAGCGAATGAAGTCCAAGTAACCCAGAAATTGGGACACAGATGTGAAGAAAATATGGGAACAGAAGGCTCTCAGCAAAGGAAGAAGAGAAAAGAAGGAAAGAAAAAGAATAAAGGAGAAAGGAAGAAAAATCGTGGTCACGGCGAGAAGAAAGCTTTTAGCAAAAAGAGAAAGGAAAGGATAAAGGAGAAAAGGGGGAAACACATCGTCGTCACGGCCCAAGCCGGAGTAGCGGCAAGACACAGTAGACATAACAACAACAGGAACAAGCACGCATGAAGTGTGGGCCATGCCGGCCCAGAAGCGGAAGACACGGACAGGAAGAGAGAAGAGAAGAGAAGAGAGAGAAGTCGAAGCATTGCACATCTACACCCACACATCCACACACCCACACATCCACACCCACACCCACACACACACACACACACACACACACACACACACACACACACACACATACACACACACACACATACATGTTCATACCCACACCTACACACACATTTTATTATTATTATCATTAGACACAATCTCATAGCATGTGACAAGCATAGCTAATGCAGGGACAGAATCCCCTGAGACAAGGGCGTTTAGCCAGCCACGGCAATAGTAAGGTAGGAAAACAAAGCAAATCTGAATTAAAGCAGAAAATGAATGGAAATTACAAAGAAAAACGCTTAACTGAAGTGAGCACTATCAAAATTCGTGCATCACCCAGGTTTTCGAGAATGTTCTTCGATGATAATTATTGCGTCTAGTTCAGTTGTGATAGTAGATCTTTAAACTGACCAATAGATTTTCAGACCGTATGGTAATGATAACCAATGAGAGTAGCCGGAAAACAAAGGGGAATTTAGATACTGGGCTGACTAAACAAGAGGCAGGATGAGCGCGTTACGGGTTGAGCTTGTCGAAATCCAATTGTACTTCATCATGTGTGAAGGGGTTTTATGAAGAAATATTTTATGAACCAGTGTACAGAGATGGTGCTTATGACGAACGGAGAGAGGAGAAGTGTGTGCAAGTCGATAAAGGGCATCCGAAGGAAAACATCGATCATTGTTGTAAAGAATTTTTAAAAGTACTCTTGCCTGGGGTAGTGCCTTTGCTGTTAGCTTTATGCAGAGCTCACTGACTTGTCAGTTTGAGCACTCTGGCAAGGTACGTTCGGGCCTGATTGGAAATTTTTATTTCCATTACTATCAGGTTCGGCCTCATTTCCTCTGTGCTGCGCTGATGAGTTCAAAAAGAACGAAACAGCATGCTGTCCGCAGATTGAGTATTTCGCTCCTGCTCTTGTAGCAGTTGAGCACTCTTGCCTGGGGTAGTGCCTTTGCTGTTTGCGTTATGCAGAGCTCACTGACTTTTCAGTTTGAGCACTCTGGCAAGGTACGTTCGGGCCAGATTGGAAATTTTTATTTCCATTACTATCAGGTTCGGCCTCATTTCCTCTGTGCTGCGCTGATGAGTTCAAAAAGAACGAAACAGCATGCTGTCCGCAGATTTAGTAAGTATAAATCTATGGTGGACTTCTAATTGGTTCAGAGTTGTGTCAGAAAGGCCACACCAAGCGGTATCGCAGTAGTCGAATATAGGGAGAATATAGCACTGATAAAATAATAGTTTACACTGGATGGGCAAATGAGTGCAATGTGGTTGTAGTACCCCTAATGCTGAACTGGCTCGCCTGCATACACAGTTGACATGTGCAGCCCAAGAGAGTTTGCAGTCAAACATTATACCTAGATGTTTGTGCTGAGTAACAACACGGATAGGCATAGTCGAGTCAGGGAAGTATAATAGTTGATCAGGAGGGAATGAAGAAATATACATGGCTTCTGTCTTGTCTAAATTGGGCTGGAGTTTCCACGTTTGCATCCACATGACAGTGCTGTTGATGCGATGCTGCATGGTAAGGAGTAATTGTGCAGGGGAGGAATCAGAACTGATAAGGCCAGTGTCATCCGCATACAAACTAACATCGGGGACAACTGAAGGTAGGTCATTAACGTACACATGCACACATACTCGGACACATACCCCCCCCCCCCCCACACACGCACATGCGCACGCACACACATACACACACACACACACACACACACACACACACACACATACACACACACACACATGTACATTGACAGCCACACATACAATTGCTTTGCAATGTTCTCAATTCATAGAAGAAACGGGACTGCTGCAGCACGAAACTGACGAGGAACGGAGATGGAGCGAATACTGCTAGGCAGGTTGTTCCAGCATAGCACACCCTTGAATGTCCCCTTTCCAGAGTTGCTGCGGGCGGGTGGCAGGCAGAGAGACCCATGCTGGAGTACAGGCGCGTGGACCGGCCACAAGCTGGCAGCAAGAGAACCTGAAGCTCAGGACTTGCTTGGCCGTAACGGCAGCGCCATGCAAGGAATGCCAGCTTCTGCTTGTATATCGTTCTGGATACTTAAGAGAACCAGAGTGTTGACAACACTGCCACCTTAACCTGCAGTGAGCATGTTTTCTGTAACAATCCACTGAGAAGGTTGATTTGTAACATCAAGTCTCCAGACGAAGCCGGACGGGTTCAAATGCACGATTTTCGGAACTGGACCTAGCCAGCTTCATTCATGACACCGTTGTCGACCGGCAATTATGCTTGTAATGCCAATTTTGCATGCGAAATGGTGTTATAATGCCAGCATTATGACAACTGGAAAAAAGGGACTATAAGGCCAGCCATAATGCTAGCATTAGCCGCCCATGCCTATTGAGGGCGCATTTTTGTCACTGCCACAAATTCGGACGAAGCAAAAAAGCTATTGACTCCGAAGGGTTAATAGTGGTCTGTTTTTTTATCAAGTTGATTGTTCCAACTAGGAACACACGCATCTTGCCGAACTTGACACTTGATTGACTCACGACTGCCATCCAGAGCACACCAGGAGCACGTCGCACCTCCCACTGGGCAAACCTGCAAGAAAGCACCACTCCCTGCTCAATACACAGTGTTTCGGGGAATTCACCCCTCATCAACTTCATGATTATTACCGCCGAAGTCGCAACTTCTAAGGGTTTAAAAAAAATATTATTGTTATTAAAAGCGAGAGTCCCTGGTTCGAGTCCTGGTGATGATAGTCAAATCTTTCTTCAGACTTTGCTCGTTTGCCTCTTTTCCTTCCCACCAGAGATAAATATTTTATTTTTATGAAAGTGCACATGCCCACATGGAATGGAAGAGAACAACACTACAGCAAGGTTTTTCCGCATTCCCGTATAATTCGTTTGGCCTGCAGGGCAGCTGCATTCGCGGTCTCGTAATTTCATTGCCATAGTTACCCAGGTCCTTCATAACCTCGTGTCTCATCCTTTCTCATTCTCATCAGCTCAGGTCCCGTGTGCGATCTACAAACTTGTCTTCTGTTGTTCCTGCGTGCGTGCTGTGAGACTTCAACACTTGCATCACCGCTCCTATTATTCTGCCCTGTTTGTCTGGCACACTCTCACACGCGCACCTGCTTCCACCTTGACAACAAGGAAAGTTGTAAATGAATTGAAATTGAGTTTGGATAGTCGAACTCTGCATACACGCCTGGTGAAGGGGACAGTTAGCTGCAGAAGCATTGCACCCCGTCATCAGCAACCAGGAAAGAAAAAAACAGGACATGCATTAGATAGAGAAACATGAGATAGGATGCGATCAGAGTGTAAATAGCGGATAAGAAACGGTGGACAATAGCATATTTATATTTCCACAAAGCACACTCAGACAGTGCGGGAACACTCTCCCACGGAATGAACACAGATCAACATTGGGATTCCTAGTTGACTTTGCGGAAAAACCAGTCCGATGCCTCCTACACGTCGTTTCCTGGTAAATGGAACATTCAAAAAAGCAAAAAACGAACACTTTCGTAAAGACAAATATCAGATATGTTTTGTGCAAGTGGTTGGGTAGTAAAGTGTGAGTGAACCACTGCGTCTCCACAACAATGATCAGCAGCAAATGGCTAATGTTGGATAAACGTGTTGAACAGTGCATGACTGCACTGCATAGCATCACGCCTGGGAATTATGAAATGAATGATGATAAACAAAGCAAGTTGCGCATTCAATATACACACCATTCCCAAAAGGCTAGGTATCCTTTGTTGTCATATTGTCAGACGAATTTGACTAGTACTGATATTTGTATTGTTTCACCTTATGGCATTTTTAATAGTGTTTTGTCTCGTGTTATTAATTGATCTAGCCTTGCCAGTCAAATCTTTCTGACGAAATACCAACCAAGTAAGGATACAAAAGTTGGTGAATGGTGTGTTTCTGGAATGTGCAACTTTTTCTATATTCTCACGATGGTGATTCATGCCAATAAGAGCGCTTTCTTCCTTTAGTGCGGTAGAACAAAAATTAACTCTCCTGTGAAAAGGAATACATCATTTAATAGAGAAACGAAATAATGATCGCCATATTTCCTTGTAATCAGGGTTTTTTCGGTAGTTGTAACTAGTTGTTTTCTAGGGATTTGTGATTAGGATTTTTCGGGACTTTTTACTAGGTATTTTTGCAACTACTGGCCAAACAGACTAGATATATCACATACGGACGAGGGTTGGTCTCTTCTGACCACACGTGCATGATAAGTACTATTTTGTTCAGCCAGGTACTGTGAAGGAGATGCCAGGTACTGCGGAGGAGATGCCTCGCACGAAGAAGATAATTATTGCCTCTCGGTCTGTGACACTAAGTGTTCACCTAATGTTCCCTCTTTTGCTTATCTACGATAAAAAGGAGCCTCCAAAGTAGGGTGGTAAGTGTTCTACGTTCTTGCAGTGAGCCGTGGCCGTCCTGTGCCTAGGTCCTTCGTCTTTCAACAACGTGCGGGTAAGGACAAGATTTAGTCATCGTGACAGACTTAGCGAGCTTCATTGGTTTTACAACAGCACAAAGTAGCATATGAGTGAATTCCAAAGTCAAAAGGTGGAATTATTCACAACATGACGTCAATGGGTCCTGCTTGCCTGGTGATTCTGGGTTTTTTTTTCTTTCCACAAAATCAAAATTTTCTCCAGAGACGTTGGGGTGAATGATGGAGTGTGGTGGTAGGGCCCATTAAGATCAGCCAGCCAGAGGTCTCGACTTCATAGCTCCATGGATGTACCACTTGGAATCGAGTAGGGAGAATTTAATTGAAGAAAAATACAGAAGAAAGAGAATGAAAAGATTGTAGTGCTCAGTGAGCAAAGAATAAGTTGAGTATTTGCGTGAACACTGTTAGACTTTTAAATTCAAGAAGAGACTGTCGGAGAGGAGTAAGTATGTCCAAGCAGGGTGGGACACTGTACCCTCAGTCTTACTCGCGTACCATATGAGTTTCCCAGTGCCAGTTCGTTCTGGGGAGATGGTAACAAGCTGCTGTCTTGAACGTTTGGATGTTTTTTGGGTGAAATGGGTGGGGAATGATGGAGGAAGGCAACTGGTTCCAAACGGGGATGACGAAGTGGGGAAAGGTTCGGCTTACATTGTTCCGGGAATTTGTAGGAAGAAGATTCTGTAACTGATGGGAATGCGCGGTGGATAGTCATACAGCCTGGCGGGTGAGGTGTGTGGTCCTGGGCTGGTGTGTAGGGGGTGGAGCCATTCTCTAGAGAAGAGTGGGAGAAGTATCGCAAAGGTGCCCCCACCACCAAGGCTGCTGCATGTTCCCATTGCGTGCACCACATGGCTTTTAGTGAAAAGAAAAAGAAAAAAAGGGCTTTATGCAGGAGGCAGAGGGCAGCGATGGCATTCCGGCGAATGTTGAGGCTAGGAAGCCAGCATAGCGGATGTATTTATTATTTTTTTATACGAAAGTCCACTATATTCCCGAATATGTGCGAGAAGTGGTGGCGGGGCAAGGCTGCTCTGCCAACCTCAAAGGTCTCGGCGTCTATGCAGACAAAGCGCGCCAAAAAGCAGTAAAACTGTGCGTTGCCTTGATGGTTCGCTCCTGCACCCAGTCCAGCCGATTCAAGTGGGAAGGAGCTGCCCCATCCAGAAGATTGGGCAAAACTACATAACCGGCCAGGCCTATTGGCCATGGGCTGGGCAATAATCACGTATCATACAAGAAAACATTGTTCCCTTTAATGTGAGCGATTAATGTGCATAGCAAAGAACAACCAGGACAATTCGAACGTGAAGCTATGTTGTCTTCAATATAGTACGGTGCTCATCGTACCAAACAATGTTGGATAAACGTCACATCACATCTTTCAAATACTTCAAGTACACATGGTTAACGGAGGAAGTAGATACCTGGTGACCATGAATTTAGTGAGGTACTGAGTTGCAACATAATTTGATCCATCATCTAACTGACGTCTTGAACTTGTTGAAATTATCAAACCTCAGAACATGATAACTTAGAGAGAACCGGTCTGAGAATTGGACTCTTGTCTTGCTAACTCCTCATTGTCAGTACCACCTATCTTTTTGTGGAAAGATCTGCTCCAACGCTAGTGGGTTCTGGGCTGCACATAGATTGACGTAAGCTTCAGAGCATGCATTATTATTATTTTAATATAGCTATGAATAGGATGAAGGCCGCAGACATCACGCAACTACGTTACTTGTTTGACATGTATTACTGTGTATTTTATATTATTATTATTACTTGCATGTACGCGTTGGAGTCAACCATGCAAGCATGATCCACAACTTCGCTTATGCTGAACATGATAAACAGGACTATGACAGGGGAAAGAAATTGAGCTAGAACGATGATACAATGATATAGTTATCATATACAATGTAGCTCATGGGTATTGAAGATATGTCATTTATGAATATGTCTTTAATTATGTCATTGAATATTGCAGCCTGAGTGATAATAATAGTGCTATTTTATAAACAATCGACGAGGAGACAATAGTCGTAAAATGGCAATAAATAAGATAAATTGTGCACTCATAACAACAGCAAAAATGAAAAAAGTCAAGTTCCATAACGTTTTCTTGTGACTGTCATCAGTGGAACGCCGTCTTATAAAAATGTAATAACTAAAACACACACTTACATACATGTAGCTAATATGGTTTCAGGTAGAAATACAGCAGCTAACAAGTACAAAAAGCGAAGTTTGCACCTTTGCAATGTGTGAATATAGTGTATGTGAGAAAGGTAGTGGCAGATGAATGTGATACTGTATGAATGAATGTAATGGTGCGTGTGTATTACTTGAAGAGTGTGAGTGATACAACGTTTTCTTTCTGTTTACATAGCACAGGGTCACGAGTACGAATATACACAGCTTCCAACACCTGCAATTGCTTGAAGAAACGTGGGCAACGAATAACACTAAACCAGGAATTGTCAAACACCTTACGACATTCTGGACTGGACACCAAATGCTTGTACACTGCAGACTTCCTCTTGTCAACATCAAACTCCTCCTCATCACTACTCTCTCACGAATACGAGTGCGATGGGATGGACGATGGGATGGACGGCGGCATTGGAATGGAGGTGGAGGATGAGAGTAGTGATGAGGAGGAGTTTGATGTTGACAAGAGAAAGTCTGCAGTGTACAAGCATTTGGTGTCCAGTCCAGAATGTCGTAAGGTGTTTGACGATTCCTGGTTTAGTGTTATTCGTTGCGCACGTTTCTTCAAGCAATTGCAGGTGTTGGAAGCTGTGTATATTCGTACTCGTGACCCTGTGCTATGTAAACAGAAAGAAAACGTTGTATCACTCACACTCTTCAAGTAATACACACGCACCATTACATTCATTCACACAGTATCACATTCATCTGCCACTACCTTTCTCACATACACTATATTCACACATTGCAAAGGTGCAAACTTCGCTTTTTGTACTTGTTAGCTGCTGTATTTCTACCTGAAACCATATTAGCTACATGTATATAAGTGTGTGTTTTAGTTATTACATTTTTATGTGACGGCGTTCCACTGATGACAGTCACAAGAAAACGTTATGGAACTTGACTTTTTTCATTTTTGCTGTTGTTATGAGTGCACAATTTATCTTATTTATTGCCATTTTACGGCTATTTTATAACAAAAATATTATTGAAAACCCAGAATCGATTTTCTCGTTCCTATCATCAGTGGGAAAAAACGGAACTAAGGATACAAACAAAGAAACTGAAGTTAAGTACTGTAAATAGAAAGGTGTTAGAAATAACATCAAGATACAAGTGCAATAAAACCACTAGAGGGAACGCAAAAAAGGTAACACGATTACATAACCAAAGGCGAGAAGGCACTGAACGAAGTGTCAACCTACGAATACAACTTCAGTGCAACAATGTGCTCTTTCTGCTTACACAAAACAGGCTTATGAATACGTATACAAACTGCCTCTAGGACTTTCAACTGTTGGACATAACGCGCACGACACACAGTACTGAAAAATGAGAGTCATCATACACACCAAGACAGTCAGGACGAGATAACAAGTGTAGATACACAGCCGACTTCTTACGTTATGTCCAACTGCTTCTAGTGTGTCGTGAAAGTTATGATGATTCTTGGTTCAGTGTTGTTCGTTCTGCAAGTAGTTTCAAGCAGTTGAAAGTTCTAGAAGCAGTCTACATTCGCATTCGTGATCCAAATCTTTGTAAACAAAAAGAAAATGTCACCGCACTTACGCTATTCCAGTAAATTCGTACTCACACACACTTGCACATGCATGTCCATTGTCACACTGCACTTGCTGAATTTCCTATCATTTCTCACCTCACCTATAGTTTATTACCTGTGCACATTGTTCCTAGGTTTGTGCTATTTTTCTTACTATGCGTGTATCCTCGCTGTTCCACTCCAAGTGTATAAATCCTATTGTAGTTTCATCATTCTCTTTAGTCACGAATTCCATTGATAATTGTGACAAGAAAACGTTCTGGAATACATGTACATGATTCGTCCCCATGGTTGTGATATGAGTGCGCATTTAGTTATATTCATTGCATTATTAAGATTATTGTCTCCACGTCGCCTTTTTACATTATTATTATTATTATTATTATTATTGTGGAAGAGAAAAAGACATATGTATACGAGTTAAGAGTAACTCTGCATCACTGTAACATGATACTATATACAGTCAGAAAGTGCAATACCTTGAACCTTCCAAGTTGGAAGGCTGTCGGTTAGCGCTACGGAGATGTGTTGAAGCTAGGTGTCAGGACGTCGAATGTTTCAGTACTCTGTCAGTTTTGTGCCTAGTTATTGCACTTTCTGACTGTATATAGTATCATGTTACAGTGATGCAGAGTTACTCTTAACTCGTATCCATATGTCTTTTTCTCTTCCACATTTATTTATGGCTCAACATCCGAGTTTCAAATTACTATTATTATTATTATTATTATTATTACCTAACCATATGAATGTCTCAGTACTCTGTCAGTTTTGTGCCTAGTTGTTGCACTTTCTGACTGTATATAGTATCTAGTTACAGTGGTGGAGAGTTACTCTTAACTCGTTTCCATATGTCCTTTTCCTTTCTACCTAACCATATTTTACTTATTTATTCAACATCTCCTGGCTTGTCTCAAGACTCCCAATATTTAAAAAACGTCCGGTGACAGCCAACTTCCGTGGAAAACTAGCTAGCTGCAGTCCACGCAGAGCCTTTCATTACTTTGTCACAGTTGAAAACTCATTTCGTTCTTGGCCAATTTGCTTGACAAGTCTGTGGGTTGAACAAGTCCTACAAAATATCCCCTTCCATGTAAAACAAGTACTAGCACTTACGGACGCAAGATGGTAGGTTCTTCCAGAAGCCATCTGTTCCACAGGCCAGGTCGTTCTTCAGAATGTGGACATGGTAACCAGTCTGACAGACAACATTCAGTGTCTTGTTGTCAATGGAAACGTATCCTGGTAGAGTGAGCTGTGATTGATCAACGCTGCAGTCTGTACAGGAGTGAGTTCAGAAACACACAGTGAGCTGTGATTGATCAACACTGCAGTCTGTACAGGAGTGATTCCAGAAACACACAGTGAGTTGGGATTGATCAACACTGCAGTCTGTACAGGAGTGAGTTCAGAAACACACAGTGAGCTGTGATTGATCAACACTGCAGTCTGTACAGGAGTGAGTCCAGAAGCACACAGTGAGCTGTGATTGATCAACACTGCAGTCTGTACAGGAGTGAGTCCAGAAGCACACAGTGAGTTGGGATTGATCAACACTGCAGTCTGTACAGGAGTGAGTCCAGAAACACACACCCATGCTTTTTTCGTTTTTTTCCTGACGATAACGCCTCCTTTACTGCCAAAAATGGAATGCATTGTACCATCACGAAGGATTAGAACACAACACGATTGTTTTTAGAAAACAACACGAAAATGAAGGAAATAATTTTTTATGCGAGAAAGTAATCTTGAAAAAAGATGCTCGGCGTGCAAACCAAGTTCCCATTAGAAATGCAACATTAATGGCATTAGAAGGAGTAGAAATTACATCCCCAGAACATGCATGTCAGCTGTTTTACTAATACACACTGCTGATAGTAATAATCTTATCTGCTAGAAAAAAGAGGATATCTACGTAGAGGACACCCCACTGTTTGAGTGCCATGCAATAAACACAGACGTGAATGAACAAATCCATGCAGTTTCTTACATGCAGTGCATGACCTGTCTGTCTAGTGCAAAATCTGTAAAATCTCTTGTGGGCCTACAAAAGATACGGCAGCTCACAGCCATCTCAATGGGGTACCGTTGTTATCTGCATCGCACATAAGTTGTGCAGGCACTTGCACACTTCTGGGGTTCTTGAAATGATAAACTGCAGGTAATCTGGAGAGTTCGTATCTCGACCACTGTAACTAGCCACTGTAACTAGCCACTGTAACTAACCACTGTAACTAGCCACTGTAACTAACCACTGTAACTAGCTACTGTAATATACAGAGCGAAAGGGAAATCACTACATTTACCGTCCATTTCAAAACTATAGACGCGTACCTAGGCAAAACCGTTATGCCAGCATTTATACCACATAAAATCTGTGATTTTTTTCCAAATTGGGCGGCTGTTATCCAATCGTTTAGAAACTATATTTATGAGAGTAATTGCGGACCGGACTTTAGCAATATTCCGAAAACTATTCTCAAAACGTTTAGCCAAATTTGAAATGTTTCAAAAACACTGCGTGTCTATAGTTTTGAAATGGACTGTAGGCACAAAACTGACAGAGTGAAAAACTGACAGAGTGAAAAACTGACAGAGTGAAAAACTGACAGTGGTGTACATTTACTCTAGTTACTAACATCCAAATTTTCAATTTCGTTTTCATTTGTTATTGGCAGAACATCCGAGTTTCAGATCATTGTTACTGTTGCACAATTTGCTCATTCCAATCATTCATTCTCATCTCTTTGTTTGTTTAGAGAAAGCAACATTTCTCCGCACCCTCCTTCGGGAGAGTGAACCATTTTTATGAAACGAAGTGAAGGAGGGAATGGAGCGGAGTATTACTCTTAGAGAGCACGGACAGCCAGTGTCACTGTGGAAACGCGACTTGCAGCTGGTCGGCTTGTTGGTCACCCATAGCTCTGTCAACGCGGGCATGGAGCTGATGCGAGCGTGCGACCGAAGTTGCACTGACTAGTTGGCAGAGGCTAGCGGATCTCGACGACGTGTACTGCGGCCTCAGTAACGGAGCTGCTACCCAAAACCGGCAACGCAACGGCTGCAGAATATTGGAATGTTCGAGTCTGCCCTGTTAGTTCTGTCAATGTGTTGTGCAAGTAATGTCTTCTTCCTAAATGTTCGAAACCTTTTTGCAAATTGCCTGTACATTTCAAAATGGGTTACCCATCTTGTGTAGCTTTCCACTACATAGTTCTCGGCTGTAGTTGTTATCATGTATACTCGTATTACTATTAGGTTAGTTCGCCATTACATGTTGTTGTTTATTTTACTTCACCAAATGAACAGGCAGAGATGCCAATGTATGTACCGTCAGCTGTTATGATATCTGTATTCATCCTTTTCCTGTGTTATTTGTTGAAGTAAATAGTTGACATTTTGTAGTCAGCCGTTTCCAGTTGTATTTATTCAAGTAAATAGCTGACATTTCGTTGGGTTTTTAGGATTGTATTATTTATTCCTTTTTGCCTATTCTGCAGTTGCATGCGTGTGTGTTCCTCTTTGGCTTCGCTCGTTCCTCTTTTCTTTTGTTCGCTTGGCTTATGCAAAGGCTAGCCAAGCTTGCTTGGTGATGTGAACGTGAACAAGCATAATAAAAATAAAAATAATAATTCTGATCTCCCGTGATTTGTGGAAATATTGTGGACGTACCGACAATGCAGAAATATTTCAATCTCGCCTTTTCGAGATTTGCCTCTGTTGATCCAGCGTGAGGTCTTCCTCCAGCCCTGGTGAAGATTCGATTTTCTCCAAATGCGCCCCAATTTAGTCCCCACTCAAATACACGGGGTGCAATCAGCACGTCATTGATTGTTGCAGGTAGTCTTCCATTTACTTGTGCACAATCACTTCTAGCATCGTCATGGGATGCCAAACCTGGCCTTGCCGTGTCAATTGCATACACAGATTCACGAACCCAGCTGATTGTTGCTGTGGAACAAAACAAACGTGAAGAACAGTCAAATATCAAACGTATAAATACCCCAGACATCACTACGCTACATTTTATACCATGTGCACATCCCTACAAAATAAAGCGGGTAATTAAAGAGACAAATAAAGATGCAAAGACAACAAAGGAGTAGTAGGTGCTGCAAGAGCTGTGCAGGTCAGGTGCAGTGCACTCCTCCGTCCATGACTGTCACGACGCATGTCGTGATTCTATTCAGCTATACATAATGCAATACAAGTCATTATATTACTACATGTACAGGAGTCGCGATCTGGCTTCACCTTTTTTTCTCCTCGTTTTTCACTTACATACGTAGTACCTCGCGAGTTCACCATTCTGGGCTAACACCCAGACCACGGGGTGTCGACCATGACATGACATCCATCTTGTTCTTTTCTGTTCAGTTAGTCTTTTTCCGTTTCACCTTGGGGCAACAGCAAGTTTCTTCGCTCTTGCCATATCACTTCAAAGGAACGGAAACTGTTTTAATACTCTATATCCTTGTGCGGTTTGAACTCACCCCTAGCTCTCCCACTCACTGTACCCAAAACTTCATTCCCAAAACTTCATTCCGCACAAACTGGTGCCGAAACCCGGGAAACTCTTCTAGTATTTTTGTTGAAGCTCTCCGTTGGAAGTTTCTCCGCTCGTGCTCTTACAGTTCGAGTCATCCCGGCGAATAACTGTCGACTGTAGATTTGCAGTACACCCACTTCGTAGACTAGTATACAGTCGTATTAGTCATGCCAAAGAAAAAGTTTCTTGGTACATATCTCTGTACAGAAACTCGGCGCCGTGATCGATGTTTATATCACTGAAGCACAAGCCCTCGCCAACGCAGCTACATCAAGTGACCACGGGGCCGATGACCCTGACACTCACAGTGACAGTGACCAGCGGGGCTCGGCGCGACCCCGTTCGCAGCACTCTGCCTGCTGTCCTGACGAGCAAGCCCAGCCTCCACTCCTGAGAACAATCCACTTGAGCGTGCGGGAAAGCTCCGGCATTGACCCACCGACTCCCTGTCCGGATGGAGATATCAACTCCTACTTGCCTTTTGTTCCGCTGGCCTGGGTAGCTGCTTGCCTGTCCATATTTGCCATAGCTAAAAAATATGGTCATCTCCCCTAATAAATGTCGTTCCACCTACCCGTACCCATCGTCCGTTGTGTCTTGGGAGTATCACCCTTTCCATACTCAGCAATTGTGAAAACAGATAAAGTACAAAAAGCAACCAACTTCATGACTAATACCGCCGAAGTCGCAACTTCTAAGTTAGATAAAGAACAAGAACTAATAAAAAAGAATGTCAAAAAGACATTGATGCTAGAGAAGGACTTGTTTCCAACAGTTGAAGATAAACTTGGACTTCAAGGCAACTTACGAACACATTTGTCAATATTCCACCACAGACTGCCGGCCGCATGGTTGCAAAATGGGTTCCCATAATCAATAGTCCTGTGACCTGGTTTGCAAAGAACTGAGCCATCGCTATTAACCTTAACATAGCGATTTGCAATATTTCCAGCAGGTTTACAATCTGAGAAAAACACATACATCATGATAAGAGTACAATGTGTTGTGATCTCGAACTCGTCAGTCACTGAACTGATTTTATTGTAAAGAAGGCACGAACTTATAGAGTGAGAAGAAGAGTATAGCGAGATAGAGAGCGGTAGAAGGAGAGCCACTGGACAACTAGATAGTGTATCAATAAGCGCACGAGGGGAAAGCTAGACAGTATGTCTCTAGACATCCCCAATAGGTATTGTACGAAAGGCCAGTGAATAGTACTAAAGAGTGAAGTCAACCACAACACAGACAATAGCTTCAGACAATCATGACAGGCATGATACGGATGATATAACATCTCTCCTTTCGAGCAAAAAGTGAAAACAGAGGGCAAAGAGGCCAAATAGAACTGGAGTATTTGATACTAGAGCCAGCAGAGAAAGAGCGCAACCATGCGTTATGTGGAAGGAGTGTGAGCACAAAGAGCAAGACGCAGAGGTCACAGTGCAACTCTACGAGTACAGAATACAAGTCATGTAGAAAGTACATGGAGTTACATGGAGAGTCCATGTCAGCATCGCACTCACGTACAGCATGACTGTTTGGTGCTGTGGTGGTACTTACAGTAACACCACACACGGATTTCTGACTTGTGTCAAGTTGGCGCTGTTGCACGTTGACAAGTGACCAAGTAACAAACGGTTCGTTTCTTGTGAGTCTTTGGCTGTAGCTGGGCAATCACGCCGAGGGTGAGCTGCACCACCACAGACTCGATGGATCGTTACTACACTGAGGCAACGGTGTTGGAGATCGAGCAGTATGACGTTGTGTTGTCTGCGGTTTCCGCCGCGTTTCCGAGGGGCAGTGAACCCGGGAGAGACTTTCGGAGCGCCATCTCTGTCCTCTCCGTTCGCAGGTAAGTTTCGGCCTGCTCGACAGTTATGGTAGCAGTTTGAGGCGCTTGACGGAGGAGGAAGACTTGGGCATCGGCCGGGAGGGCCACGATCAGTTGTTCTCGAACGAGGAGGTTATTGACGTCGTCCGAGGACTATTCAGGAGCTGCAATGAGACTTACACGAGGAGCTTTGACCGGTAGGATCGCGGAGGCAGGGAGGCTACTTAGAGGCAGACGGACGGATTCTGCTTAGAGTTAGAGGTAGACGGACGGATTCTGCTTAGAGGCAGACGGACGGGTTCTGCCAAGAGGCAGACGGACGGTTTCTGCTTAGAGAGAGACGGACGGTATATGCAGGGAGGCAGACGAACGGTTCTGCATTGAGGCAGACGGACGGTTTCTGCATTGAGGCAGAATTGCTAGAGAGAGCCCGAGTGTAAGGGCTAAATCGGGTAAAGAGGAGTACAGTTTGAGGACTACATTGCAAGCAACTCGGCTGGATTCGTAATCAAGCCGCTTCTGACACCATGTTGTGATCTCGAACTCGTCAGTCACTGAACTGATTTTATTGTAAAGAAGACACGAACTTATAGAGTGTGAAGAATAGTATAGCGAGATAGAGAGCGGTAGAAGGAGAGCCACTGGACAACTAGATAGTGTATCAATAAGCGCACGTGGGGAAGGCTAGACAGTGTGTCTCTAGACATCAATAGGTATTGTACGAAAAGCCAGTCAATAGTACCGAAGAGTGAAGTCAACCACAACACAGACAATAGCTTCAGACAATCATGACAGGCATGATACGGATGATATAACACAATGAACTATTTTAAACAAAATGTAACGCACAGTGTATGGGGATCGCGGTGGTGTTAAGGCCGATTCATACTTCATTTCGCGTATGAGAAAGCCATCGCGGGGCCGTCGCACGATGACTTTACCGTACACAAAATAGTTGAGCCCAGATGAACTTTTTTCGCGACGCGATGCGTTTCCCGTCACCGAAACGAATTATGGATCGGCCTCTACAAGATCATGCAGTTGTGGTTTGTACAGTGCGTTTCAAAAAGACTAGCATTCAGGTTTTTGTTTTGGAAAGTATGAAGATAAGGGGAATCTGGAGAACAGAGTATACAAGAGCTTAATAGGGCAGGGAAAGTGTTCTGTAGAAAGTAGAGAAAGATTTCACGAGACGTTAAGGAGTTGAATTTGGGCAAGGTTTCTGGCCCCCTCCCGTGTTTTAAAACTGGAAGCCTATATCGATAATTTAATCAAAAACCCGCTATTCATCTACGCCTTGTGGCTGCGAATGAGTTCTGCTGACCATCAAGCTGTGGGTTCAAATTACAACCTTGAAATCCAAGCTTTTTTCATTTTTTTGTCAATCAAGCTGTGCAGATAAAATATTCAAGAAAGTGGCTTATCCAAACGTTGGAGCTGGTGCTGGTGGCCGACTACCCTGACATTTGACTGGTTCACGGACGTGAACACTTACATGCACAAGACACAGAAACAGTGTTATACTGCGTTTCAAAAGTATAGACCTGTAGACTTTTTCGAATAATTCAAATTTGGTTTGAGCTTTTTGAGAAATTTCTTTGGAATATTGCTCAGGCAGCTCACGCAATTTTTCTCATGTAAATGTGTAAGCGATGGGATAACAGACGCCCAATTTCGAAATTTTTTTTGCACAAAGTGATCACAAATTTGATGTGGTATAGATGCGGGCCTAACGGTTTTTTGAAACCAGAGGTCTGGACTTTTGAAAGGCACTATAGTGAGAAAAAATCATTGAACTGAAGCTACGTGATGCACGTCGATCAATCGTCTTCTTGTAGATACGTTGTGACATGTGGTATGTTTAGAATGTTTACGCTCAACCATTATAATTTACGTCAGGAGTCATCGCCGCCCTCTAACACCTCTTACAGGGGACAGGAGTCTACGGATCTAGAAAGTCGTCGGAGTCACACGGATGGCTTGTCCAGGCCATGGCCTTGAGAGTGAGTCGCATTCTTTCTACGGTGATGGTAAATTGTATCGCAGATCAAAGAATTTGTTTGTTCAAAAGCAGAATTGGGACCCATGCCGAGCTTCAACCTTTACTTTGCTTTGACTAGTCGTCAGAGACTTTGCTTTGACTGGTTTGTTGTAAGAACGCGAAAATGAGTTTAGACGTACATACATGAGCGATTTATACCTGTTTCATGCAATCGCGCAGAATGTTTCTTCGAGGCCACAGAGAGGTTTTCAAAGCAGTTGAAATGGTAAGATGGCAGCCTCCGCTGTAGATATCCAGGACAACAAATTATTTTGAAACACACTGTTATTCAACATCACTAGGCCCAACTTCAGGCTTAGGGCCGCGGAAAAGCATTTTTGTGAGAAACTCATATTTTTCCGTTTTTCTCTTTCCAATGCTGCGATGGCCGCCATTCGGTCGTGGAGGTCCTGTTCCATCACTTGTCAGCACCAAGCACACCGGGTTGGTCACATCCATTATCAAATTTTATCCTGAGACTGGCGTTAGCTCGTCAGATCCTTGTCCCTTGGTGACCATTGGATTATCAGCTGACAGTCTATTATTCACAATGTCCGCTTCAGTCTCCAACTTTGCTGTTTGTCTATGTGGCGACGTAGCTACAGGAGCCAATGGCAAATAAGGTGATGGTGGCAATGGTGGCTGCATCACCATTCCGATTTTAGGTAGTGGTTTATGATGCTGTCTGCATTGCCCTGGCTGTGGAGCTGCTACCTCACGTGTCTGCATTGCCCTGGCTGTGGAGCTGCTACCTCACATGTCTGCATTGCCCTGGCTGTGGAGCTGCTACCTCACATGTCTGCATTGCCCTGGCTGTGGAGCTTCTACCCCACATGTCTGCATTGCCCTGGCTGTGGAGCTGCTACCTCACATGTCTGCATTGCCCTGGCTGTGGAGCTGCTACCTCACATGTCTGCATTGCCCTGGCTGTGGAGCTGTTACCTCACATGTCTGCATTGCCCTGGCTGTGGAGCTGCTACCTCACATGTCTGCATTGCCCTGGCTGTGGAGCTGCTACCTCACATGTCTGCATTGCCCTGGCTGTGGAGCTGCTACCTCACATGTCTGCATTGCCCTGGCTGTGGAGCTCCTACCTCACATGTCTGCATTGCCCTGGCTGTGGAACTGCTACCTCACATGTCTGCATTGCCCTGGCTGTGGAGCTGCTACCTCACATGTCTGCATTGCCCTGGCTCTGGAGCTGCTACCTCACATGTCTGCATTGCCCTGGCTGTGGAGCTGCTACCTCACATGTCTGCATTGCCCTGGCTGTGGAGCTGCTACCTCACATGTCTGCATTGCCCTGGCTGTGGAGCTGCTACCTCATATGTCTGCATTGCCCTGGCTGTGGAGCTGCTACCTCACATGTCTGCATTGCCCTGGCTGTGGAGCTGCTACCTCACATGTCTGCATTGCCCTGGCTGTGGAGCTGCTACCTCACATGTCTGCATTGCCCTGGCTGTGGAGCTCCTACCTCACATGTCTGCATTGCCCTGGCTTTGGAGCTGCTACCTCACATGTCTGCATTGCCCTGGCTGTGGAGCTGCTACCTCACATGTCTGCATTGCCCTGGCTGTGGAGCTGCTACCTCACTTGTCTGCATTGCCCTGGCTGTGGAGCTGCTACCTCACATGTCTGCATTGCCCTGGCTGTGGAGCTGCTACCTCACATGTCTGCATTGCCCTGGCTGTGGAGCTGCTACCTCACATGTCTGCATTGCCCTGGCTGTGGAGCTGCTACCTCACATGTCTGCATTGCCCTGGCTGTGGAGCTGCTACCTCACATGTCTGCATTGCCCTGGCTGTGGAGCTGCTACCTCACATGTCTGCATTGCCCTGGCTGTGGAGCTGCTACCTCACATGTCTGCATTGCCCTGGCTGTGGAGCTGCTACCTCACATGTCTGCATTGCCCTGGCTGTGGAGCTCCTACCTCACATGTCTGCATTGCCCTGGCTGTGGAGCTGCTACCTCACATGTCTGCATTGCCCTGGCTGTGGAGCTGCTACCTCACATGTCTGCATTGCCCTGGCTGTGGAGCTGCTACCTCACATGTCTGCATTGCCCTGGCTGTGGAACTGCTACCTCATATGTCTGCATTGCCCTGGCTGTGGAGCTCCTACCTCACATGTCTGCATTGCCCTGGCTGTGGAGCTGCTACCTCACATGTCTGCATTGCCCTGGCTGTGGAGCTGCTACCTCATATGTCTGCATTGCCCTGGCTGTGGAGCTGCTACCTCACATATCTGCATTGCCCTGGCTGTGGAGCTGCTACCTCACATGTCTGCATTGCCCTGGCTGTGGAGCTGCTACCTCACATGTCTGCATTGCCCTGGCTGTGGAGCTGCTACCTCCCATGTCTGCATTGCCCTGGCTGTGGAGCTGCTACCTCACATGTCTGCATTGCCCTGGCTGTGGAGCTGCTACCTCACATGTCTGCATTGCCCTGGCTGTGGAGCTGCTACCTCACATGTCTGCATTGCCCTGGCTGTGGAGCTGCTACCTCACATGTCTGCATTGCCCTGGCTGTGGAGCTGCTACCTCACATGTCTGCATTGCCCTGGCTGTGGAGCTCCTACCTCACATGTCTGCATTGCCCTGGCTGTGGAGCTGTTACCTCACATGTCTGCATTGCCCTGGCTGTGGAGCTCCTACCTCACATGTCTGCATTGCCCTGACTGTGGAGCTGCTACCTCACATGTCTGCATTGCCCTGGCTGTGGAGCTGCTACCTCATATGTCTGCATTGGCCTGGCTGTGGAGCTGCTACCTCACATGTCTGCATTGCCCTGGCTGTGGAGCTGCTACCTCACATGTCTGCATTGCCCTGGCTGTGGAGCTGCTTTCTCACATGTCTGCATTGCCCTGGCTGTGGAGCTGCTACCTCACATGTCTGCATTGCCCTGGCTGTGGAGCTGCTACCTCACATGTCTGCATTGCCCTGGTTGTGGAGCTGCTACCTCACATGTCTGCATTGCCCTGGCTGTGGAGCTGCTACCTCACATGTCTGCATTGCCCTGGCTGTGGAGCTGCTACCTCATATGTCTGCATTGCCCTGGCTGTGGAGCTGCTACCTCACATGTCTGCATTGCCCTGGCCGTGGAGCTGCTACCTCACATGTCTGCATTGCCCTTGCTGTGGAGCTGCTACCTCACATGTCTGCATTGCCCTGGCTGTGGAGCTCCTACCTCACATGTCTGCATTGCCCTGGCTGTGGAGCTGCTACCTCACATGTCTGCATTGCCCTGGCTGTGGAGCTGCTACCTCACATGTCTGCATTTCCCTGGCTGTGGAGCTGCTACCTCACATGTCTGCATTGCCCTGGCTGTGGAGCTGCTACCTCACATGTCTTGCTTCTTGTCCCCATAGGAGTTGTTGATGAGGGGAGCATAGTGACAGGTCAGCACATCTGCAATGCAGTGATGGGTACGAGTTTGTCTAGCTCATAAGTTCCATCATCTTGAACCACTCAGCCGGGATTACACTGGACTGGTGTCAGGCAGGCCACGGATGTGTAGTGTAGTGTTCTTAGACCTCAGATAACCCGCTTGTGACAAGGAGAAGTCTGTGCGCCGTGGACGAGCTCTGAATCGTGGAGCAGATAGTGGTGATCAGTATAGTAGAAGACTTGACTACGGTCATTAGTGAGGCAAGGGACAAGGTAAGGCAAAGCGCAATATCACTGGAGGAGTCCATCACTTCGGCAGGCAAGGCCAGGAACGACACGAAAACGGCCAAGGAGAGTTAAAAAGCTCGTACCATGCGAATACGCACGTATCCTCGACTCTTTGAACTTGTACAGATAAACATGCGGTGAGCCCGGTTCAAAAACCAATCGCTCGGTTTGACTGTTCAAATCCGTTCACCAAACAAGGGTGCCAGAGGTGCGTCATGATGGAAAATCGTCAAAGCAATTTCAAAATCAAACCTCTTTCCCTGCTCTGAAGCCGACAACGAGGACAGTGGACTTTTGGAGATAATTTGCAGCAAAAGCCCACGTGAAAGAGAACAGTTTTCTTGGTAGGGAACTCAGTACGGAGTAACTCAGTTAGTTCGTCACCACCGGAGCAAGCTCAGCCGAAGCTCAAGTTTAAGTCCAAGAAGGCAAGATCCGGAAGGAAGCTAGATCCTCTGCACGACTCGTAGTCCATTCGAATTAAAATTGAAATACCATGCCATACCATACCAATTGAGTGTAAGCCCCTTACTTTCATCATAATATGCGATAGTTCAATGACAGATACACTTTAGCTCTTTGATTGAAGCATCACTAGCCTGGAACGATAGGTCCCTGGTTTGAGACCTGGTGGTTACCGACAATTATTTGTTCGCACTTTCCCCATTTTTCATTCCCTCAACTAGTGAACATTAAACCACTGAACGCATTATACATTTTAGGGTTATAAAACACATGAAACAAAATTCAAAAAAATAATATGTTTCGCTCACCTGAAGTATAAGTTGCTACGGGTTGGTTGGCTGCAGGACAAATTGCCAGTAAACAAAGAAAATAGCTTTATTTATTTGCTTGTTCATCTTGTAATTCACCAGATATACAGGCATTGCTGCCGTCGAGTTTAACCATAGGACAAGACTTTCAATAAAGAATATAAAAATGGCAGTAAAACAGAGAGGTTTCAGGCTGGCCAAGAGAGTGCTCAATACCGAGTGGTAGAGCTGGTTCAAACAATAGGAGGACAGAGGAAGTGTTTTTACTCAGAGTTTCACGCACTAAGCGATCATCAGAAAACAGTAAATAAGATCAACTGTGCACTTATGACAACAGCAAAACAATTATAAAAAGTAATCAAGAAATACGCATGCTCCATCACGTTCAGCAACACGGTATCGCATTCATCTGCTACTGCCTTTCTCGAACACACTATATTCACACACAGGAAAGGTGTAAACTTCGCTCTTAGTACTTGCTGGCAGCTGCATGTCTACCCGCCTCTGTACGTTTGTATCCCTGGTGATATTTGTGCCAGGAGAGCACTATAAAAGTGGTGCTCTTCATGCACAGTTCTCCTCAGCCTACTCAAGCTCAACTGATGAAGGGTGAATTCCCCGAAAAACTGTGTATTGAACAGGGAGTGGTGCTGTTAAGGACATTGGCGGATGTACATTCATGTCGCTGACGATACTGACAGGCCCATTGGACAATATGGTCAAACCACGACTCAAGGGCGCCAAGCAACATTCCATACAGCATTGTTGGATCAAAACTGCAAAGATCAATTAACGGGGGAAGGTATTCAAACAAGAATCAAACAAAATCTGAATGTCTCAGTGAAATAGCACTGTACTGTGACTAGGACCGTTTAGACCATGGACAGTAAGTTTTTTTTTGTTTGAACTTTTATTTTACATTGCAAACCAAACAGGCATTTATGCCCAATATTATGATGGTAATAGAGTAAGTGGGAAAGCAGTCAATTAGAAATAATTATTTGTACCGGTAATTACAAGCCAAGTTTAAACAGAATTACCAATCAGAGGGAAGTGGTAAAATAAGGAGTGATGCCAGAGGGAGGTACTATTTTCGGCTGTAAAGCAGCAGTAACAAGCAGTAGTTTACCACAACTGTCGTTTCGCCGTGTAGATAAGGACGGCTCATCAGGTGTGCAAGAATAGACTCGGACGGCGAGCCAAGGATAAATTTAAACTTATTTTATCTTACTTATTATTGGCTCTCCATCCGAATCCATTCGAGTACAAGTAAACGCGGATAAATATAAATATGTGCAAAACGGTACTACTGAAGTAGTTATGACCAGCTGTGCACCAATGTTACCAAATAGTTTTTAAAACAAGTGGGACAACAGGGCACAAACCTGAAGAGGAGTACTGAGACATTCCACGACCTGAAACCTAGCTACTACACATCTACAAAACACACGCCTTCATTTAGCTTTCCATCCCTTCTTTGGATCTTTCCTGCTCTGAGCCTCCCAAGTTTGATAGTTATCGGTTTGCGCCTCATGAGTTTGTTATAGTTTGGTGCCAGGTCATTGAATATCTCAACGTTCCTGGTCAGTGCTTTGCCCTGCCGCCGGTGGCAATTTCTGACTGTACATTATGTGCATTATTTGGTGGACAGTTGGTCATAACTCGTAACAATGTCATGTTGTCCTGTCAATGGAAGCTAGGATAACGGTGAGGCACAAAGTTATGCGTTAGAGTTCACCAACTGAACCAAATTTGCAACAGTCAGACTTGCACAAGGTATCCCCGGACTGGCAAGGAGTACAGAGATTTTCCACGGAAAGGAAGTGAGCTAGGAAGTGAGCTATAATATATCTTTTGCATGTTATCAGTGTATTTTGCATACTCAGAGTTATCGTGATGGATAATAGTCCTCAATTTGAATCACATTAATTTGCTCAGTTCTGTCAAGAGAACGCTATTCAACATCTCAGAACGCCCTCTTTTCACCCAGCCACAATGAGAAATACCGTGGACATGAGGTAAATGAGAGGCAGGTGGCGAAGACAGCATGCAATAAGGAGTTAATGCAATCCATAACACACACGAAGTCAAACAAAGTCCAATTATACTTCCTCCGGAAACGAAAACTTCGTGACTTTTTCACTGCGTTTTGCTGCTGTTATTTCGCTCAATCTCCCTCTCTGGTTCTGTCAGCCCGAAAAACTGACATGACATTTAGGAAGTGAAGGAATGCAGGATTCATATTTTGGAGAGCCGACAGTTGTCACAGAGCAAGGCTGTCGACGCTGCAAACAAAGCAAAGCGAACATGTTTTTCATTCTTCATCCACCAAGCGAAATGGGAAGAAAAGCACTGCGCTCACTGCTCGTCGTAGCTATTTCTTAGTTCAGAACTTGACAGAGCAGGACAATGGCCCCGAGGAGCAAGAAGAGTGGAAAATGAATGGCAAGAAATCTTCACCATCCCTGAACCGCCAGTCTGCATGCGAACAGTTCAGCAAGATGTCAAAACTTCAAAGCGCAGAGATGATGTGACAATCGTCACTTCGCGCAGCAGAGCAAGATAAACAAGTTCAAAATAGAAGTCATTCAGCCACAGCAGAGCCCAGACCTCAACGTGGATGATCTCGCCTTTCCCAGCAGCCTTGATGAAGCGTCCTTGGTCGCAAAGGAGAATATGATCGCGGCAGTCGGGAAGTGCTGGTACAACTATGATATCCCTCGGAGGAAATTTGAAATGTTTGGCATTTCCTGTGTTTGTTGTTCCTGGGCATCCTCGAGCGAGAGCAAAGGCAGTATTGAGTACCAGCGCTTCAGCGCTATAATGGTCTCCGCCGAGATGTTGGAGAAGGATTTCAGGTAACAGCGAAGACGATCAGGGACGCGGAAAAGCTTCTCCGTGACATACGACATCGCGTCGATCGACCTGCCACTTGGAACGGTTTCAGGGGTGATGATTCGAGCGATGACGACCCAGATTGAGAATCTACTCCCACGAATCAATCCTGTAGATATGTCGCTTGAATGTGTTGACATGTTTTTCTTCCAAAAGAACACTTTTGTTGAGCACAGTATCCCTTGAAAAGTCATGTCGAAAGGTCACGAAATTTTAGTTTATGAAGGAAGTAGTTAACTCAAAAGTGTTCTCATGACTTTCACCATTGTCTTCTAATGAATAAACCAGACCGCAGAGCATTGTATAGATGCGAGCCAAGTATAGTACAGTAGAGAAGTATGAGTAAGAAGGGTAGAACTCGGACAAGACCATGTACAATTAAGCGGGAAAAAACACTTCCCAAAGTCTGTGCACAAACGCTGCAAAAGAACTGGAATATAGGAGGGTAAAATATGATTATGGATCAGCCGTTCTGAACCGTGTCCATTAGATAATCCCATTCAATATAACTTTCTCTAATGTATTTGTGGCATGGCAAAACAGCTGATAAAAGGGTCTATATGTTCCAACCAGAAACCAAAGATTTACATTCACGCTTCACCGACATTCTGGGTGTGTATAAATACATAGAATTCTTTGCATATCAACTCGGACACTGAGCAATAGTAAATGTAAAAAAGAGAAAAAACACATGAGAACGAGTTATGGAGCAACTATCCACGAGAGATGTGTTAGAGCTAGGTCATCGTGTTACAGTCGTGGATAGTTGCTACATAACTCGTTCTCTTGTGTTTCTTCTCTTTTTTAAATTTTGTACATAATCATGATTTAGAAGGCAGGCATGATAATTATATAAACGACTATAAACGACTTACGTTTGCAGATAGGGAAATTAACCCACTTTCCGTTCTGGCAATACGCAGGTTTGGGATCTCTCTGGGTGTATCCTGACATACACTGCGCTGAACCATCAGCATTTACAGTAAGAACAGTAGTAGTATCCACTCCATCTACATTCTTGCAAATTCCTGAAAGAGACAATCAAGCAAAGAGTCATTGTCGTCAACAGCAGCAGTTCTATTAATCAGGTCACAAAGACTGCCGGCACAAATTACTTCTCGGACAGCATGCTCAAGTGTTATTTAGAAAGATTGTGCCACCAAAAAGGAGTGGGGGAGATCTAAGCCCGCGCGTCTGAGGGTGGCTGTCATGGACTGGGATTTGGTCGGTTCAAACATTACTTTCCATGTACGGCCCCGCTCTTGCAGTCGGTCAACGGACACCTGGAGAGACTGCGTGGCGACGTCTGGGGTCTGTTGGGAGGTGACTAAGCTGTACAAAGTTGTTTCATCAGCATAGACCTCCAAGCTGGCGCCATCAGCGAGAACATCTGGCGCTTCGTTGACGTACGCCAGGAGAAACGTTGGTCCAATAATGCTTCCCTGGTGGGCTTTAGTGGAGGTCATATACATAGATGATGTCCGCCCTCCAACGAGCAACTTTATGGAACGGGTGTCCAGGTTCCCACAGAGCTTGCCCAGGCAGTTTGGAGACCTTGCAAAGCGTCCGATGTTCTGAGGCCTCCTCGAAATCCAAACTGGTGCGACGTGAGCAGGTGATGGTCCTCAAAATACTTTACGATGTGTCTGTTTACAAGAGTTTCCATGACTTTCGAGATTTTGCACAGTAAGGATACGGGCCTGTAGTTCTTAAGGGTTGAGCAGGAAGATCGCTTTTGGACAGGAACCACGGTGGCCGTCTTCCACATCCTAGGTTGTACTCAAAACCGGAAGCATAAAGCAAATAATTTGGACAGTGGTTATGCGAGCTCATGAACACATTCCCTAAGGACGAGAGCAGAAATTTTATTTATTTATTTATTTATTTCTGCACCTCGTTGCATGTCAAGACAGCCAAATGAATTAATGAGAGGGTGAGACCAACCACGGAAGAAGAGAAAAAAGAAAATGAAGAGCACGTACACAAAGTGGGAAGGGATTAGCAACTTACAAAGCAATGGGATGCTCAGCGAGCTATGCAGTGGAAGTGGCGACTGTGACTTTGTTTACTGGGAGATACTGAAGTGCTGTCAGACGAGGGTACGGAGTTTGGGCATATCTGGAGCTTGTCTAACACTGGGAGGCAGTTGGAGCCACGTGGAGTAGGAGGAAAGGAAAGGGGAATTTACGAATAGGGTAGACCTAGCTAGGGGGAGACGAACGCAGCTTCGGGTGGTGCCACCTGAATTGAACCAATTAAGGGACTGTAAATGAGCAGGGTGCTGGTCAAGGAAAATTGAATGTGCCAGGGTGCACTTGGAAGCATCAAGGTAATGTTGCAGAGTGGTAGTGGATGCAGCAGCATACACGTCTAGATTTGTGATATAACGATCAGTACGGAATATGATTCGCAGTATACGGCGATGGAGAACTTCTTATTTACCTATGTGGGTTTTGTTAATGGTGGACCAGGCAGGGAAGCCGTATGTGAAGAGGGGAAGAATGTATGATTTATAAAAATTAATCCGGCAATTTTTGGGCAAATGGGACAAGTGACTTGACATTATGCCAACAGATCGGCATACTTTGGACGACACATGATCAGCATGGTGAGACCAGGAGAGGGCGGAATCTATGACAATGCCAAGGTGTTTATGGTGGGGCGGTACAGAGATAGGGTGACCGGGATCATCGGGAAAGTGGAAGATGGGCACTGGATCTGTGGGAGGGGGAAAAAGGAGGAGCTCGGTTTTGGTCACATTTGGCTTAAGGTACCAAGTGCTCATCCAGTGAACAATGTCGTTGATACAGGTCTGAACTTTGGGGTACAGGGTGGCGTGAGATGGGGAGGAAGCAAAGACAATGGTATCATCTGCAAACAAAGAAATATTGGGAATTGAATAGGGGAGGTCATTAACGTATGTGAGGAAGAGCAGGGGACCTAAAATGGAGCCCTGGGACACTCCGGATGTCACAGACTCGGGGTCAGATAAGGTTCCATTTACTGTGACGCACTGATTTCGGTCCAAGGGGTAGCTAGTTATCCAGGCGAGTAGGGAGCCGGAGACACCATGGGCACGAAGTTTGGCGATCAGGCCCTTGTGCCACACGGTGTCGAGGGCCTTGGAGAGGTCGAAGAAACAGATGCAGGAGACCTGCCGCTGGTCTTTTAGGGAGCAGAGGTCTTGGATTATGCGGGACAATTGCAGGGATGTGTTGTCCTTACGACGGAAGCCAGATTGTGCGGGATGAAGAAGAGGGGAGATATTGTCGTCCAAGCGATCGTACACTATTCTCTCTAGCAGTTGGGAGACGCAGGACAGGAGGGAGTTTGGTCGGTAATTAGACGGGTTGTTCTTGTCGCCTTTATTTTTGTACACTGGAATGACAGTGGCTGACTTCCATCGTGACGGGAATGTGCCGGAGGAGAGGGAAAGGTCAAAAAGCATGGAGAGTGGGCGGGCAATTGAGTAGCTCAGTTTCCTGAAGATCTCATTGGTGATCCTATCAGCTCCGGGGGATTTGTTCAAAGGCAGTCTTGCAATATACTTGTGAACAGTCGGTGAGGTGATGATCTGGGAGTGCAATGTAGTTGCTGGTGGAGGTAGGGAGGAAACAGTGGGAATAGGAGCATCGGGGTCAACCTGTAAGCCAGCACTGACGAAGTGGCGGTTCAATAAGTTACCAATGGATGCCGGAGAGGTGCTTGTTCGACCATTGGGGCCACCATCTTCGAAGGTATGACCCGGGCGCTGGTAGGATTTCGGTTGACGAATGAGCAGAGGGAGGGATGGGAGGCGAGGGTTTGTGGGAGATATCGTGGCACGGAGGTTGCGGATGTAGCAGCGATGGCAGGATCTGGAAAGACATTTTACATAGTTACGTTTGTGTTTGTATTTTTTGAAATTTGTAGGGGATGGGTATTTCCGGTAGATGCTGAAGAGATCGCTCTTGACTTTAATAGTTGCTTTCAGTGATGAAGTCATCCAGGGGCAGGGCTTGTGGCGTGATTTCCGAAGAGGAGGTAAGGATCTTCCTATATATAGGTCCGAGGCACCTTCAAGGATGAATGCGGAGACAGCCGTGTCGATGCAGTGGGAGGCAAGGACCTGAGACCAGGGTACATCTGCGAGAAAAACATTAATGGCATTCCACATGTTCTCGGTGGCACTCAGGACATTGTATTTTTGTGTAGATGGTGGGCTACGACAGGTGCTGGCTGCTGTGGGGGTAGACTTTGATGGGGAGAACTCAGCCAGCAGGACAGCATGGTCTGATGCGCTAAGAGGAGCCAGGTGTTGAATGTGGTTGAGTTGGTTAGGGATGTTGCTCGCGATAAGGTCTAGACAGCTGCCAAGTCCATTCAAGCGGAGGTGGGTGGGAAAGGTTACCGATTGGGTCAAATTATAGCATGAGAAGAGGTTGTCAATACTCAGACCCTGTGCATCCGTTTGGTCAGTTGAGCACCAGTCGGAATACATACAGTTGAAGTCGCCTGATATCACAAGGGCTTCGGCCTTCCTTTGAGTTGATTGCAGGGCTATTTGGAGGCGGTCGAGAAAAGTCGAGAAGTCATCCGTTGACGGGGAAGGAGCATGGTAGATACAGGTTACTGTTAGGTGGGTTGTTGGCAGGTCAGAAGGTGAGACAAGCTTATGTTCAGCGAGTGTAAGCCGAAGTGCTAGCGCTTCCAAGCCCGGTTGCTGAAAATCCAGTAGCTGATCAATGGAAGTACATAGACCTTCACGAACTAAGATTAGAACTCCTCCACGGTTCTGTCTATTTTCTAAAACAGGTCGGTCTCGACGGAAGCATTCATAGTGTGGCACGTGGAAAGCTTGTGTGGGAGTTAGCCAGGTCTCTGTGATGCATACTACGCTGGGTGTGGGGTCCTCACAGATTTGAATGAGTTCGCCAGACTTGTTTGCTATGGAGCGAGCATTAAGGACACAGATTGTAAGTCGGTGAGTAGCAGCATGTACAGAATGGGGGAAGAAAGGTGGGGCAAGAGCGTTGAGAGGCGTAGGGGTTGAAGTGGAAGAGGAGGGATAAAGGTTACACATTGGAAGCTGGCTTCGTCACTTTGGGGCTGTCCGCAAAACGCCACTTGCGTACTGAGTGGCTGATGGCTTCGGGCCAGAAGGCTCTGTCTAGTACACACTCTTCATGTTCTGCAGCCACAGTGACTCTGGAATACGATGTGTCAAGGTATTTCGATTCCGTGACGGAGCAATTTAATACCTCCACGTCCCTCGCTTTGCACCAGTCTCTGATGGAGTGAGCGTTGCAACCGCTGTTGATGCTTCCAACTTAGAGCACAATTTTGTTGATGGGCAATACTGTCAGGCCTTGTTAATTTATGGAAAAGAAAAAGGACCAAAGAACTGCAAGTTACTCTATAATGTCCAATAACACCACCAGTTACTACACACTCAGCTCATGCAATAGCATTGCACGACACTGACCGACCATACTGAAGTTCTACAAATAACTGGCTAATAGCTCTAGCACATCTTCGATGTGCACTCCCATAGCCTTCCAACTTGAATCGTGGGTTGACCGTATTGTCCAATGGTTTTGCCAGTATCGGCATGGACATGCGTGAACATCTGCCAAAGTCCTTCATGGCTGAGACTTTCAACTCGTGCTTATCTTGGTTGCGCTCAGCTTCCCCTCCTTATGGTATTTCTATAACTTAGAACCTCCGAAGTTGGAAGGCTGTTGGAGTGCGTATCCAAGATGTGCTAGAGCTATTAGCCAGTTATTTGTATGACGTCAGCACCATCAGTCAGTGTAGTGCAATGAGCTAGAGTTGTAAGTTTGTTTGTTTGATTGTTTAGCTTTATTTTACTTCAGCAGAAGCACAGCCAAAATCTGCCTTCTCAATGGGCGTATTGCCACAGTTCTCGCAAAATGATGAAGTTGGTGATATAAGAAAAGGAGGAAGAGGAAAATACAATCATGAACAAGGCACAAAGAGAAGATGGAAACAAATCAATGAGGGAGTACTACAAGTAATGAATTGGAATTTGATGAATTTTTCATGAAAATAATGCAACGGATCCAAAGGTTCCAGAGTTAAGGGAATGTTGACAGTTATGCGTCTGAGATCTTAGGAGATGGTAAGAGAGTTTAAGATATCGTTTGTAATTGCTTTCTTAAATGCAGAAGGAATTGTGATGGAGCGGACATCAGACGGCAGTAAGTAAGTTAGTTGTAGAACGTCAGTACTGTCGGTCAGTGCCGTGCAATGTTATTGCATCAGCTGGTTGTTTAGTATCTGGTGGTGTTAGTGGACATTCTAGCGTAGCTTGTAGTTCCTTGGTCCTTTTTCTTTTCTATAAATGAATTGTTGTCTCGCTATCAGAGTTCATTTTTGCACACCTGAGGGGCCGTCCTTATACGGTGAAATGATCGTCGTGTGAAACTGCTGCTTGTTACCGCTGCTTATTGTCCATCTAAATTGTCATAAACGAAGTACACTGCTGTTTTACTGAGGCGTTCGGTTTTGCATGATTCTTGTTTGCATAGCTTCGCCTTTTATTGATTGAGCCACACAATTTTCGTGGAATGTTGCTTTGCATCCTTGAATCGTTGTTTGACCGTATTGTCCAATGGTCTTGTCAATATCGCCATCGACATGCATGAACATCCGCCAATGTACTTCACAGCTGAGACTTTCAGCTCGTTCTTATCTTGTTGCGCTCACCTTCCCCTCCTTACCGTATTTCCGCGCATATAAAGCCATGGCGCTATAGGTGAAACATTGCTGTTTTGGACCAAATATTTGGAGAACGTAGCCTTGGTTTTAACGCCATGGCGCTAAAAGTGAGAGACGCTTACATGCAAAAAAATCGGCAGAGTATGAACTTTGAGTACTCGTACGGTGCCGTTGCACGTTCATGTCGAGCATCCATGTACTTTCAATTTTCCTTGAAAACTTCAAATTGTGAACCTATTGTGTACAAGGTGGCATACAAACTTATGTGAAGGTGGGGTGGCGATATAGCATGTTAAAGTGGGGATGGGTACATGCAGAGAGTATAACCGCTACTGTAGGTTCACTGAAAGAATTGAACTCACCTTTGACGTCGGATGCAACTTCTTCCACATTGAATATTGTTCACTTTTAACGCCATGGCTTTATAAGTGAGGGCGGCTTTATATTCGGATATATTGCCATGGCTTCATATGCGCTGAAATACGGTTAGTTATTTCTATAACTTATAACCTTCCAAGTTGGAAGGATGTTGGAGCGTGTATCCAAGATGTGCTAGAGCTATTAGCCAGTTAATTGTAGGACGTCAGTACCATCAGTCAGCGTAGTGCAATGTTGTCGCATGAACTGAGTGTTGTTGCATGAACTGAGTGTCGTCGCATGAACTGATTTTTTAGTAACTGCTTGTGTTTGTGTATATTAAAGCGCAACTTGTAATTCCTTGGTCCTTTTTCTTGTCTATAAAAAAGAAATGATTATTATGTGTGCATGCTGACACTCAATTTGAGTGAATTATTTTAGTTGTGATTGTTACTGTCTCCCAGCCGAGGTCACACACACACACACACACACACTAGTTCCAGCAATACAGTTATGGTAACAAGGGATTCACAGGTAACACGAGAATACAGGTAAAACAAAGTGGAAGTCAGATAAGCCTGAGTCAAAACGCTCTCTCTACTCAAAGTCCTCAAGAAGCTTCGCCTCAAATCAACATCCGTGGGCAGCTCGACTCAGATCAGTCCATGCGCGCACTTCAAGCATTGGCATGGCTGTACACCAGAATAGAGTAATAATATTATAACACCATATGATGGAAAAATAGGTAACAACTTATCTGGAAAACCCACAGCGTTCACAGTGATAACAAAATAATGTGTAATGGAAGCATTTCGTGAAAGGATATGTGTGAACATTGGCAGACTTTGTTGGATGGGCACATTTTTTTGCAGTCTGGGGAACTTGAAGTACAACAAGGGGTGTTTAACTGTTGGCATAGAGTTTACAAGTTAAGTAGGCCAATATCAGATAGAGGTCTCTTGAATTGATTGGCAGCAGTTATTGTCTTACATCAGCAGGAAGGGAATTCCATGAAATACTGCCATGAAACATATAACTCTAATGACCAGCATGCCCGTTAAGGGAAGAGAATTGGAGCAAGTAGGAAACTTGTCCCCCAGTGATTCGCTGATCATTCTGCACGGTATTTGGAGCAGTTGTTGTAAAGAGTTGCTGTAGGAGTGGGCTACAATATCCATTGATACAGCAGTGTACAAAAATTATAACTTTCTGAGTGTAGTATGTGTCATGGTGACAATACTAAGAAGTGCCAAAAGCGAACAAAGCTATTGGAACCATAGCATATCTGAGAGAGGACCATACTAAGGACCATACTAAGGAACCAAGTGCGTCTTGCAAGCAGACTGAGTCCTTGACCATGCCTACAGAGCTGGTGTGCAATGACTGTGGGGCTTCCAGGACAGCTCATCATCCAGTATTACCCCCCCCCCCCCCGGGATACTTAGCCCAAGGTGTGACAGCAAGTTTGCCAGCATAGCAGAACAACTCAGGCTGCGTGTTATCTGTGCCACGGGGCTTTATGAACAGATGCTGAGTTTCTGCTGCATTTAGCAGCAAGCCAATATCTTCAAGCCATGTGGCGAAGCTTGTAATGGCGTGGCTGACGATTCGTCATACTTCAGTAAGGTCGGTGTCTGAGCACTCCAGAGTAATAGCGTCCGCAAATGATTGGTTGTTTACCGCCATTGGCAGGATCGTACTCAATGTGCTAGTGTACAAGACAAGTAGCAGGGGACCAAGAGCGCTGCTCTTTGGACACCTCGAGAACAAGAAACCGCAGGAGAGATATGTCCCTGAACTCTGATCTGCTGGAAGTGGCCTGAGAGGTAACAGGCAAACCAAGTGAGTGGGGTACCAGAAATGCCAAGAGAGAAGGGTTCAGTCAGAAGGCGCTTGTGTTGAACGTGATCAAACGCTTTCGAAATGTCTGTGACCACAACTCCAGTGTACTCTCGTTGAGATGTGGCTAGAGACCGTCTGTTACCTGCGAGGACAAGTGCATTTTCTTGTAAATTTCTAAATTCTGCACCTCAGAATACATGCTTGCATCTTGTATTTATACACCTGCGTAATAGTTTTACCTTGTCACTTCTTGCTTGTCTTATGGTAACACCTTGTGTTCCTACTATTCTCACTCCTGCGGTTCTCGCCTTTCTTTTGCTTTATAACCTCTGGTTTGAACATCATTCGGGGAATTCTCCTATCAATCAAGTCTATACTGTTACACTGGTAGCTTGAGGATGGTTGAGATCATCGTTTGCCCTTTGACGTGCCTTGTGCTCCTGGCCGCTACTGCTCTGCTATACGCCGCTTTCCGTGAGATCCGCCGCGCTCGGGACAACGTGGCTGCTACAGTTGGACGACATCAATTACCTGCTACATCAAGCTACAGTCCTCCGGATCTAGCCCCGTGCTGATCGCGTTATTTCTCCCAGACAAGCCCGAGCGTCAAACGCGTTACCAGAGAACCGAATGTTTTCCATGGTAACCCTTCCGAGTTCAAAGAGTGGGTATTTACGGTCGAGTTAGCCTTGAAGTGCTCACCTCAAGGTGACCCGGAGAGCCAAGTTAACTTTGCGGCTAGCTACCTCGCTGGGAATGCGCATCTTTGGCTAATTTCTTCCATGGAAGCAGGTGAGCAATTTTCGGATTGGCATTCTTTGAAAAGCGCCCTAGCGCGAGTGTATGGCCCGCACTATGACGGGGAAAGAGTGCGGTTGGATATGTTCTCTATCCAACAGCGTGGGTCAATTGAATGGTACGTAACGGAGTTTTCTCGGCTAAGTTTACAGGTGCCGGAACTTGACGAACTCTCCAGAGCCTTGCTATTTGTCAACGGCCTGCACGGTAACATGCGGACCTTGGTAGTGAAGGAACACCCCACTACACTGTCAGCCGCCATTCAGGCAGTGCTAGCAGTCGCCTCAGACAGCCGATTTCAGCGCAGACCACCACTGGCGACCGCGCCGGGATTCGCACCACCACCAGGTAGCAGAAAGCTAACAAAACTAAGCCCCGAGGAACGTGAGACATTATGAGCCCAGGGGGGCTGCTTCGCATGTCGTCGACCAGACCATATGGCCCAGAATTGCCCGCAGCATCGAGATCACCCAAACGGTG
>NC_088653.1:25673907-25742621 GCF_964019385.1 Sycon ciliatum | reverse complement strand
AAGAAGACACTGATTTCTTGAACAACTCACCTATATATAATCGAATCCACAAGGAGCGCTCATACTTTGATCCATCAGGACGCGAAACATCTTCAAAGCACTCTCAAACACGGAGTTTTACTGTGGGCAGGCAATTTCACAGCCATCATGAAGGCACTCGACGACTACAGGAGTTTTGTAGAGGAAAGAACAAGGAGTAAAGAGCGACAACAATCGCTTGAAGAAAAAGCAAAGAAAAACTGCTGTCTCTCCAGTCATTTAGATGCTGTTGCCCTTGACATCTGGTTCCATCCAGAGGACGCGACTTTTGTTTGTCCCCAGTGCTCTCCGTTGCTATGCGTATCGAAGGAGCCGTGACGTCACACTTAACAGCCCCATTGCACCGCAGCTCTAGTCTAGAGGAGGATTATAACCGGTTATCAGGTTATGGATCCTTTCCTGTCTACGGTCTGGTATATTAATATGGTTGGGGCAACATGAAGACAGTTGACCCTGCGGCCCGGTCAATTACAGCCTAATATGGCTCAGAGCTGTCCATTCTATCCAATTGCAATTGCTATCACGCAGCGTGGGACAGAATAAGTGCAAGGTAGACAATAGCACTCCCGCAAGGCCTCAATTCTCAAGGGTGGCCCTCCTACAATTGTAGTGCACCGCAGCTCTAGGGTAGGGTTATGGATCCTTTCCTGTCTACCGTCTATGATTGGGGCAACATGAAGACAGTTGACCCCCCGTCAATTACAGCCTAATATGGCTCAGAGCTATCCATTCTATCCAATTGCAATTGCTATCACGCAGCGTGGGACAGAATAAGTGCAAGGTAGACAATAGCACGCCCGCAAGGCCTCAATTCTCAAGGGTGGCCCTCCTACAATTGTAGTGCACCGCAGCTCTAGGGTAGGGTTATGGATCCTTTCCTGTCTACCGTCTATGATTGGGGCAACATGAAGACAGTTGACCCCCGTCAATTACAGCCTAATATGGCTCAGAGCTATCCATTCTAACCAATTGCAATGCTATCACGCAGCGTGGGACAGAATATTGATAAGTGCAAGGTACCGGTAGACGCCTGCAATGACACAAAGGCGAGTATCCTGGATTTGGAATGCCGACTGGTTGCATTTTTTGAAGCTCCGGAATTTTGGCGAACCAGGCGTGATTTTGACTCCACGTCTGTTCTGTCATGTCCCAAACCTATAGAAGTGCTGCCGCAAAGGCTGCCGCAAAGGTTCCAGCGAGGCGCAGTCCCAGCCTTGAGTCCACGCCATCCAAGCTGTCAGCAACAAGCCGAAAAACGCAAGCCAGCACACCACCTGACGTGATTCGCGCGCAAGTGTCCCTGGAGACCGATAGCAATGCCAAGGGAGAGGACAGTGTTCAGAGTCTCCTCTCTGACATCCTGCGGGAGCAACGTGCTCTTACGGAGCGCTTCGATGTCATGTCATTGGAATTTTCGGCCAAGATCGATGCTGTAATGGCCGAAAATCGGGCATTGAAGGAGAAGCTGGACATCTTCGAGGCTCGCCTTACTCGTCTTGAGAGTACAGGTACGGCAGCGTACCGTAGATCTACGAACGGTGAAAAGGACATGCCGCCCCCGGAAGGGGTTGTTGGCACGTGCAACGTCGTCAACTTTGCTGCTTTGGTGCAGGAAGAAGTTGACCGTCAACAGCGCTGCAACAACGCCATTGTTCGCGGCATCCCGGAAGCGGACGACAGCCTATTTGACGACTGCATCCGGATCCTGAAGATAGACTCCTATGAAGTCGCGCACGCAGAACGGATTGGAACTGAGCGGTCTCGAGGTCCCCGTCCTGTACGGATCAAATTCAAAAGCCAAGCCAGCAAGTCTGCCGTATACCGTACACGATTCAACCTCAAACTACAAGATGGAACTCCCATATATATGGCCAATGACCTGACACGACAGCAACAGACAGCCAGGAAGAACAACGTGACGAGCTACAAGGAGCTTCGACGTAGAGGCGTGAAGTGCTCAATGCCGTACGACGAGATTCTCGACGAAACGTACCAACCGTACACCCCCCAGCAGATCACACACCTCCTGCAGGAACGAGGCTCTGCTGACAGGGGTGCACTGGAACATCCGGGCACGCAATAGGATCGTCCTGGGAGTCCCTCAAATCCTACCACCTCGTCGGTAAGCCACCGGATCATTGCTCACACTAATACTTGTCGTAATGTCACTTTAGCTCTTATAAATATTTGTAGTCTCAGAAATAAGGTTCAGGATATTCACAAACTCTTGCACGATCATAAAATTCACATTCTATCCATTAACGAGACACACCTGGACAGCAGCATTCCCGATTCTCTTTTACACGTTCCTGGCTACACATTGTATCGACAAGACAGAGATCTACATGGCGGAGGAGTATGCATGTATGTGCACGCGTCTCTTGTTTCCTCTCCTGCCCCAACGCAATGTATACCGGGAGTGGAGTGCATATTTGTACGTGTTCGCATACCGTCTTCCAAACCCAAATCCAACGAGCTGGTTGTGTGCAGCGTGTACCGTCCACCCAACGCAAAGGTCGAGTTCTGGGAACTCTTCAGCCTTCAACTCGACAACATTCTACGTCAGTTTTCGAACATTATTGTCCTCGGTGACCTGAACACGGATGTTCTGCAGCCTCGCAGTGGACACTACAAACATCTCCGGAATATGTGCTGCGAGTTTGATCTCAGGAATGTTGTCACTGCTCCCACTCGTCATGGGCAGACCTGCATCGATTTGGTACTTGTTTCCACTGGAGTCCAGCTTACACAGACAGCAGTGCACCCTGTGGACGGTATCAGCGACCACGACCTAGTTATAACCCACCTAACATATCCAACCATGTCTACCTGTCCACTCTACACCAATATCAGGAAGCCGAGCGCCACAGAAATAGACCGGGACGCTCTATGCCGAACCGTGGACGAACAACTGACGTCATTCCCCCTTGCAACAGATGTAAATATCTTGGCGAACAGCCTAACAGCCGTCCTCACGTCAACTTACGACAAACTTTGCCCCGTCCGTCGCATCTGCGTACCATCCTTCAGCAAACCCAAACCTCAACCCTGGCTGACTCCTCACCTGCGATATCTTTTACAGCAGCGTAAGCATTTGCACAGAAAGGTTCGGTCACGTCCCTCTGATCAACAACTAATGCAACGGTACCGGGCAGTGAGAAGGGAAGGGACACTTCTGAACAGGCGCCTGAAGTCGGAGTTCCTAATGCAACAGTTCAGAAACATGAAGCGTGACCCCAGAGGCCAGTGGTGTCTCTTAAATAAGCTCTCTGGTCGAGCCACCACGAAATCCACCCCTGCAGCGCCACTTCCAGCACTCACTGCAACATTTGCGGCAGTTGTCCACGACCCAGCCAGGCCAGGAGTGTTGCAGATACCAGCCGACAGGGATCCGACAGCACCTAGCACCCTGACTGACTTCACCTTGGTCAACACTGAAACAGTTGAGGCTCTACTGACTACTCTAAACTCCCACAAGGCCGCGGGTTCGGATGGCATTCCTCCCTGCATCTTAAAGTCATGCAAAGCAAATATCACGGCCTCACTAACATCCATAATCAATCAGTCCCTACTTTCTGGCGTTTTTCCAGCCTCTTACAAGCATGCACACGTGTGCCCACTCTTCAAGTCCGGGGACAAACTTGCAGCCACCAACTACCGGCCAATATCTCTGCTGCCCGTTGCCTCCAAGATATTGGAGAAGGTTGTCCACCGGCAGATTACTGAATTCTTCCGTGACCACCCAGAGCTGTCCGCCTTGCCGCTGGAGCAGTTTGCGTACCGTCCAAAGCACAGTTGCGAAGATGCCCTCGCTGTTTCCATAGACAGGTGGACAAGAGCACTGGACAATGGCCAGCGATGCGCGATACTGTTCGCAGATATGAGCAAGGCTTTCGACCGTGTACAGCATCAACAACTGGTCAACGAGCTGGCTGACGTAGGGCTAGGCGGCTCGGTGCTGAAGTGGTTCGCGGACTATCTGTCCTCCAGAAGTCAACAAGTCGTGGTCAATGGGGAGCGTGGTGGGACTGTGCCCTGCACCAGGGGAGTTCCGCAAGGGTCCGTCCTTGGCCCCCTCCTCTTTTGCGTCTACATCCGCAAGGTTCCACAGATTGTTCGGAACAGTATTTCTCAGCTCTATGCCGATGACATCGCCTTTTTCGTCATTGGAACGGACCTCTCTGTCATGCTGCGAAAGCTTCAGGATGACCTTAGCGCTCTGGAGCTCTACCTTGATGACAAAGGACTTCTCATGAACCCTGACAAGACGCAGTTCCTGGTCCTTCGGCGCCCACGCCAACCTGTGCCGCATCTACCAATCCCCCTAGTTTGTAAAGGCAAGCCCCTCACCCCTGCAGCCACCGTGAAGTATCTCGGACTACTCATCGACGAGCATCTCACCTTCCAGCCGCAAGTCGAGAAGGTCTGCGGTGCGGTGTTCGGCAAGATTGCCGCCTTCAGACATGGCCGAAAAAACCTAACACCTGAAGCGAAGAGGACGTTCTATTTATCCATTGTGCAATCGACTCTCGACTATGCCAGTAACGCTTATCTGCACTGTCTCAGCGCCACCCTGTTCAATAAAATCGTGACGGTCAGTCACATAGCAATGAAGAAAGTTTTTGGGTTTGACCGTATGATGTCTACTGAAATTGTTCTCCGCAAATATCATCTCTATTCTTTTGAACAGCGCACAAATCTTAAACTCTATGTTTTCGTGTACCGCTGCTTGACCCCACATCTTGCTAGTCCCCTTCTCCAATCCTTGTTCCAGCTTAGGGCTGCTGTGCCTGGACACCAGGCTCGCACGCGCGGCCAGGCACAGCGCGCATTAGTTCTTCCGCCTGTTTCTACGCAATATGGCATGCGTTCTATTTCTTTCCTGGCGGCAGACAGATGGAATGCTCTTCCCACTGACTGCGTCAGGCCCCGTCTCTTACTCTGTATGTAAACATGGTAAAAATTCACCTAGGGTTCCCAGTAAAAAGGCAACGCCTGTTGGGACTCCCCTAGTAAAATAATAAAATCTACTACTACTACTACCCAAGGGTAGCCCTTCTCATTGCATCGCAGCTCTAGAGGGAGGATTATAACCGGTTATGGATGCTTTCCTATCTACGGTCTGGTCTATGATTGGGGCAACATGAAGACAGTTGACCCTGTGGCCCGGTCAATTACAGCCTAATATGGTTCAGAGCTATCCATTATATCCAATTGCTATCACGCAGCGTGGGACAGAATAAGTGCAAGGTAGACAATAGCACGCCCGCAATCGCGCAAGGCCTCAAGGGTAGCCCTCCTATTGCACCGCAGCTCTAGGGTAGGGTGCCCATATGCTCCAGAGCGACTTATAAACAAAGACTAGTCTTCGGAAACAGTTTAGTTCGTGTCATCATCATCCAGTGAGAGGTTACTAACATTGACAGAGGTAAGAGATTTCTTCTTCTGTGTGCTAGATTAGAGACTGGAGAGAGCGAGAGTGAGAGAGAGAGCGAGAGCGAGAGAGAACGAAAGCGAGAGAGAGCGAAAGCAAGAGGGAGCGAAAGCGAGAGAGAGCGAAAGCGAGAGAGAGCGAAAGCGAGAGAGAGCGAAAGCGAGAGAGAGCGAAAGCGAGAGAGAGCGAAAGCGAGAGAGAGCGAAAGCGAGAGAGAGCGAAAGCGAGAGAGAGCGAAAGCGAGAGAGAGCGAAAGCGAGAGAGATGGAGAGAGAGAGAGAGAGAGAGAGAGAGAGAGAGAGAGAGAGAGAGAGAGAGAGAGAGAGAGAGAGAGAGAGAGAGAGAGAGAGAGAGAGAGAGAGAGAGAGAGAGAGAGAGAGAGAGAGAGAGAGAGAGAGAGAGAGAGAGAGAGAGAGAGAGAGAGAGAGAGAGAGAGAGAGAGAGAGAGAGAGAGAGAGAGAGAGAGAGAGAGAGAGAGAGAGAGAGAGAGAGAGAGAGAGAGAGAGAGAGAGAGAGAGAGAGAGAGAGAGAGAGAGAGAGAGAGAGAGAGAGAGAGAGAGAGAGAGAGAGAGAGAGAGAGAGAGAGAGAGAGAGAGAGAGAGAGAGAGAGAGAGAGGGAGAGGGAGAGAGAGAGAGGGAGAGAGAGAGAGGGAGAGAGAGAGAGAGAGAGAGAGAGAGATAGAGAGAGAGAGAGAGAGAGAGAGAGAGAGAGAGAGAGAGAGAGAGAGAGAGAGGGAGAGAGCGAGAGAGGAGAGAGGGAGAGAGAGAAAGGACTAACTAGATAGTCGATAGCATGTTTGAAGCCAGGGGGGGGGGGGGGGGGCGGATTATTATTATTATTATAATTATTATTTAATCTTATTTCTCTTGGGCAGTCCCCACAGACTTATGGTCTCCTTATGGGTACCCTAGGCAATCTAGGATTGCGATACTAAATTGACTTGGTGAAGTAGCAAGGCGGATCGATGCCGGAACTGAGTTCTAGCAGTCAGAGGCTATAAGAGAAAGAGAGGAATAACCAAATCGAAAGGATGCTTGTGGCAGTACAAGTGCAAGCAAGACTTGAGACCTTGTGCAGGTGCGGCTACGTGCCTCATATTTGGTACGAAGGCAGAAAAGGCGGCACAGAAGTGCACTGGCAGAAGAATGAACGCATTTGAATACAAGAAGATACGGTTTTAAAAGGAAGAAACGGATTGTGATGGGTATCAGGTGTTTCGAGGCAGAGTACACTGAACATCTGCAGTAGGCCGGCAGCCATACAGTACGCGAGAGATGCAGGTAACTGGTGAGAGAATCATATTCATGTTCTGGGATGCCGTATTTGAATTGATTCCCACCACCAGAAATCCAATCCACACGTCCAACCCTGTGATTACACATAATTATTCTAATGTTTATCCAACTGTGAACATGATAAGAAAACGCCCATGCACACCGTTGTGTGCCTGCCTTGCCTTGTGAATCTACCTCTACATTTCACGCATTTAAAATAATGGCGGCATAGTTTATTGTAACAGGAGGCGAGGTGACAACAATTTTAAGACGGCAATGAACAGAATCAGCTGAAGAGACATGTTACGACGGTTTTATGGAAATGTAAAGTGATGATGGACCACGAAATTACTGTGATGGAAATGTAATGTGAAAAACAATAATGTGAACGATGAAAAATATAAACATGCATTTAACTTGCTTTTGCACAACACTCATCAGGAAGCATCGTTTCAATAAAATCGTCGTAACTTGTTGCTTCACCTGATTCTGTTCATTACCATCTTAAATAGTTTATTCTATTCATTGGTCTGTTAAAAGATTGGTCTCAACAAAGATTATTTAAATGCTCTGTTCACAACTCTGAGTTTCACATATTATTACTACGATCTTCAGGCAACTGATGGCTCCAAAACAGGCAGCCTGAACATAAGGGGGTGCAAGGTGGGAAATTCTGAGGGGAATATTAACGCACGGGTCAGGTGCAGGCTTGAGGTTGCAAATTCTTTCGACTTGAGGCTATGCAGCAGCAGCAGTTCCGGTGTGGATGATGTAGAATAGGGCTGGGGCCTTAAGTGCCAAATTCACACATGCTCACACCATTACACACACGCACACACACCCATACAACCATACTCTCTCCCTTCTCTCACATACACCTGTCCTGTCCTGAACATTGCCGTAAGAGGGTCACATTACATGTCCCCTCATATGAGGAGACGACAGACAAGGGGTAGGTCGGTTGAATTATTATTATTATTTATTCATATTTTCCTAGGGCAGTCCCCACAGACCTATGGTCTTCTTACAGGGTGCCCTAGACCCGTGAAGATAACAGAGCGAAATGCAGCAGGCAGGGATATGGTGCGAATCGCGGCTGGGAGGGAGTTCCATCGGTCAGCTCCAAGATAAGATACAGAGTGATAGCCAAAATACAATCTGGCATGGGGCAGTACCAGGCTGAGCGATTCCTGAGAACGGGTAATTCTAGCTGTGCGGGATGATGAGACAGAACGCGGATGGAAAAGTCGGCAAAGTAGGGGACTAGCACGACCATTTATGCATCTATGTAGAAACACATAGAGGTTGGCAGCATAGCGAATATTTAACGGTGTTAGGTGCTGTCTAGCTAAGATGGGTTGGATGGAGGCAGAGGGAGGGAAGCCAAAGACAGTGCGGATCGCCCGATTCGCGATGCTAATAAGAGCGTTATAGGTGGTCTGTCGCAGGCAGTGCACGTACGTATTGCTTGCGTACTCCAGGGTAGATTGGACAAATGCAAGTCTATTTTTATGTTTTGCCCGTACAAGAGGCATTCCGACCTTGAACAAAAAAAACTTAAAAAAAAATGCAAGATAAAAAAGTTCGCTTGGCTCTAGCACTGAGAAGGTGACGGCAAGAATACGGTACGCAGCACGCTCCGCAGGCCAGCAGCCAGCGAGAGTTCTGCGCAGCTGTGGAGTTGGAAACCCCTCTTTGGTCGGCAGCACCTGCCACACACGCACATCCACACGCGTGCTCTGTTCGTATTTTACATTTATTCCCGTAGCTAAAGAAAAGACCTTACTTCAGTAACGTCTGGCACTAGCCAGTGTCCACACAGTTTAAGCTATCCCGTACATGTCCCGTACCGTAGCCTCAAAGACAGCTGGCCGCCTTATTCAAATAGGGCTTTCAACTGCAAGATCATAATGTGAAGCAACTCGGAAGTATGTGTACGTATGCGAAGTGTATGGGGGAATGCATGCAGGGCGATAGTGTGGGTTCAAATACCATATGTCTTAAAAAAAGGAGAAATAAAAAAAATCGCTATTCTTTTTTGCCTAGGTCATCAATGCTGTAAACGGGGTTCTATTATCGCATTATCACTCGAATTTTTTGGATGTGATGCTAATGGGCCGGGAATGTAAGGAGCGGGTTGATTGCAATGCTTTAGTGTGCGCAGTTGTATAAATATAATGCTGAGATCATTAACACAGGATTACTAGGAAGAGGAAAATGACAGGGGTGAGAGTGATGCTCTGAGCAGACGACGTCGGCAAGACTGCCTACATAGAGAGTAGAACATAGGAGAAGGGAAAGTCCCGCCGCCTCGAGAGTCGCCGAGAACAAGAAACAACGGAGCAAATATCCTATCATTGGGAGACTCGCGGACTTCGTGAAAAGATGCGTCACCTTATTCAAATAGGGCTTTCAACTGCAAGATCATAACGCGAAGCAACTTGGAAGAATGAGTATGTATGCGAAGTGTATCGGGGGAATGCATGCAGGGTGATAGTGCGGTTTAGAATCCCATGTTGTGTCTTGAAAAATTGGGGAAATGAAATTTTTTTTAACATCGCTATGCTTTTTGCTTACGTCATCAAGGTTATGGTGTCACATTATTGCATTATCGTTCGAATGTTTTCGGGGGTGCTGCTAATGGGCCGGGAATGTAAGGGTCGGGTAGATTGTAGTGTTTTGATGGGCGGGGTTGTTGTTTAAATTGAATGCTGAGATCATTAACAGAGGACTATGACGAAGAGCAAATTGGCAGGGTGACAGCGTTGAAGGTCTGAGCAGACGACGTCGGCAGGAGTTCCTATCCTTGCCACCAGACAGCTGGAAATAGGCAGAAATTGTATTCTCCCTCGCTCTGAAATGGAACATCTCGACCTATTTTACGACTGGGGCGGAGGTTGCAGCGTTTTCTTGCGCTGACGGAAGTGTTTGTCAGTGGCAGCTCAGTCAAGAAGACTGAAACGAACCAATCGCAACTGCTGTGATGGTTTGTGCTGCCATGTCGTCGGATGCAATGGTCAATGGTTATGTTCGGATGGTGAATCGGTGGTTCCATGCCATATGACACAGGCAGAACACCGAAGAATCAAGTGCGAAGATAAGCGCCAATTTTAATTTGTCGGACCAAGTAGTTGTTTCCCTTTTCCCATGCTTCATCTTCCCCTCTCTTCTCCCCATTTTTTCCATTTTTCTTGCTATAATATGTAGGAGACTTCCATGATAAGCATCCATTTGCTTTGAAGAATATTTTTAAATAAATCCAAATTCAAAAAAAGTATTTAAACAATCGTCAAGCAGACAGTTAATGTAAAATGGCAATGAATAAAACAAATTGTGCAGTCATTTTGCAGTTATTTTGCAGTCATTTTGCAGTCATTTTGCAGTCATTTTGCAGTCATTTTGCAGTCATTTCATGACAATGAGAAAGATAAATGTACTAATTTCCAAAGTTTTTTTGCGTAAGCTCATCTGTGGAATTGGGAGGTCGTCACTAAATTAGGGATAACCAAAAGTATCAATATATTGCCAAAATGTTTAAGGAGTTTTACACTTAGTCGGACAATTTGCCGGTTACAAGGACTTGCGCAATTGTTTGTCGAAACTACAGCTTCTTCTTCGTGTGCTGAATTGTATATTGGTCTGTGTTTAGCTCTCTCTCTCTCTCTCTCTCTCTCTCTCTCTCTCTCTCACTCTCTCTCTCTCTCTCTCTCTCTCTCTCTCTCTCTCTCTCTCTCTCTCTCTCTATATCTCTCTCTCTCTCTCTCTCTCTCTCTCTCTCTCTCTCTCTCTCTCCCTCTCTCTCTCTCTCTCTCTCTCTCTCTCTCTCTCTCTCTCTCTCTCTCTCTCTCTCTCTCTCCTAGCAGCAGAGACAAAGCTCTGTATCATCACCATGGCAACCAGTGTGATTGTCTTTGGTAATTCAGAATTTTGGTTGCTGCTGTTTTCAAGATATCGTCTTCCATGATTGTGTCTCACTTCCAACATTGTACCTATCATCTTTGTCGTTGTTGCTATAATGTTCTTTGCAGGATCAATTGAGTGCAGATTCCTGTGATTCATTGCTCGAAAATGGGATTCTATTTGTTCCCGCTTCCTAATGGTGTAACGGTTCTCCTAGTGATACTCTGTGCCATCACTCAATGGCAAACATCGCATGCATCGTCCGAGTGTGAGTTCAAGATGAAGTGAAGTGATTGACACCATTGCATATGCTTTGTATCAAGAATATGAAGTAGACACCAGTCACGATTAGTTTTGTTGTAAGATTCAAAATCCAAACAGTGGACTCGGATAGAGAGCCAAGGATATATAGGACTCGGTAGCCTAGCAATCCTCCATATAGGGTCATTGCTATATATATATGGTCAATTTGTTAACAGACCGCTATACTTACTACGCTATACTTGGTCACTCTATTGTGTTCGGTTGCAATGTGTCTTGTCTATATTATGGTCATAATGAAACATGTACATTCAGGGCTCACAGTAGGCATGCATGATCGACAAAAGCGTCGTGCGAGGGCGGGGGGGGGGGGGGTTGGTGCACGCGAGTCGCGCGAGAGCACAGATCGTGTACAAGATCCTACGCATTCCAACAGAAGAAAGAAGAGCAAGAACCTTGGCTTGAGTTGTAGCCTGTTCTTGTCTTGTAGAGCTGATGTTCGCGATATTTTGGTCAGACCTGTCCTTTCCTCGCTTCTCTTGGCATGCAGTGTCAAACCATTCTCTTTTCCTTTTGTCTCGATCTTGTGCTTTTACGATCGTGCATACTCCAGTGGAAATAGATTGCTTTATTATTTGCACTGGGAATTGCACCGCAACACTGAACAGTTACTGCCAGCCCTCGGCAACGACTTGCCTTTCACTGTGCCTTGTAGAATTGGTCCACCGAAGGAGAAGGCAAAAGGCAACTGTGCTAGTCCCAGGAAATACATGTCATGTAGCCGCTGTTCGACCAAAAGCTGATGCTACAATGAGCGATCGGGATGTTCCACAGGTAAGAAGACAAACAAACGAGTCAGAGCTCGCCAGGCAGGTAACGCCAAGAACATTCCACACGGAGCTGCTGATCGGATGGAGGTGAACGGGACCAGCAAATCCGCAAGGCGTTAGTTGAGGGCCACTAAAGACCAGGTTTCCAGAGGTACTAGTTCCTCCATGATGGCGAAATGCGCTGCCACAAGAACTCCAGCGAGAACGAAAGCACAGCAACCAACTCCGCGGGCGAACTGAGGAGGGAACACTGAACAATCTGTGTGCAATGATTTTCTCTTCGACGGCACGCGTTGCTGTTCCACTGCATGCATGCGTTTTTCTTGTTGTTTGATCTTCACACATTTTCACGCAAGAGGTTGCGCGCCGCTGGGACCCGGGGTTACTAAAATCAGTAGAGAGCTTCTTCCCCTTGGTCGATTAGGAAAATCCATGGCTTAAAATTTTCACGAGTCCCTGGCAAAGAAATTTACCGAGACGTTTTTGGATACTCCGTCCCAATACTGTACTATATCTCACGAAGTTTACGCATATGCTCTGGCATACCCGTTTGAGTAATGAAAATTTGTTTCGGTAAATCTTTTGGAAAACATGTCGTCTGTGCCTGGGCCAAGTCCTAGCCTCGTAGAACCTAGGTGAAGTGCTGCTAACTCCTTCAAACACCCCCTACTTCGAGCAAAAATGCGACGAAATGCTGACTGCTGATTGTTCAAGCTGGCATTTTGGAGCACGTGCGCCACCCCCATATAATGGACGCTTTTCTACGCAACTGTGAACCCTGACATTACAGGACAGCACAACAAGGACAATAAAGACTTGTTTGCTGCTACTTCAAGTTTCATGCTCTCGCAATCATCAGACAACATGAAGATTGGGTGCCGACCATGCCGGTATATATGCCAGGAGAGGGCGGTGTAAAAAGTGATGCAAGAACGTGGGGGCTAGCGGTGTTGTTTTAGGCTGTGTGCAGAGTGCACATTATAATACATTATTCTAATACTACTACTCCATGGTGACCATGTACAGCAGTGCACCATGTCGAGTGTGCACTGTACAGACATGTAGTGACCATATATATAGGGTCATGACCATATATATAGGGTCATGACCATATATAGAGCAGTGACCATTCTACTGAATGTAACAGACAAATTTATAGAAATGTTGAGAACGAAAGGGTGATATACCCCCAAGACACAACGGGCAACAAGCACGGGTAGGTGGGAAAACATTTATTAGAGAGATCCAAAGGGACGGAGACAAAGACGAGCCGGAAACGACTACATTATGGAAGAGCGAGAGAGATCGGTTGAGGGAGAATGCAAGATAAAGGGCCTGGGTAACTATAGCAAAAATGGGCGTGCAAGTAGCTATCCAGGCCTACGGAACGAAACGTGAGTGGAGGGTTGAAATCAACCCTGGGCAAAATTTCAACCCGGGTCAAGCGCAATGCGTCATGTAAACGCGCCATTCATTTTGTGTACATGGCGGGTTGAAATCTGACCCGGGCTGAACTCAACCCGGGTTGAAAGCTCTCATGTAAACACAGCCCTGGTCATTCGGGTTGGTGCACATATCACCGGTACACGCCGGGAGTCACCGGCGGTGGGCCTCTTGCAACCTCTCCCGGCGTACTTTGATTTTGCGGTCCCTTGCGATAAATAATCGCAAGGGACCGCCGGCAAAGTTGGGCAGTGCCCAACTCTTGGGATCTGCCCCGGCACCGATCCCGTAGAATTTTGACCAAAAGTGGTTTGGGAACTTTTTGCGCCGGTGCCGGGAGCCAGACTTTGTCAAAATTTAAAACAATACTTTTCCTGAATTTTCCTAAATTGAAGCTAGAGGGGAGATCCGTTCGCCATTCTTGCAGTCGCTTCAAGGTGGCAAATAAGTCAGCATACCAACCCGTCATTCTCGGATGATCTGCTTGACTGTTGTGCAAGTTATGAGACAAATACAATTGAAATAGATAAATAAAAAATACGATGGATACATTGGCAAGTTCTTGTGACTTCATCAACGTTTGCATGCATAATTTCGACACCATCGCTTACTAGACTGCAATAAAATGTGTAGAAGTAGTTTCATGATCTCCAGTAAAAAGTAGCACCGAGTGTCCATCACCGAACGACCTTGAACTACTGAAGACACAAATAATTCAAGCTTCAATTGGCAAACCTGTTGTAGCATTAGGGCACATTCTGTACTACTTTGTAGTAGATTTGGTGCTCGAACCGTATGCGCATGTCTTGCGATGTCTTGCGGCCCCGATTTTGCTTATGTGAGCCGACTCTTAGTTCTAACCAAAGTGAAGAAGCTGGAAAAGCGATTGTTTGCAATTAATTTTGAGGCTAACATTGGTCAAATGCGTATGCATAGCACACGATGAGCACCCAACTGGGTCTGTACACACCTACGGGCCTAGTACAGAACTTTGTGCACCTGTACAACGTTCATAAGGTCTATTGTGCACAGCTCTACTGCTCTCTGGTGAGCAGTTCAGCCTGCGGTCTGCGTCCTTAGGGCGCACTCACACTGCGACCAAAACCAGCGTCCATGCGGCCATGCGGCCAAGTTGCATGGCAACGGCATGAACTTGACCAAAACGCCGCGGCCACGTTTCAAATCGTGACCGCGACCTCCGGAGGGGGGGGGGGGGGGGGTGCCACGACTTGGCGGCAACATGATCGTAGACGGCCTGAAGTATGTTCCATTTCTCAAATTCCGGTGTGTTGATTCATGAAAATCGGCGGTTGGCGATGTCACCTCGACATTTGCACATTTTTAAAATTTTGTAGTTGTGGTCCTGCACGCACACACCGCCATATATGCATTCTTTGCCCTTTTTGGATGATGTCGATTTTGTTTTTGTTTTTGTAGTTGCTTCGTTGTGATCGGGTCAGTGACCAATTTCTACAGTGTACTCGTTCAATACGATGGAAGCTTGGTCTGGCTTTTCGGTTTCGGAAATCATCTTTCTCTACTTTTCTGCGATGATGGAATGCCATACCTTAAGACATTTCAGTTACATATCATCGGAAAATACAGTTCTCATCTCGGCAACAGACGAAATAAACCACTACCGGAATTTCCACTGCACTGGCACTTGCTCTGACCACGAGGTCAGGAAAGCAAAAGCTCTTGGATGTCAGTGGCAGTCCCTCAAGAGTCCAAACCTACCTGATTGTATGAATTATTTTCGTCGACTTCAAGAATACGAGCCACGAGGCACTTCCTCCAACATGCAACATGCGAAAAATTACATCCAAAACGGGCCACAACTTTATTAGGAAACGCACGAACTCTTTTGGATACGAACTGCAATTCGTAAAGTTTGTGTGACAAGTTCACGTCTACGCGTGTACGAAGCCTAGTGTGAGCACGACTGCCACGTTTCTGCGTTTTGCTGACGCATGGACGCGCGCTCACACTGCGACCATGAGCACGCGTCCATGCGTCGTCAAAATGCAGAAACGAGGCAGTCGTGCTCACACTAGGCCTCGTACACGCGTAGACGTGAAGTTGACACACAAACTTTACGAATTGCAGTTCGTATCCAAAAGAGTTCGTACGTTTCCTAATAAAGTTGTGGCCCGTTTTGGATGTAATTTTTCGCATGTTGCATGTTGGAGGAAGTGCCTCGTGGCACGTATACTTGAAGTTGACGAAAATAATTCATACAATCAGGTAGGTTTGGACTCTTTGAGGGACTGCCGCTGACATCCAAGCGCTTTCGCTTTCCAGACCTCGTGGTCAGAGCAAGTGCCAGTGCAGTGGAAATTCCGGTAGTGGTTTCTTTTGTCTGTTGCAGAGATGAGAACTGTATTTTTTGATGATATGTAACTAAAATGTCTTGAGGCACATGTATGGCATTCCATCATCGCAGAAAAGTAGAGAAAGATGATATCCCAAACCGAAAAGCCAGACCAAGCTGCCATCGTATTGAACGAGTACACTGTACAAATGGGTCACTGACCCGATATATGGCCGATCAACTGACAACGAAGCAACTACAAAAACAAAAACAAAATTGACATTGTCCAAAAGGGCAAAGAATGCATATATGGCGGTGCGTGCGTGCAGGACCACAAAAACAAAATTTTAAAAATGTGCAAATGTCGAGGATGACATCGACAACCGCCGAGTTTCATAAATCTATGGGGTCTACTCGAACAAAACACCGAGTTCTGTTGGAAACGGGAGTTTACCACCACAATATAAAACAATAAACATAAATACTAAAAGGAAAAGACAACTACTCACAATCGTGAAGACGAGAGACAGAGAATGCAAATCTTGTCGGAGGCTCAAAAAGGAGAAGGGCCCCAGAAGTAAGCAGGGTGCCGAAATAGGATACGGCAGAATGCAAACACAGCAGTACGGTACGCGGTACGGTGAGGGTGAACCCTACAGGTGAACCCGAGAGAAAACACTGTAGGCTATGTTTGGATACGCAGAGCCAAAAGGAAAGTGCAGAACTGTGAGAAGTGCAAGTTGGGGTTTAGTGAAAAGTAGAGATTTCGTAGAAAATACCATGCGGTTTGGGAGCGGGCCGCCACAAATCAACACACCGGAATTTGAGAAATTGAATATAAAGAAGGAAAATAATAGCCAGTCGAGCGCCTTAAACGAACATAAGAAAAAAATGAAATCATAAGCCTCAAGGCTCTAAACTGCGCTTCTAAAATAAATATATGGAGTGGAAAACCGGAATCCGAGAAAATAATAAAATACAAATTCATGAAAGGGGGATGAAGCAGAACAGTAGCCAAACACACCACGGATAGTTACCGAAAGCACTCTGCAGCAGAAAGGACGACAGAAGCATCAGAGTCAATGACTCTCTGGCGGGCATCTTGAGACCGTGGCCTGCTGTGACCACGGAGGCTGGCATGGGAGGCACAAACAAGAGAAAGGGAAACCCTTGGCCTTATGAAGGCAAGAAGTGAGGAAAATGGCTCCATTCTTTTGTCGGCGAACATAGAGGTGCCACGCTTGAAAAAAGCGGAGGCGGACTTGGTGTAGCCAAGCGCTGAACACAATGGGAGCGCTGAACACAATGGGAGAAAATGATGCGTGTTCAACTTCCCGGATGTGTTCTTTGTGCACGCGCCATTTCTCGGCCTCATGCTTCCGGTAGGTGGCCGTGGACTGCTGGCGGTTGGAGTGGGCGTGCGGGTTGAACACCCGGACGTCCAGTAGTGCCCATTCGAAACGTCCACCCCAGACACCCGATGTGGCCACATCCAGGCGGGCACCATCTTCGGACACGGCGGAGCGGTGGCGGAAGGTCTCACCGGTTAGTGGCTGGAGATTCGGCTAGACCTGGACATCATGGGCCACTTCACGCAGGAGAGATGCGGTGAGATCCCATAGGTCATTATGCCGCATGGCGGGGTAGCCACCAGTTGGGCAAGACAGCGTGTTTTCCGGTGAAAATGCTTTGCCGCACACGCATTCTGTACGCAGGCCTGGAGGGGTCCAACCATACCATAGGCAGAGGTGTTTGTCGCGCTGGAAATGGAGTGTCTCTGTAAGGTTGTATTCCTGGTGATGTTTGTGCCTGGAGAGCACTATACAAGTGGTGCTCTTCAGGCACAATTTTCTTCAGCCTACTCAAGCTCAACTGATGAGGGGTGAATTCACCGAAACACTGTGTATTGAGCAGGGAGTGGTGCTTTCTAGCAGGTTTGCCGAGTCGAAGGTTCGATGGACTTCTCGATTATGGAAAAAATTGATTTCATCGATGCATGATGGTTACGGCAAAGTTAGTTCTTTTTATTACCGTACTTACCGTATTTACCGTACCGTACAATCAAAGACGGCTGGCCACAATGCATATTCAAATAGGGCTTTCAAATACAAGATCATAACGTGAAGCAACTTGGAAGAATAAGTATGTATGCGAAGTGTATCGGGGATGCATGCAGGGTGATAGTGCGGGTTCGAATCCCAGGTTATGTCTAAAAACAAAAAGTAGAAACTTAAAAGAATTTATAACATCCCTATGCTTTTTTTGTCTAGGTCATCAAGGCAAAAAAGCATGGCGTAGGGCCCTGAGCTTCCAAGCTCTCTCGTTGTTTTATTGAAATTGTCTCCGCGACGTTTATTCATATAAAGGAGAAAGCAGAAGCCCAATCATCCGACTTAGTAATAGTTTTACGAATCAATGCAATGTGCGGTGAAAACGCTCAACACCACCCTGACTCTGCGGGTGCCGCACCGCACCACGGCGCACTTCCACGCCAAATGCATTGTACAGTGCCACAGTAACATGATTCACAAATTCAGTGTCATAGGGCTTGAAAGTGATGACGTCAAAACGGCCAGGGAGTAGTAAGTTGACTTCAGATTTCTTTTTTTGGATCCACTAAGGTGTGACTTCGCTATTGCCTAAGTATGTGGGTGCATAGCAACCCACTCATGTCGCATGCAGGTGTGACTTTTATTTCGCCACCAGTTGTAACCCCGCCCCCAGTAGGCAAATCAGTCAGTTTCACTGGCTACATCACCATGCTGTGGGTAAGACCGCTTGAAATGTGCTTGGATCCATACAAAAACTGGATCCAAGTGGATCCAGTTTTTGAATTTTGGAAATTGTTGCTATGCTGTGACGTAGCACTTTCAAGCCCTATTGTCCGACCTCACGACATCAGAGGCTCCCCAGCGGGAACACACATTGACACAGGTTGTTTCGGGAACGGACTGGAAGTTCATTGGCCAGTTGGTGTGCGTGAGCATTACATCTCTGGAATGTACTATGGGTGGAGTGGACTGTTCGGTGTTGGGGCTGCTGGGGTGGCAGCATCCTCTGTAGAAGGGGATGCGCATCCGGACAATGCATCTTGTACAGGAGGCAAAGTGCTGCAACCATCCGACGAAGAGCAAGACTCGGCAGCCAACACATTGGGGCGATGGCACGGATGGCCCGGGCCAGACAATAGGACAGTACTCCATCACTGGGCGCACAAAAGCATTGTAGGCTTGGATGCGACCGGGCACGTCTAGGAGGTGGAAAGCCTTACGCAAAGCACCAAGTCGCTGTGTTGCTCAGAGGGCTACGGTACGAAGCTGGCTCCGGAAGGTAAGCTGACCATCGAAACTGATGCCCAAGTTTTTGAGCTCCTCCTGTTCCGTCACATTTGATCCGTTGAAGTCAATCGGTGGCATATCCCATTGGGTGGAAACTGACGGTCAGTGCCTGGGATTTGGCTGGTTCAAATATTATTTTCCATTCTTGACCCCAGCGGGAGATGTTGTTGACTGCTAGGTGGAGGGCTTGGGTGGTATCTTCTTGGGTGGTGGGGGTGATGTTGGCATACAGCGTAGTGTCGTCTGCGAACGAGGCTAGGTCAGCACCGGCTGGTACGTGGTCCTCGCAATCGTTCACGTACATGAGGAAGAGAGTCGGACCCAGAATACTGCCCTGGGGGACTCCAGCCTGAATCGGGAGCCTTGAGGATGTCTGGCCACAAATGACCACTTGAAGGTAGCGTTCACTGAGGTAGCTGCTGAGCCACTGGTGCAGTTGCCCACGCAGGCCGTATACGTCGGACTTGTGTAGCACACCGGGGTGTGATACGCGATCAAACCCACCGGCGATGTCAATGGCGAGTATGCGTGCTGCGCCTTTCTCCCCGGCTGTATGCAGCCACTGGTGGTGGAGGCTGGTAAGGAGGTCGGCTGCACTATGACCATGGCGAAATCCAAACTGTCTGGTGGAGAAGACGTTGTTTGACTCGAAGAAATTTGTGATTGTTCTGTTGATGATTGTCTCCATCACCTTGGACAGAATACACAAGAGCGAAACTGGACGGTAATTGGAGGGAAGAGACTTTGATTTCCGTTTGAATATAGGGACTATGTTGGCAATCTTCCATGTCTTGGGCTGTATCCCAGTTTGGAAGCATTGGGTTAACAGTATGGAAAGCGGTTGCGCCAGTTCAGCAGAGCAGGCTTTCAACACTCGTGCCGGTATCCTATCCGGCCTGGTTGCCTTTGATGGGTTGAGCTGGCGAAGGGTGCGTTAAACAGCAGCGACCCGGAAACGGACGTCCAAAAGAGCCTGGTCAGTTCGAGGTCTGACATATAGGAATGGGGCTGACAGGTCATCTTGTCCGAGACTGCATTTGCTTGCAAAATAGCGGGCCATACATTCTGCTTTGTCTGCGCTGGCTGTGTACTCACGTCCATCGGGATCACGTAATGTCGGAACAGATTGACTACTCGCATTGCCAGAGGCACGCTTGACGGTGCGTCACCAGTCACCGGGTGGCAGCTGCTTTGAGGTCATTTTCTGTCTCAGTTTCGCCATGAAAGCACTCTTGGCAGTTTTGAGACAGGCAATCGTTGAGAGCCATGCATCTTGGTAGGCTGACTGCCGATCGTCGTCAGACTGGTCGTCTCTCAGGCACCTCCATGCACGTCGTTTCCTCACTGTGGCAGCAGTGCACTCAGGGGTCCACCATGGAGGATCTGATGCTCCGGTTTTCAGAATTTTGGAGGGGATGAATCTCTTCATACCCTCCAGGATCCTCTCTGAGATGCCAGTGCATGACAGGTCTGGATCAGTCCGAGCAATAGCTGCTCAATTGGTGGTTCTGAAGGAGTGACGGAGCCTGGCCCAATCCGCATGCTGATACCTCCATACTGTTCTTGATATGGGAGGCTCGCGTGATGCACGGATCTGGAAGTCAGCAAGTATACAGGCATGGTCAGATTTGCCAAGAGGTGGCAAGACAGTAGCCAATAATTCTACGGGTAGGTCGGACATAATCAGGTCCAGTGTGTTGCGGTCACGCGTTGGTTGGTCGACTAGCTGCTCAAGACCATGCATGTAGCACATGTCCTCTGCATGCTCGCTGGCTCTAGTTGTTCTGCTACTGTGGAGCCACTCTTGGTTATGTACATTGAAGTCTCCAGCAACTATCACAGCAGAGTTGCGGCAGGCTGTGGAGGTGAGGCCCCTGCAGATCACGTCGAATATGCTGGTGTCTGTGTCTGAGCACGTTCCAGGACGGTATGCAGCACATATAGCCACAGGCCGGCGTTGACAGTTTGATGTTTAGCCATACTAGCTCCTGGCCGACTGAAGACATCAATGGTATCCAGTTCGTTCATGGCTAGCGTGGCCTTCACCCAAACTGCCACCCCGCCACCATGGCGGTTTCGGTCGCGTCTCAGAGGCTGGTAGTAGCCAGGGAGTGTCAGCTCTGCTTGAGTCACAGCCTCTGACAGCTTAGACTCTGTTACTATGGCAACATCTGGGGATTCAGCATGGAGCACATGGCGGAATTCAACTAACTTACTCATTTGCCCAAAGGCATTTGTTACGAACAGTTTCAGGGTTTTGTTGGTCATTACCGGCTTAGGGGTGCAAACGCATTGCCAACTGAGACAGAGTACTTGGCTGCTTGGTCTGCAGGGCGTTAATCTCGCTGGTGGGAGCGAGCTTTCATCCCTGGAGTCCGACTCGAGGTACCTGCATCGGCAGAGCTTCCATCCTCGCTGTCCCTTTCATCTGCACTTCTTGCATTGCCAGTGGTGTTTGCCTGTGGTGCGGAAGATTCTGCGGTGCTGCTGCTGTTGCTGCTGCTGTTGTCGCTGCTGCTGCTGTTGCTGCTGTTGTCGCTGCTGCTGCTGTTGCTGCTGCTGTTGTCGTTGCTGCTGCTGCTGTTTTCGCGGTTGCTGCTGCGGTTTCTAGGCCAGAAGTTGGGGGCGGTCACAATATGCATGGAGGTGGCATCTACAGTGACTCTGGCTGATACTCGTCCACTCTCTCCTACATGTACACTGCAGGTATGCACGGGAATGGAAGAGCCTGACATTGCCTGTTCGCTTCTGTCCATGATGAACTGTTTCAGGCGGTCCTCTGTGCAATCTGGGGAGATGTTGCCCACATAGGCAACAGAGCGCTTGGTCTTGGGTGGTCCTGCAGAGACCAACTTCCAAGAGTCGTCCGTGATGGTGCTGAACACAGGCTTGGAGTTCTTGACTGGCAGGAGTTCAGTACCCTCTGCGTCAGAGTACATGACATTGTACTCCATTTCCGTGTCCACTGAGGGCACCGTCTTGCCTGCGTGCCAGGTTGTGGCAGCGCTACGGCCACGGGGTTCAGTGTTCATTCCCACGTGTTCTGCCTGCTGCTTTGGCTTGTTTTCACTATTTGCGCGCGACTTTCCCGGGCCAGTGCTAGTACGGGTACTCTTATTCGTACTACCACTAGCTGCACTCTCCTTGACTTCCTCGCCTTTTTGTTGCTGTTGGTCGTCATGGGTAATGGCGGACTGCCTCAAGGAGCTTAGTTCGCCTCGTAACTCTGAAACGTGTGCACATAGCTCATCCACACGCCGTTCACGCGCTCCTCTCTATCTCTAGACTCACTAACATACGACGATAATTGCTGGATCAAGCTGATGACATTGGCTTCGATGCCTGGGAGACTGCTCAGAAGTCTCAGGGGTTCACCTGCCAGCTCGTCCATGGCGGAGAGTAGGTCAGGGTGTGACAGCTACTCAAAATATCACCTACTCTACACTAAGCTACGATTCTACACTACGACTCCTAAGGGCTCCACTCCGGCCTGATGCCGGGTGGGCTGCGAAAAAACGACGAAACCCTACGGACCTAAAAAAACTCAAACCTGCACCTGCTTGGTATCGTCTTGCATGAGCGCGTCCACAATATGATCAATGAGGTATGGACCTGCGGTTCTGCCGTGTCTGACTGGCGAAATGCAGAGATCGTCCCTATCCCCAAGAAAGGTGACTTACGGTCCTGCGATAACTGGTGTGGCATCAGCCTCCTGGATGTGGTCGGCAAGGTCTTTGCTCATGCTCTTCAGGGTCGCCTGCAGGCGGTGGCGGAGGATGTTCTGCCGGATTCCCAGTGCAGATTCCGCAGGGGCCGTGGCTGCAGTGACATGGTATTCACTGCAAGACAACTGATGGAGAAGGCAGTGGAGCACGATTCTGAGCTATGTGCTTTTCATCGATCTGCGGAAGGCCTATGATTCCATTCCGCGGTCTGCTTTGTGGCTTGTGCTCCGCAATCTGGGGATTCCTCCGAAGTTGCTTGGCCTTGTCCAGTCGCTCCATGAAGGCATGGAGGCGCGTGTTCGGCTCCCTAACGTCTTCATGGACAACATCAACGTCCGGAATGGCTTACGTCCGGGCTGCAGAGAAACACACACACACACACACACACACCATTGGACCATTGGACCATTGGACGCCCATCGCCAGAGGCGATGATAGCGATGCTACAGCAGAAGCCATAGCAGCTTGTGCTGGGATTGCACCATTCAACAGCTTGCAAGGCTGAAGAATTGACCACCACTATTCAGCCTGGTCTACACCACACAGCTATGAAGTGGCTTTTCTGGCCAGTGAATCCCTACTTTTTGGTCTTTTTCATTTTTTTTTCACGCACACACATCACACCACATACTCCGGCATGCACTGGCTGTTGGTAACCACCCAGGAGAATGAAAGAAAAGTCAGGAGGAGTCTGAGAAAGAGAAGAAAGACGTGTGTGACCATAATCATCGGGAATCGAACCCGCAACCTATCGATTGGAAATCGCTGCACATACCACTGCACCATATGGGACACACACACACACACACACACACACACACACACACACACACACACACACACACACACACACATGGCATCGTATACATTTCCTAAGCAAGCGTAAACGAGAGTATTTCAGTAGGCGACGTTGAGACAATAGTCTGCATTTTCACATACATGTCACATACATGTCACACTTTACTACCTTGATCCATAAGTAACTTCCTTTGCACTTCCTTGTTGAGCGCTTGTGAATATTTTTCAGGTACATGCACGTATCTAGTTGTAACTCCTTTCACTTATATATTCACTCACAACCGAACTTTTCTGCGCGAATAGCTCCCCTCACTTTTTCATTTAGACTTTATTTGAAGGATTCTCCAAAAGTAAATGGATACTTATCGGGGGAGTTTCCTGGAAGGGTGGATGAGACGAAAGGGAAGTGAAATAGGGAGAAGGGAAAATACTTCAAAATAGTACTTAGCAGAAACACTGCTCAGGGAAAACTACAGGTGAAACCACCAGGTAGAATACATGACGAGAGCTAGATACGAAAATCAGGAATTCCAGTGGTGGAGAATTTGTACGTTAAATAATGGTCCTTCAGGAGAAACCGAAACTTAGCAGAAGATCGCTCCCTGCGTAGGCTCTCAGGAAGCTTGTTCCAGACAACTGATAAACCGAAAAGAGGAGATTTAAAGAAATGAGTTCCAGAACGAGGCAACACGATAGAGGAAGGGTGGCGGCAGCTGCTGGAGATGGTAAAACTAAACTGGCTCAGTAGTGCTGGAAATTGGTAGAATACATGATGAAAATAAACTGGAGAGAGAATTTGACGACGCCATTTGGAGGGATTCCCATTCACACAGATGATTCAGAACATTCTTGGTTGTTGTCCAAGTAGGAAGCTGTCGGGTCTTACGCATTAGGTAGAATCGGGCAGCAGTAGCTTGTAGTCGATCCAATGTGCAGGATTGCGTAGACGACATGGCGAACAGCCAAACAGGGACAGTATACTCCAGTAAGGGTCTCACATAACATTTATACAGTAAATTGATGGTTGGTGCGGGGAGACAACGGGTCATGTGGCATAATAGAAATACTCTACTGCGATACTTACTAGTGTTTTTAGTAATATGGTCAGAGAAACTAAGGTTCGGGGAAAGGGTAATACCAATGTGACAGTGCCTGTCAGCCGTCGTAACCTCAGTGTCATCCATTTTGAAGTGGGGTGGTCAGGGAGTCACAGCATGCTTCCGAAAAGACACATGAACACACTTGCTGGTGTTAAACTTCATGGCAGTGGTTCTTGACCATTTGAGGCAATGTTCAATATCTCCTTGAAAGCTGGCACGTTGAGCGGGCACTGACGTTTTAGGTGGGGAAACGAGGATTAAATTGGAGTCGTCAGCAAAAAGAGAGACAGTACTGGAGACAGGGGCATCAGGAAAAGAGTTTATGCATATAGATTAAAGAGGAGGGGCCGAGATGAGACCCCTGAGGCACCCCAGCTGTGATGGGCAACGGATCAGATTGACTTTGCCCAACTCGGACACAGATATTACGGCCACTGATGAAGTCTTTAATCCAGTCGCAAGCGTTTGACGAGCACCACCCGGAAGCCGACTCCAGGATCAAGTTGTGGCTGACCCTGTCGAATGCCTTGAGAAATCCAGGAAAAGCTGATCGCAAGGTGATTTCATGTCAAGAGCGCAGAAAACCGTAGTTGTAAGCTGAACAAGTTGGTCGACTGTTGACTTGGTTCTGCAGAATCCGAATTGGTTTTCACTAATAAGCTTATGTTTCTCAACAAACGAATAGAACTGGCGACTGACAATTGACTCATACACCTTAGCGATTCCATTTACCAGAGAAATTGGGCGGTAGTTGCTCGGTTCGGCTGGGCAACCTTTGCCTTTCAAGATGGGTACCACAATGGCAGATTTCCATTCGCGAGGCTGTGTTTTGGAGAGTAAACAGCGGTTGAAGAGGACTGCGAGGGATTGGGAAGTAGCTTCAGCAGTTTCTTTGAGATTTCGGTTACACAACTTACCAGCAGTAGAGCGATATGTGGACAGTCTATGTAAACTATCGAATACGGATTGGGCGGAGAAGGGCTGAATGGAAAATTTCTCGGTGGAAGTCGGTAGCAAGATGGCAGAGTGCAGATCAGGCTGTGATAAGGGAGCCTGGCTGTAACTGGCAAACTTCCTAGCGAGGAGGGCGGCCTTGTCTGCACTGCTAGTCACTGGCTTGATCTGGTTGTCTTCCTGCCAAGTTCCTGGAGGTCGGGGATAGCAGAGGTTGGGTGATTAATGTTGCAAAGAAGTTTCGCTTTTTGCCACCATGAGTAGGACCCACGGTGGTTTTGCAGGTCTCTCGCCATCTTTTCGTGGAAGTGGCACTTGGCTTTGCGAATCGCAGAGTTGAGACGGTTGCGAGGAAGTCTGTACAAAGTCCAAACTTCCGTGGGTCCTAGACGCTTAGCCTTCGAAAAGAGACGGTCCCTACATTGCCGGTGCCGATGATGAGTGGCTGCGAACCAGGGTTTGTTCGTTGGGAACACTCGCCTCCGGATAACTGGCACGAACGAGAACACTGCGTCTTCCAACATGGTGCGCCAGGAAGACCAGGCATCGTCTACTGTTTGCGCATTTCGGATCGTATCTAGGAGGGGCAGCTTCCACAAGTGGTCGTTAAGTTCTTGCCAGTCAGTATGGGCGAAGTCGAGGCGAGTGGATAGACATGGAGACGAGGATTGAGGGTTTGGCGTTGCTGGGAGCTTAGGGACAGCGAAATCGAAAACAACAGGACAGTGGTCAGACACGGGTGGGAGAATGGTGAGATGCGAGAGTTTAAACGGAACATTGGTTATAACTAAGTCAAGCAGAGAAGATGTATTGCCGCCAGGAGAATAGCGGGTTGCCTGCTGGTCTACAACTTGGGATAGGCCAAGGTTATCAAGGATGTTAGACATGTATAAACCAGCAGGTGTGTCGGGATCGGGTGTCAGCCATCTGGATAGACGAGCGTTGAAATCACCCACAACTAATATGGAAGCCTGTGGACAAGGTATTGATTGGATACATGTACGGAATGAGTCGCAGAACTGGGCTGGTGATTGCCAAGGTGGGCGGTAACAGCAAAACACAAAAGTGGGAGTAGGGCGATGATGGAGTTCAATGCATACTATTTCAATAGTCTGGTCACGAGGTTGAAGGTCCGGGCGATGTGTATGTGATATTGATGGATGTACAAGAATTGTAGAGTGCTGGGGTTGGAGGATTTGGGGACGAAGGGGTGAACACAGGAGCATGCGGGTTCAGGGGTTGTGAATACCGGTAGGTGGTGTGTGGCATTATGCTTTAACGGGTTTGGTGGCCCAGGCCTCTGTACCAAATCGCCACTCTCTTACAGTACGGCCAACTTCGTCAGGCCAGAACGATTCTTCCGCGACCTTCTTGGTGTCCGTGACCAAGACTGTAATACGAGCAGAGGCTGTTCTAAAGTGCATGGAGGTGTACACGACGCTTTGTACTACAGATACACCTTGTGCCTTGCAGTGTTCAGCTATTGAATCCGCATCGCAGTCCGGGTCAACATTTCCAATGTAGTACACCATCACGCGGGGTCGTCCTACGAGTCCAGGTGCACTTTTAGGGTTTTACGTCGGGCCCTATTGTAGACGACGGCTACTTTGGCCAACCGGACAACAAAGAAGTTGTGACCAAAGAGAATGATTTTATTTCTTGCGTATGCGTTTGTTGAATGACGTAATACTCAGTGAGTCAGGTCGCTACAGTACTCCCCCGCCAGTGGTGACGTCGGGAGGAGCGAAGCACGATAAACAAGAAACAAGAAAGAGAAGAGAAATGAAGCGCAGCATGTACAAGGCGGAAATGCAAAAAATATAATAATTATGATACATATGTACAAGCGAGAGCGCTGCGTGTGTGAAATTTGTTAAACAACGTGGCACAAATGCCGAAACAAAAATCAGAAAAGCAGGAAAGAGAGGGATGCATGACAGAGGCAGGTTAACGTGTCAGAGGTGTGTTAACGTGACAGAGGTAGAGAGCATGTCAGAGGCAGAAAGACAGAAAAGAGGAAACGTACGCATGACAGAGGAGTATTATCGTGTCAGAGGCGGCTGCATGTTGCAGGCTTTGCATGGGGCCAGCAGAAACACTACACTGGGACGAGGTGTGCTGAGTGAGGCGGGATGGATGGAGGCGAGCGCAGCTCCAAGAAATCCGATAAGCCGGGCGTGTGCCTGCGTGCGTGCACGAGAGTTAGCCGGTACGATGGTGGAGGTGGCCAATTTCCAGCTTGAGGCCAGGACGAATACGGACGACGATGACTGGACGATGGGCCGTGGCAGGATAGCGGGGTATCCAGGTGGGAGGGTGGCAGGGGCCACAGCAGCTCCGAGCGTGAGGCGGATCCAGTGGTGGTGAGGCTCAAGTTTTACGTCAACAGCTGGCGATTGACGGGATCCCGAGAGTTGAGGCGAGCAGCCTGGCAACTGCGGCAGGCCGAGCTCGGGGATGGCATGCTCAAAACTCCGAAGAGCATCGGGGTCACCAATTTAGGGTTTTACGTCGGGCCCTAGACGACGGCTACTTTGGCCAACCGGACAACGAAGAAGTTGCGACCAAAGAGAATGATTTTATTTCTTGCGCATGCGTTTGTAGAATGACGTAATACTCAGTGAGTCAGGTCGCTACACACTCTTGGGTGTTTTCGGTGCTGTGTACTGCGATGTCTCCTCCCTATGGTGGTTTGGCTTTTGCGGACGTTTGTCGTGGCCAGGTGCATGCGGCCTTGGTGGCTGCCTTGTGGAGTCTGCGTACAAATTTTCTACTATGTGCTGTGCAGCTGGGCCTTGTGTTTGTACCGGTGCATGTGACAGGTCTGGGGTAGGGTCGGTACTCATACTAAAGTGCATGGGGAGAGTACTACTTGTAGTAGTTCTGAGATGCGTTGTATCCCCAGGGTCAGCGTGGACGTGGGTCAAACGAGATTGGTGATCTTGTTCAGCATGCAGTTCACTTACGTTCAGTTACGAAATTCCATTTTTTGGAAGAAAACATTCTGGAACCAAACCTTTGCAACTTTGTTTTGTTACATGAATGTGCATATCTTGTTTTTCATTGCTGTTGTGTTCATTGCTGTTCATAAACGTTCTATGTGTTAATACAGTGAACACGTGGGTGGATTGTAGCAATGAAGGTGAAGTGTTCATTACAAATACCACCAAAACCTGGGTTGCAGGTGAAGAGTTCTGCCAGACACTCGGCAGCCACCTGATCAGTTCTCCTCAAGTTACAGCCTGCAAAGCTATGATAGTGAGAATACTGGGAATGATAATAGTCCAAGTCAGCTACACAAGATTGCTAGATAAACTTCACTTCCGCGATGTTTGGAACAATTTAAAAGTTACTGACAACACCGTTGCTATCCATCAAACCGTGGATGATTGTTCCATTCAATATCTTCTAGGAAATGCACCGCCATATGATGAGCAGTGCAAAGTACCGAATACTATCGTTTGTGGGAGGAATACCAGTAAGACACTAATTATTAGGTCGCAAGTATCCACGCAAACACACACCTCCTGTCAAATAAGGCACTTGTCATAAAGTATCCGAATGTTTTCAGTCCCTTCTCATCAAGGGTTGTACAGTATGACCTTGCTTATCCGGTCCTCTTTTATCCGGATCCCTCACCATCCGGAAGAAAATCAATGGTTACCGATTTACAGCATATGTCATGCATACATACAGTATGTGTGTTCAATTATCCGGTTCCCTCGCCCATCCGGATATTTTTGTGGAAAACGGATGTGTGCAGTTAATTGAAGTCTTACTGTACAGGGAATGGCTCAAGCTTGAAAGACTAAAACCTATAATTTATTATTATTTATAGCGTAAAGATAATGAGATAACACTCGTGACGAGGTGGAAAATTATCAAGTTCAGAACGACACAAATATCGAAGCTGAACTTGATAATTTTCCACCTTGTCACGGGTGTCGTTTACGCTATATAGGTTTTTGTCTTTCCAACTTGAGCCATTCTCTGTACAATCCTTGATGAGAAGGGACTACAAATGCTCGGATACTTTATGACAAGTACCTTATGCCTCCGCTTGCAGTACTCTCTTTCTTTCTCTCCTTATTATTCAGTTCGCCGTTGTTGGCTACCACCCGACTTCTCATATATATATATTGGCAGTCTTCTGATGAGCCAGGAGATGTTGAATTAATAATAATAATAAAAGTAGAAAGGAAAAGGACATATGGAAACGAGTTAAGAGTAAATCTCCATCACTGTAACTGAATACTATATACAGTCAGAAAGTGCAACAACTAGGCACAAAACTGACAGAGTACTGAGACATTCGACGTCCTGACACCTAGCTTCAACACATCTCCGTAGCGCTAACCGACAGCCTTCCAACTTGGAAGGTTCAAGGTTATGGAAAGACCAAAGAGGGGAAGGCAAGCGCAACGAAAACCGTACCATATGTCCTTTTCCTTTTTACATTTATTCATGGCTCAACATCTGAGTTTCAAATAATAATAATAATAATAATCTTCACTAGTTTGAGGGAAAGAGACAAACGGGGAAGTGAACTGCCTGAAAAGAGAGAGTTTGGAGTGAAAATCTTGTCAGCACCTTCTGGGTTCAGCCCAGTCCCATAGCTCAGTGGTTAGAGCATTACTCATGACAAGCAAGGTCCCGGGTTCGAGTCCTGGTGGGTCTGGGGATTTTTTCTCTTTTCAGGCAGTTCACTTCCCCAATTGATCCTTTGAATTTGAAGTTCTCCCAATCCTTTCAAAATTTATCACTCTCTTTTCACTTCTTTTTTGGTTTGGGTGCTGACAAGCCCATGACATTTCTCTCTCTCCTCTTCTCTTCCTCTTTCATCGTCTTTCATCCCTCAGCCATGACTCGTAAGCTTCTGAGAGTCGCTACGTGGAATGTTCGTAGTTGTTCGTCCAATTTACAGCGAGAGCAGTTGGCTAGTTCGCTGAAAGCTCGCTCGGTTGATGTTTGTGCTGTTCCGGAAACTAAAATTATTGACGAATGCACGTGGAGTCTACCGTTCGGCTATAAGCTGCTTTCATTTCCCACAATAAACAGATACGGTGGACTAGGCCTGGCTATTGGCCCTCGCCTACTGCCGCACTTGTCGAGCTGGAGAGCGGTCTCTGACCGGCTCGGCTACGCTCTGTTTTCATTTCCGTCCCCGAACAAGAAATCAATGGCATATATCTCGGCGTACGCTCCAACTCTCCCAACGTCTGAGAAGACTCCCGCAGTACGACAGGAATTCTATGACTCGCTGCTCACTCTAATTCGTAGTTTTGCCAAGTGAACACTCGTGCTCGTGGGAGGCGACTTCATACACTTGTTTAGGCAGGTGGGCGAACGGTCGAAGGAACTCGAACGGGGAAGCGCTGTTGGAGAGCTGTGAGGAAACCGGCATGCGACTCGCAAATACTACGTTTCAGCACCCTGCCAGACACATCACTACCTGGACTGGCACCATCCGACGTAATCAACAAAATGTAAATATCTATAACCAAATTGACTATGTGCTGATCCCAGACAAAATATGCCACGGACTGCAAGACAGTAGAGCTTATGCGGGATGTGAACTGGCATCTGATCACAAGATGACCCGCGCTCTGCGAAAACCGACCTTAGGTGCTTCGTAATTTTTTCGAGAAAAAGAACAAAACGTCACGGTCTGTCGATTTTTGAAGATCACAAGGTAAGAGTCATGGCGGAACGAAGCAGAAGACAGTAGCTAGAGCTCAAATAATTGCTGTGGGCTTCTTCCAGAGGTTTCATCCGAACTCCTTTACGATGAATAGTCATTTTTTGGCCTGGTCCAATCGCAGTTCTGATGACAGCAGTGCCAAGGAGAGTTGGATGTGGAATCGCAGGACGCAACGCTGATCGAGCTGGACGGCCATGCGGAGGAGAATTTCGATCAGGCGTCAGTTTTGCCACCAGCCCAGCCCCTCAATGCCGGCAATAAGCAGAGTGCAGACCAAGAAAAATCGGTTCAACTACTGTCTACAATCCAGGAGGCGCGCGACAAGTTTGACAAGGGCTGTAGTTGTTCCGCAATGGTGCTGTTTCAAGAGCGTGACACTTGAAACCTTGCTTTACATTTACAGCGCACACAGCGCACGTCCTGACCAAGTCAGAGCGCTGCTTGTGTGTAGGCGGAAAGCTAGACGTGCTCAGGATCCGTGGTGAGGCTACCCAGCGCGTCCAGCATGCTGGGAGATGTGATAAGATGGGGCTCAACAATACTACTCTGAACTCCTGGCCTGAAGACTACAGTCAGTGGCTGGTGTGGAAGTCATGTACATGCATGTCAGGAAGTCTTTGTGTATGCCTCCAGCCCAGGATCAAGCCCTGGGTGCTGAAATCTGTGCAGGCTGCTGTCACAGTGTCAGTGCAAGTGAAATCAGCTCAACACAGGAATTGAATGAACTCTGGAATGCGCTGCCTGTGGAAGATGTTGTGGAGCTGAAGCATTTTATTGAGCATTATGCTATAGCTCATGGCCTCCCTTAACCTGCAGATCCTAACATGGGCACAACAAGCCAGTACCAACCTACATGTATTTGCCCAGTATCACTACGAAGAAGCTTGTTCACCAGGCGTTCACAAATCCTGGTGGCAAAGCTGCATACAGTACGTTTGGCGGGCAAGATTTGGAAAAGAGACTGCCATGATATCACCGATTATGAAACAATGTGTGCGGCAGATGTAGACATAAGTAGATGTTCTACTACCAGTACCAGATAAAACTATCAATATCCTTTAACCCGGCATTGATCCGAGCTTCTTCACTACTTTGCACCTGCCTCTACCCATCACTCTGGCTGGCATATCCTCATACAGAGCCAAATACCTCTTCCAGCAGATTCGTGAGCAACACCATCCACGGAAGAGAGAAAGAATGTGTCTATCTCCACAACAGGAAGATCCAATGCCATCATAAACCTTTCCTTTTGAAGATTATGACATACAGATTTATTCTGCAAAGTTTGGCTGCAATCGTGCTGCTTGAATTCTCACAGCATTGGCTCCAAAATGTAGCATGGAATCCAGGAATTTTGCTACTTTTCCTCAAAATATTTTAGGAAAAGTGCAAAGAAATTGTCATTGTATCTAACTGAATATGTATGCAATCCATCTCAAACATCACCAGAAGTTGAAGAAAGGGTCATGGGTCAACAATCCAGCACAAACTCAATTTCGCCAAAATAGCACCTAAGGTCGGTTTTCGCAGAGCACTGGTCAGATGGTGTTGACCACCATGGTGGAGCCATCAAGAGCCATCAGCAGCCACTACTGCAGTAAACAGAAGGAAGGTCGCATACCAATTGAAAAGCTCTCCACAAACTCCAGCCTTCAGCAAGTGTACAGAGACTCAATATCGCATGCAATATCCAGCCTGGACAGTGGCGTGACATGGGAAAAGCTTGCAGAGACTATCAAGTGCTCAGCGGAGGCTGTCCTGGGCAAAGACACTCGTGGAAGGCAGTCTTCCAGCTATGTCACCGATGACCCAACGATCAGTGATCTATCTACGCGCCAGAAACAATTACGAATCCAGATCAATGCAACACCAAATGTCGAGGAAAAAACTGCTCTGAAAACGCAAAGAAATCGCCTGCTCCATCGGCTGAGTGCTGCAGTCCAGCAATGTGAAGTAGACCGTCTGGAAGCCAAGGCAGTGGAAATAGAATGCATCAAAAACGACACCTCAAAAATGCATGCTTCTGTTGCTGCCTTCTGCAGGCCGAGAAGGTCTGGTATAGCTGTTGATGATGGGAACGGCGCAAGAATATGCAACCCAGCACAGCAAGCCAGGCGAGTCTCAGACCATTTTTGTGGGCAGTTCTCAGACTCTAGCAGTAAGCCGTTAAAGAAGGAAACAACAACTCTAACCAATAACATAACGACAGCAGAAGTGGCCTCTGCCATACGCAGACTGAAGAATGGCAAGTCACCAGGGCCAGATGGAATTCCCAACGAGATGCTTAAATATGCCTGCAATGAGCCTCTATGTACATCAATTGCTCACATCCTACAAACTTCTGTAGAGTCGGCAACACCAGATTCTGCGATTGGTGCTAGCGTGCTGATACCTCTGCAGAAGCCGGGGAAACCCAAGGGTCCATGTAGCAGCCTTCGTCCAATTATTCTTCTGAATTCAGTTAGAAAGATCCTGTCAAGTATCACACTGCGACGGATTCAACACCAGGTGGAACAGTACCTGCCATCCTCACAGAGTGCGTACAGACCAGGCCGGTCGACGAGTGATATTGTATTCACTCTTCGTATTCTCAGCAGTTTAGTAGAAAATAAGCAGTGGTCATTCAACAAGCTGGGCATCGACCTCTCCAAGGCCTTTGACACTCCGCATAGAAACAGCCTGCTTGAATCAATCCTCACTGCAGCGCCTGGCGTACCTGATGCTCGAGCCATGGTCTCAACGCTGCTTGTAGACACAACGCTCAGTGTTCGAGTATGCGGACAGACTGCAGACGCCTTTCAATCTGGCATTACAGGGAGATTTCCTGAGCCCTGTCCTGTTTACGTGCTACTTTGAACATGTTCTGCAGCAGCTGAGACATCAGTTCCGAAGAGAAAGTACAGCAATGAATAACAAGATATGTACACTCATGTGACAAAAAATAGTTGCAAAGGTTTGGTTCCAGAGCGTTTTCTTCCAAAAAATGGAATCTCGTGACTGAAAAAGTGAGGGTAGCTAATCGCGGAGAAAAATGTCGTTGTGAGTGAATATAGAAGTGGAAGGAGTTTACCAGCAGATACGTGCATGTGCGTGACAAATATTCACAGGTGCTCAGCTAGGAAGTGCAAAGGAAGTTACTAATGGATCAAGGACATGTATGTGACATGTACGAGACATGTATGTGAAAACGCAGATTATTATCACCACATCGCCCACTCAAATACGCTCGGTCAACACCCGCCAGATCTGCCTTAAATTCAACCGTGGCTGCCCATGCCAACACCAGCCCTGTGAACGCTTGCACGTCTGCTCAACCTGCGGCGACCGAGGTCATCCCGCTGCCCACTGCACCAACGACGGTCGCTGGGGACCCCGCCAGACGGATAAGCCCGTCGCAGCCAAGTTGTCTCCCCACTCCATTGTACATAGCCCGCCTAATGACTCTTTTGCCTCGTATTTCTAATCGTGTTCTCTCTGACTTTATCCTTAATGGCTTGCAACACGGGTTCCCCATTGGCCACTCTGGTGCTTCTGTATCTATCATCTCTGGCAACCTCCCAACTGCCTTTGAACGTGCTCCGTTTGTACAGCAACAAATTGCTGACCGGGTCCGACGTGCCGAATCGACCGGTCCTTTCTCTGTCCAGCCTTTCCACCCATTTGTATGCTCTCCGCTCGGCTTAGTGCCCAAGAACAACGGGACATTCCGCCTCATTCACCACTTGTCTTACCCTGATCATATGGAATAAACAAGGCTGTACGGCATTATTATTATTATAGAAACGTTTGTTATGCGTGTATGCTGACACTCAATATGTGTGAATTATTTTAATTGTACAAAAGAGAAAGACCAAGAAACTACAAGTTACGCTATACTGTCCACTAACACCACCAGTTACTAAACAATCAGCTCATGCGATAACATTGCACGATACTGACCGACGGTACTGACGTTCTACAACTAACTGGCTAACAGCTCTAGCACATCTTGGATGCGCACTCCAACAGCCTTCCAACTTGGAAGGTTTTAAGTTATAGAAATAACATAAGGAGGTCAGTGTCGTGCAATGTTATCGCATGAGCTGATTGTTTAGTAACTGGTGGTGTTAGTGGACAGTATAGCGTAACTTGTAGTTTCTTGGTCTTTCTCTTTGTATAAATTGTATAAATTAAACCTTCTCTCCATCTGAGTATTTTTATTGTGATAACAAATTAATAGCATGTAGTGGGGGCATTTTCATGAACCATATGTTTGAAAATTGGCAGACTTTGTTAGATGGGCACAATTTTTAGCAGTCCAGGGAACACGAAGTACAGCAAGAGGTGTTTAACTGTTGGCATAGAGTTTACAAGTTAAGTACGTCAATATCAGATAGGGCTCTCTTGAATTGATCGGCAGCAGTTATCGATCTTACATCAGCCGAGAGGGTGTTCCATGCAATACTGCCATGAAACATCTTATTGGCGATGGTGCCAACGTGAGAATAAAGAATGAAAAACATCATACTCGAGCGACCAGCAGGCCTGCGAAGCAAGTTGGAGACTCGGCCCCCAGTGATGCGCTGATCGTTTAGCATGGTGTTTGGAGCAGTCGTTGTAAAGAGTTGCTGTAGGAGTGGGCTACAATAGATACAGCGGTGTACAAAAATTAGAACTTTCTGAGTGTATGTGTGTGCCAGGCTGACAATACTAAGAAGTGCCAGAAGCAGGAAAGGCCTCTTTTATGGGCAAAGCGAAGCACAATCATCAGTACAGTGAATAGTTAAACCCAAAGCGAATGAAAAATGAGAAATAGAATAACAAATTTGTAAAAAATAAGAAGTGCCAGAAGCGGTGTGGTGGGAGTGAGAAAGCGCTGTTGCAAGGGTGAACGAATCCCGGCTTTGAAACTCTTCTCCAGACGTCCAAGCAACTGGGCAGAAAGCCCAGGAACAAAGCTATTCAAACCATAGCATAGCTGAGGGAGGACCATGCTAAGGAACCAAGTGCGTCTTGCACGCAAACTGAGTCCTTGACCATGCCTCCAGAGCTGGCAAATGGTCCTAGCAGTCTTGCGGCTCAGGTGTGCAATATGGGGCTTCCAGGACAGCTCCTCATCGAGTATTCCCCCCCACCACGCTGTACACCATCATACGATCCAGACATGACTCTGCTGGCAGTATTGCAGACATGCAATCTAGCCTGGATCGATTGAGTAGCTGGGGAGAACAATGGCGAATTCGCTTTGAGCCGACAAAGTCGCAGCTGCTGCATATTGGCCACCACCGCAACCCCTGGCCACTCCCAGACCTAACGTTCGGAGCCCATGATATTCCCTGTGGGGACGAGCTGAAGCTTCTGGGAGTGACCTACGACAGCAAACTCACCTTCAGACGCCACCTCCGCAATGTTTCTCTTCGTGCCGTAGCCCGACTAGGATTTCTGCGTCGAGCATCAAGTTTCCTTGGTCGTGAAGGACGCTTGACAACGTACAGAGGCTTCGTACGCCCTGTACTCGAATACGCACCATTGACATGGATGGGCGCAGCCAACTCTCACCTGCAAAGTCTCGACCGAGTACAGCGGAAAGCCCTTGCTATCATTGGTCCTGACGCCTTGCTGCAGAGCCTAGCTGCCCGCCGCCAAGTGTACGCTCTCACGTACATGTACAAGCTAATGTGCCTTCAAGACCATCCAGATCTCTCTGCGCTCGTGCCGCCTCGCCAGGAAGCTAGCCTCGTCCCGCGGACAAGGTCGCAGCTCCGTGTCCGCCACCAGCATCAGCTACAAGCAGTGCTCCTCCCTACGGCCCCCAACTTTCTCCAGCGTTCGTTCCCATATGGTGTAGTGGATGAATGGAACAGGCTTCCGCAAGACATGTTTCCGGATCCGATGCCCCAGTTGAAGTCTCTCCAATCCTTCAAGACGAAGGTCCATCGCCACTTGCGTCAAAAGAATTGGCTCTGGGCTACGGACTCCCTGTGAGGCTATGCCACCCGTCAATGAGCAACTACCCTCGTCCATCATCTCTTTCTTGTTTTATATTTATTTCTCTTCTCATCTCTTTCTTGTTTTATTTTATTTCTCTTCTCATCTCTTTCTTGTTTTATTTTATTTATTTATTTATTTCTCTCTCTCTCTCTCCCTCCCTCTCTCTCTCTCTCTCTCTCTCTCTCTCTCTCTCTCTCTCTCTCTCTCTCTCTCTCTCTCTCTCTCTCTCTCTCTCTCTCTCTCTCTCTCTCTCTCTCTCTCTCTCTCTCTCTCTCTCTCTCTCTCTCTCTCTCTCTCTCTCTCTCTCTCTCTCTTTCTTCTCTCTCTCTCTCTCTCTCTCTCTCTCTCTCTCTCTCTCTCTCTCTCTCTCTCTCTCTCTCTCTCTCTTTTCTTTTTTCTCTCTCTCTCTCTCTCTCTCTCTCTCTCTCTCTCTCTCTCTCTCTCTCTCTCTCTCTCTCTCTCTCTCTCTCTCTCTCTCTCTCTCTCTCTCTCCCTCCCTCTCCCCCCCCCCCTCTCTCTCTCTCTCTCTCTCTCTCTCTCTCTCTCCCTCCCTCTCCCCCCCTTCTCTCTCTCTCTCTCTCTCTCTCTCTCTCTCTCTCTCTCTCTCTCTCTCTCTCTCTCTCTCTCTCTCTCTCTCTCTCTTTCTCACTTGATCTCCCTCCCTCCCTAGCTGCATTCCTAACGATGCCTGGTCGTAGGCTATGATTCCGAGACCTCCGGTCGGATGAGCCTCGCCAACCACATCGGCACATCGCCCCTACTCCCCTTTGTCTTGTTGTCCAGCGTCATTTCAGTTGTCCTCTTCCCCTGATTATTAGTAGGGCTGTGTTTTTTAGTAAAAAAAAAAAAAAAAAAAAAAAAAAAAAAAAATTACACCGAGATACTTAGCCAAAGGTGTGGCAGCAAGTTTGTCAGCATGGCAGAACACCTCAGGCTGTGTGTCATCTGCACCACGGGGCTTTATGAAGAGAAGCTGAGTTTTTGCTGCATTCAGCAGCAAACTAATATCTTCTAGCCACGTGGCGAGGCTTGTGATGGCGTGGTTGAGGGTTCGGCATACTTGAGTAGGGTCGGTGTCTGAGCAGTCGAGAGTAATGTTGTCCGCAAATTCTCGGAGGTTTACCGCCAGTGGCAGGATCGTGCTCAATGTGCTAGTGTACAAGACAAATAGCAGGGGCCCACGAACGCTGCCCTGTGGGACACCTCGAGAACAAGAAACGGCAGGAGAGAGATATCCTTGAACTCTGATCTACTGGAAGCGGCCTGAGAGGTAATCTGCAAACCAAGTGAGCGGGGTACCAGATATGTCAAGAGAGAAGAGTTCAGTCAGAAAACGCTCGTGTTGAACGCGATCAATGTAGGGGAGAATCATGCTCTAGGCATATCGAGGGGATCTCCTACTGAAAGAAATGTCATGTGTTTAGAGAAGAGTAGTAGGTTATAAAGAAAGGAAACAAAGAAAAGAAGCAGATACAGTGATTGCAAAAGTCATGATGCTGCAGGTGTTGGTATGCTATTAGTGAAGTGAGTGTATGGGCAGAGGTACTGGAAGAGGGAATGTTTGAATTCGGGGAGACAGGTCATGGAAGTGAGAACTGGTGGTGAACAGCCCCATAGCATGCTAGCTTTGTGGAAAACCAGAGATGAAAAACATACATGACGGTATTATGGTTCACATAATAGTCAATACTCAACAGAGGACATTCATGGTACTTCGAAGTAATAACTTTCAGAAGGAAAACAAGAAGAAAAACTACAACCAAACAACCAGCATAGACACTACGCATGCACGCTCTGTACGCAGCATGTGCCAAGTCAATAGATAATGACTTCCAAAGTACAGCTACCACAGACGGTAGTTAACGTTCAGTTTGGTCGGTTTTCTGGGACTCAAACACAGAGACATGGAGAAAAGTTCAATGTAATGTAACTAGAAGGACTATTTGTCTACAAAAATGTAAGGACTCAAGGTCACAAAGGGCAATTGATTGTGACTCTGTTTCATATCTATCTAACGTTACTTTCATACTCATAGAAACATCCTTACTACCCTAGCTTTCAAGATAAAATTATCTAAATGCTCCAGTTCAGCTTTGCTAAGGGTATAGAACCAGGCTCAGATGTCATGTTGCAGATGCGGGCGGGCATGCCCTATCTAGAGATTAGTAAGGCTTTAGGGGCCAAATGCCAAGGGTTTGCCAATAGGGCAAAGTTTGAACGAACTGCAACAAGAAGAAACTGGAAAATGTTCTCTCTGACGATCGACAGGTTTTTTTATACCAAGCGGCTCTTCAGGTGCCTTTGGTTTTCCCATGGCCACCGTATATGTTAGGTGGGTAGAAAAATGAGAGCTTGGATCCCAGCTTTCCTATGCACTTTGAATCGTGAAGATCCGTTGAATTTGAGAAAGGAGGTGAACGAATCTGAGGCATCGTAGGGAAGCTTGGAGAGGACATGGAAATCGCCCTGACATGCTTGTTGCGCTGGGTGCATCTGTGTATGCAAAATTCGTTCCGTTCAAATTCACGATTGCAATAAAAAATTTGCAGCTGACTTGGGGAGATGGCACACATGGAAAGGGTTAATTGTGCAAAGAGGTAGTGACTGCGAATCCCCAGCCGACCTCGACACGTTGCCACAGTACAACACCAGTAGAACAACACTTGCGTTGATACTGAGGTCCTTCATACACCTGTTTTGAGTGTAAGTTAAAACTTTCTTCAGTGAAGCTAGATATTGTAGAATGACTCAGATAGTGAAAATCACGTTTTTTTCTGCAAGTGAGGTTTAAGGACACTATGGAAAACTAAGCTAAAACTAAGCTAAAACTAAGCTAAAACTAAGCTAAAACTAAGCTAAAACTAAGCTAAAACTAAGCTAAAACTAAGCTAAAACTAAGCTAAAACGCGGATATCGAGGCAATATTTTAAAAGTAAAGTGAAAGGACCAATAAGTTTCGAGTTATGACTAAACATCCACCAAAGGTAGCAAGATCTTATACAGTCAGACAGTGCGACAGTGCGACAACAAGGCACCCAAGTGACAAAACTAACTTGGATACTGAGACATTCAACAACCTGGCACCTAGCTCCAACAGTTCTATGAAGCGCAAACCAACAACCTTCCAACTTGGAAGGCTTAGGTGCAGAAAGTTCCAATGAGGGGAAGGAATGTGCAACGAAGATGTGCTCGAGCTATGCCCCTCGGCAACAAAGAATGTCAAACGTCACCGGATGATTATGATGACCAGACTAGTAAGAACATTGGATACACCAGTCTGACAACCGTACTCGACGACGCAAGGCAACAGATCACTCAACTTGGATTCTCAAAGGTACATGTAAAGTACATAAAGAGGGGAAGTCAAGTGGAACAAGGAGTTTAGTATGATATTGACTTTCGGTTTGTGACAGTTCGTCTTGGCTTATGAACAAGTATTATACACATCTCTTGGCAGAAATCATAACTCTGCATAACGTATGGTACTGAGATGGCATAATTGTACGTCTGTCTCTTGTTTGTTGCTGTAGATACACAAGCAGCTTCTATAGTGTGTGACTCACGCAGGTATACATACCATAGCATCTCATTCTCAGCAGATGGTGCAAACCGGACGTGCTACGAGCAATATGGTGGTCGGCCTTTATCTACAGACATGGAGCAGCTCAGCTGTGCCTCACAACTGCTGAGCACATCGCAAGTCTTGCGTGACAACAACGTCAGCTACATACCGGTATATACCAACGCCACTGATGGGTCTCATTGCACTACCTACCAACCCTCTACTAACACAACACATCAATACGCCTGCACAGGTTCACGACCAACAATCTGTGTGTCTCGTAAGTTACCAGCTCTGTTACCATCAAGTGATACTCTAGAATGTTTGCGACCAATTCCGTTCAGGATATCAGCAATCTCAGCAGTTGCATTGTATCACGTTATACAGCGCAGTACAATAGTAATAATTATTCCCGTAGCTATGCAGAAGACGTCCACACAGCTTTAATTTGGTGTTTGTTTGTTTGTGTGTTTGTGTGTTTGTGTCACGCCTGGCGCTATCCCATATCTGTCCCGTACCGTACCGTACCATCAAACACAGCTGGCCACATACAGCTGGCCGCACTATTCAAATAGGGCTTTCAAACGCAATCTCATAACGTGAAGCAACTTGGAAGAATGTATGAATGCGAAGTGTATGGGGGAATGCATGTAGGGCGATAGTGCGGGTTCGAATCCCAGGTAATGCCTGAAAAACTAGGAGAATTGAAAAATTTACTTGTCCGCGTCAGCGATATTGTCGCCAAAGCTCACTTGGCAGCCCATTTCATCCCAATTTTGGTTAGTAAGTTAGTTTACTAGTACCTGAAAGGTCTAGCTACAGTTCGAGTGGATTTCGAGAGCGACGGGTGGGTGATTCTGATTGATACAGGCAGCGCCGCATCAAAATAGAGTATCTTGCTACGCTGTGCAGGCAAGAGCAGCGCAAGCCACAAGAAAGTAATCGGCTACTCGGAATCAGGCCCATTTTGCTGAACCGCCGAGATCGCTCACCTCAGGGATCGCTCGTCAAGCTGAGATCTCAGCTCCCTTACCTCCAACTCATCGCTCGGAGTATTCAGCACGTCGTGGAGATTTTCCAGTTCTGTACGCGTCGTCGTCGTCGTCGTTCAAAATAAAATCTTGCAAAGAACGGCGTCTGATTTGAACCACACAGGCTGTCGTACTGCCCATGCGAGGTCCTATAGAGAAGGCGACCGTCACGATCGACTTCTGTTTAGAAAATAGCCAGGCAGCGGAGAGGAAGAGAGATGAGCTTGCAAAAGCAAGGGAGTCGATCCCGAGCAAAAATATTTGTCACCAACGTCGAGAGCAGCGACGAGGAGGACCGAAAAAAGTAGGAACCCTTCCTTGGACAATAAATTCTTTACAGCCGGTTGTCATTCTATACCTTACCGTCCTTCGTACCAAGTTTTATCACTTCAAGTGCACGCGTTCATGTCCAAAGTCTAAGTTCAAATTGTCAAAAGATAAGCGACAATATTGCTGACGCGGACCAAGTATAACATCCCTATTCTTTTTTTGCCGTCATCAAGGCGGTAGATGGTGTCGTATTACCCTCGACCGTACCTGTCCCGTACCTGCCCCGAACATGTCCCGTATCGTACCGTACAATCAAAGACGGCTGGCCCCAATGCATATTCAAATAGGGCTTTCAAATACAAGATCATAGCGTGAAGCAACTTGGAAGAATTAGTATGTATGCGAAGTGTATCGGGGGATGCATGCAGGGCGATAGTGCGGGTTCAAATCCCAGGTTATGTCTAAAACAAAAAGTAGAAATATATAAGAATTTATAACATCCGTATGCTTTTTTTGTCTAGGTCATCAAGGCAAAAAAGCATAGCGTAGGGCCCTGAGCTTCCAAGCTCTCTCGTTATGGTTGTGTTTCAGTGATCGAGTGTTCAGTTGAACAGAGATCAGTGTCTCAATATTGTCTGCTGTAGAATCCCACATACATGTTCTTGTGAGATGTCCCATCTGATTAAAAGGGGATATGTGTGTGAATAGGTGTGGTTGTAAGAATGCCATCATAAGTGGACACAGGGGGGGGGGGGGGGGGTAAATGGCTCACGCAGCTGTGCTGGGGTATCGCGCTGCTCTTCCAATGGTGCTTTGAGCTGGAATGCCCAACCACAGGCACTGTGGATGATATCTGTATGCCATCATTTTCGCATGGACTGTACTTCCCCACACCCTAACATGATCTCTCTGTCTGCCAGGCCGCCTGCCTGCCTGCCTGTCTTTCTGCTTACCAGCCTGTCACTGTCTCGGTCTATCTCCCTCTTTCCTAGTCTCTCAATCTCTCTCTCTCTCTCTCTCTCTCTCTCTCTCTCTCTCTCTCTCTCTCTCTCTCTCTCTATTATATATTTAAATAGAGAGGTAGGCGAACAAAATTTATATACACACAACAACAAGGTTGTCAGTTTCATAATACCAAAAGCTTTTCACCCATTTTCATCAGTGGTTACATGGGAATGAGCAAGAACGAAAACGAAGCCAGAATTTATACTGGAGTACTGAATTTATACCGGAGTAGCCATGGGTTCACCCTTGGGCCCCGTGCTAGCCAATATCTTTGTTGGATATTTTGAGAACACAATTCCAGACAGTCATTGTTTCGGGGTAAACAAGTTAGTTGTTTACGATAGGATTATGTTCTCACTTGGCCATTGTAGGCAAATCATAAGAACCAACATCTAAAGGATGCTGCATGAAAGTAGGCAGCTGCGAGATGCGTATCTCGCGCATGCTCTTGCATGGCTACGTAATGCATTACATCATAATACAACATCCCCTTCGTCATAAAGGAGTTTAACAACCTACATAACATACCGTATGTATATGACGGCGTGTTCACAATATAGAACATAACATCCAACAATAGCTCTATGTACAAGGTAACAATCATGAATGGCACACGACGGCGTGCTAACAATACAGAGACATAGTATCCAACAATAGCTCTATGTACAATATAACAATGGCACCTCAGCTACTGTGACATAAGCGAACAGGTCCATGAGGCCTCTCTGGCCCTACACATCCAGGATTGACCTGGGTGCGACTGCGCGGCCAGACCGTGTTCGATACAGCTGGGTGGCAGGTTCAGCAGGCTGGCTGACGTCACACGGTGACGGCGGCTGAGACTGGCTAACGTCGCTCCACGGCGACGGCACGTCACTCGGCGGCTGAGGGCCTGCGAGACTGGCATCCGGCGGGAAGTGGACCCGCCTCTCTCTGAGGTGGGTACGGTTGCGCCGTACTTCTGTCCCATGGTCAGGCTGCACCATGTATGACCGTGGCCCGTTGACAGACTGGGTTACGATACCAGGTTCCCACAGGTGCGTGGTCGGGCTGCGGATGCCGACGTGCTGACCAGGAACTAGGGGGCGGAGGGACTGCGCTCGCTGGTCATGGTGTACTTTCTGCTGGTCCTGCCGTTCCTCGAGCTTCTGTCGGATGGCCTCGTCCCGAGTGTCGCGCTGGTGTTTGCGAGGCAGGTTGTCCTGTACCTGACGACCGAACAGCATCTCGGCCGGCGACGGTAAGCCCTGGCGCACTGGGGTGGCGCGAATGCACAGCAGTGCTAAGTGCGGGTCGGTCCCGCTCTCCCTTGCCTTCTCGAGAGCTCTCTTAGCGATCTTGACTTGCGATTCGATAAACCCGTTACTCTGCGGGTGATGTGGCGACGACGTACTGTGGCGGAATCCATATTCGGCAGCAAACTCCGCGAACAGATGGCTGCTGTATTGCGGCCCGTTGTCCGACTTCAGCACGGCTGGGATGCCGTGCTCACCGAAAATCTCCTTGAGGTGCTGGATGATGGCCCTGCTGGTCGCTTGTCCGGCAGGCAGCTTCCGGGTGATAAAGTACTTGGAGTAGTAGTCGGCGGCAATGAGGTATTCTGACCCGCCGAGGTAGAACAGGTCCGTGCCTAAGGTGTGCCATGCCCTTGGTGGAATATCGGGCTGCATCAGTGGTTCCTTGGCTTGACTGCTCTGGTGGCGCTGGCACGTCGTGCAAGATGAGACAGTTGCTTCGATATCCTTGTTGATGTCCTTCCAGAAGACGGACGTTCTGGCTCGCAGCTTGGTCTTCTCTATGCCTTGGTGGCTGGAGTGCAGCTTGCTGAGGATTTCCCCCCTCATTGGCGGGGGAATCAGGACGCGACTGCTCTTCAGGATGAGACCGTCCTCGGTGCTCATCTCGTCGCGGAAATTCCAGTACGGGAGCAGAATTGCCGGCACCGCGCTCCTCTCTGATGGCCAGCCACTGAAGATCATCTCCTTCAGTGCTGACATCTCGGCGTCTTTAGCCGACTCCTCGCGGATCCTCGTCATCGCTGCATCGCTGAATTGCGGGAACACGGCGTGTACACTGACGTCGAGGTCCTCAATTGGCTCTGTTTCCTCTGGCGACAGTCGGGATAGCGCGTCTGCGATCGGAATGTCCTTTCCGGGGCGGTACTTGATGGTCATGTCGTACGGCTGCAGCTTCAGCAGCATGCGCTGTAGACGCGGCGGGGCTGCACGGAGGTGCTTGAGCTTGATTGACTCCAGCGGCTTGTGGTCTTATTCTACTGTGAATGACTGACCGAATAGGTAGGTGTGGAATCTTTCACACCCGTATACGACAGCTAAGAGCTCACGCTCAATATTGGCGTAGCGAGACTCCGTCTCGGTAAGCTTCTTGCTGGCGAATGCAACAGGCTTGTCGTCCTGCAGCAGAGTGGCGCCGAGACCTTTCATGGAAGCGTCGACTTGTAGTGTCGTTGCCTTGCCTGGGTCAAAGTAACTGAGCGTTACTTCTGTCGAAATGGCGGCCTTGACCTTGTCGAAGGTGCGCTGGTGGCTGTCTGTCCAGGCGAACGGTGTATCTGGCTTGGTCAGCTCACGCAGGTGCGCGGTCAGTGTGCTGGCATTCGGTATGAACGGGCTCATGTACGTGACTAGCCCGAGGAACGTCTGGAGCTCGTCCTCGTTCTCGGGGTGCTCCATCTGCTTCAGCGCTGAGACCTTCTTCGGGTCGGGCTGTATTCCGTCAGCGCTGCAGATGATGCCGAAGAACTTGATCTTGTCCTCTTTGATGCGGCATTTGTCTGGGTTCAACTTGAGACCAGATTGTTCGCAGTGAACCATCATCTGGGGCATGTTGAGATCATGGTCCTCGTCTGACGTCCCGTATGTGACGATGTCGTCTGCGATGCCGGTGACGCCTGAGCACCCTTCGAACGTCTGGTCGATCCTTGCTTGGAAGACATCTTGCGACATCTTGAGGCCGAATGGCATGCGAAGGAATCTGTAGCGCCCGAATGGTGTGTTGAAGGTGGTGAGGTAACTGGATTCGTCGTCGAGCTCCACATTCCAGTACCCACATTTGACGTCGACGATCGAGAACACTTTGGCACCTCTCAACTTCGGGGTGATCTCCTCAATGGTGGAGACCACGTGGTGCTCTCGCAGGATGGCGTGATTGAGGTCCTTGGGGTCTAGGCACAGGCGTAGCTTGCCATTGTCTTTGAGGCGGAACACGAGGCTGTTCACCCATGCTGTTGGTTCGCCTTCCTGGATCTTGGTGATGATGCCGTTCTGGATCATGTCCTCCAGCTCCGTCTTGATCTCGTCTCTCAGTGCGATGGCGTGGAGGTGGCGTGGAGGGTGTACAACCGGGACGACGTTGGGGTCCACCGTGATGTGGTACTTGCCTGGGAATTTCTCAATGCCATCGAAGCACTTTGGGTATTGCTTCATCAGGTCGTCCTTGTCTCGGATGCTCGCTGGCTTCTCCTGGACAGCGCAGTTCAGCGTGACTAACTGCAGGGCTGTCGCTGTCGGGAGGCCGATGATAGCAGTGCCAGGGCAGTCCGTGATGTAGAAGTCAGCGAGTTTGCTCTTGCCATCGTAAGAGCACGGAATAGGACGGGTTCCGCATTGCTTTATCTTGGATCCGCCGTACGCTGTGAGGGTGGTACTTGACGGCTTCACGGACTTCGGCTTTGGGTATCCGTTTGGTCCGACGTGCTGGGGAAACATTTGGCAGAACACTCTCAGCGGCAATATATTGCCCTGGGCGCCCGTATCCACCTTGGCTCTCAAGGTGGCCGGTCTGTTGGTGTTGTCCAGGCTGACATTGAGGGTCGCGAACACCTCTCGCTCTAGTGGCGGTTGGTGACGCTCGACGCTGTCGATGATGACGGCGTCGAAATGCAGTGCGTCGAAGCGTCTCCGTGGGCTGGGGCTCCTCTGGGGGTAGCGCTCCCGCGGGCTGGGGCTCCTCTGGCGCCAGCGTCCGCGTTGCTGGCCCCTTCCATGTGCCTCGTCTCTCCCCTGCGAACGGCATACGTTTGCCCAGTGATTCGCCTTCCCGCATTTGTTGCAGGTGGAGCCGTGCGCTGGGCACTTGCTTGGGTGGTGGGTTCGTCCACATTTGCCGCAATCTGCGTGTCCCACAGATTTGGAAATGGCGTGCACCGTTTCAGGTAGACGGCTGCTGCTGGTGGCGGTGGACAGCTGCTCCATGTGGCACTGTGTTGCTTCATAAGTACGGGCCTTGTCAAGCGCTTCGTCCAGAGTCAAATCACTACCACCCTCCAGCAGGCGTTCTTGCACTTTCGAGTGCTTCGTCCCCACGATTAGCTGTTCTATCAGGCGATCGTTAGTCTCCTGAGCGTCCCTGAACTTGCACTTGGACGTCTTCTTCTTACACCTCGCAAAGTAATCATCTACAGACTCGTCGGGTTGCTGGCGGTATTTCTGAAGCTCAAACCGAGCCAGTCGTGCATTTACCCGTGGCTGCAAATGCTTATTAAATTTCTTGAAGACGGCAGCTACTTTGGATTTGTCGCTTGCATTATCCCACTCGAAACTATTGAAAGCATCACCACCAGTTCTCCCGATCCATAGCATGACATAGGCGACCTTTTCCTTGTCGGACTTGTCGGAAAAGGGCCCTTGGAAAACTAGAAGGCAGTATTGTTGGAACCGCTCGAATTCATCAGGTAAATCTGCGGCTTGCCAATCCATCGACGGCGGGGTAAATCCGGCTGCTTCTGCCATTTTACCTCTTGCACCGGTGGCGCTACTGCGACAATTCTAGGGCGTTTATTTAGTTTACTTCTGACACCATGTTTCGGGGTAAACAAGTTAGTTGTTTACGATAGGATTATGTTCTCACTTGGCCATTGTAGGCAAATCATAAGAACCAACATCTAAAGGATGCTGCATGAAAGTAGGCAGCTGCGAGATGCGTATCTCGCGCATGCTCTTGCATGGCTACGTAATGCATTACACCATAATACAACAGTCATTGGCCCCAATTCTATAGGCGTTATGTGGATGACACATTCGCAGCATTTCACAACCGGAAACTGGCATTGGAATTCTCTGAGCGTTTAAATAATCTTCACCCAGCTCTCCAGTTTACAATGGAGGAGGAGAATAATGGAGAATTGCCGTTTCTTGATGTATTGATTAAGCATTCTTCCACAGAATTGCTCACCACAGTATATAGAAAGCCGACGTTCACAGGTCTTTACACCCGCTGGGACTCGTTTTGTGACACTAGAAACAAAATCAATTTGATCAGATCATTAACTTTTAGAGCTAAAGCCATCTGCTCACCATCACTATTATCAGCTGAAATTGCTAAGCTAGAGGATATTCTGTGTTCTAACGGTTACCCACTCAAATTACTCAAGCGAGTCATGACAAGCGTTCTTGAACCTAGCCCAGATACAGCTTCTGCACAACTTGAATCTGCAACGCGTATTATCACAAAATTGCCGTGGAAAGGGCATAATTGCATTGCCTTCCGCAAAAAGATTAAAGCTGCAATTTTGAACTGCTATCCTACAGTATCCCCCATTGTAATTTATACAACCAGACCCGCATTCAGGTCTATCGCGAAGGATGTTTCACCAACTCTTGAAAATAGTAATTTTATTTATAAGTATGCGTGTCGCTGTGAGCGGACGTACGTTGGTGAGACATGTCAGTGATTCTCGGAAAGGATCAAGCAGCATATCCCAGACAAGCTGTACAAGAAGCCGCCTGACAAACGTGTGGCAACAAGTGATAGCGCCATCACAAAGCATTTGCAGGCGCAGCCTGAATGCATCCCACAGGAACGCAACAGCAGCTTCAGTGTGATCACACCAGCCCGAAACAGCGCGCACCGATTCACACTGGAGGCGCTGTACATTCGCAGTTTGAGGCCAGAACTGTGTCGACAAAAGAAGCACATCAAGGTGCTATGGCTGTTCAAGCTGCAACCGGACTGACAACTTTATCACGTGTTTGTTCTGGTACTGCATTCCCCTCATGTGTTGTTTCCCGCATTTTTCCACTGCTCCATACATTCTTATGGTAGTGTAGTGTGAACTTGAGGCGCGTAAGAATATTCTTGCTGATTCTCTACCCCCAGTATAAATTCTGGCTTCGTTTTCGTTCTTGCTCATTCCCATGTAACCACTGATGAAAATGGGTGAAAAGCTTTTGGTATTATGAAACTGACAACCTTGTTGTTGTGTGTATATATATATATATATTAACTAGTTTGAGGGAAAGAGACAAACGGGAAAAGTCTGAAGAAAAAATTGACTGTCACCACCAGGACTCGAACCAGGGACCCTCGCTTGTAGCCAGCATATATATATATATATATATATACACTCAGACACAAAGGATCTCCAAGTTTCTCAGTGTTGCTACTCTGAGTTTCGTGCAAAAGCACTCTTCAGGCAACTTACTCTTCTCTCACATCAGTATCCCTTTACATACCAGAAAAGACGAAAAGAAGCACCCTAGGTGGGAATCACAGGTGGAGAAAAGAAGCACGCTAGCCAGTCTAGGTGGGAATCACAGGTGAAGATAAATGTGGCGTCCGTTTAAGAGGAAGAACGCCTTCCATCTCATGCGTCTAACAACTGATTCCACCTTGGCTAGCAGGTCCTTCCGATAGACGTCGTCCGGCGGTATCGGGATATTCTTCAGTGAACAGTCAATATTCATTCGTCTTGGTTCGTCCATAGTGTCGCGTATGCGTTGGCAAGGGAGAGTGCTCAACAAAAGAGGAGCGTCTATAGAACAATAGAAGTATTTCTTGCGTCGGCAAAAAGTGCTCAATGTCCTAAGACAGAGCGGGGTTATACACTCAGACACAAAGGATCTCCAAGTTTCTCAGTGTTGCTACTCTGAGTTTCGTGCAAAAGCACTCTTCAGGCAACTTACTCTTCTCTCACATCAGTATCCCTTTACATACCAGAAAAGACGAAAAGAAGCACCCTAGGTGGGAATCACAGGTGGAGAAAAGAACCTGTGACCTGTGATTCCCACCTAGACTGGCTAGCGTGCTTCTTTTCTCCACCTGTGATTCCCACCTAGGGTGCTTCTTTTCGTCTTTTCTGGTATGTAAAGGGATACTGATGTGAGAGAAGAGTAAGTTGCCTGAAGAGTGCTTTTGCACGAAACTCAGAGTAGCAACACTGAGAAACTTGGAGATCCTTTGTGTCTGAGTGTATAACCCCGCTCTGTCTTAGGACATTGAGCACTTTTTGCCGACGCAAGAAATACTTCTATTGTTCTATAGACGCTCCTCTTTTGTTGAGCACTCTCCCTTGCCAACGCATACGCGACACTATGGACGAACCAAGACGAATGAATATTGACTGTTCACTGAAGAATATCCCGATACCGCCGGACGACGTCTATCGGAAGGACCTGCTAGCCAAGGTGGAATCAGTTGTTAGACGCATGAGATGGAAGGCGTTCTTCCTCTTAAACGGACGCCACATTTATCTTCACCTGTGATTCCCACCTAGACTGGCTAGCGTGCTTCTTTTCTCCACCTGTGATTCCCACCTAGGGTGCTTCTTTTCGTCTTTTCTGGTATGTAAAGGGATACTGATGTGAGAGAAGAGTAAGTTGCCTGAAGAGTGCTTTTGCACGAAACTCAGAGTAGCAACACTGAGAAACTTGGAGATCCTTTGTGTCTGAGTGTATAACCCCGCTCTGTCTTAGGACATTGAGCACTTTTTGCCGACGCAAGAAATACTTCTATTGTTCTATATATATATATATATATATAAATAGAGAGGTAGGCGAACAAAATTTATATACACACAACAACAAGGTTGTCAGTTTCATAATACCAAAAGCTTTTCACCCATTTTCATCAGTGGTTACATGGGAATGAGCAAGAACGAAAACGAAGCCAGAATTTATACTGGGGGTAGAGAATCAGCAAGAATATTCTTACGCGCCTCAAGTTCACACTACACTACCATAAGAATGTATGGAGCAGTGGAAAAGCATTTGCAGGCGCAGCCTGAATGCATCCCACAGGAACGCAACAGCAGCTTCAGTGTGATCACACCAGCCCGAAACAGCGCGCACCGATGCACACTGGAGGCGCTGTACATTCGCAGTTTGAGGCCAGAACTGTGTCGACAAAAGAAGCACATCAAGGTGCTACGGCTGTTCAAGCTGCAACCGGACTGACAACTTTATCACGTGTTTGTTCTGGTACTGCATTCCCCTCATGTGTTGTTTCCCGCATTTTTCCACTGCTCCATACATTCTTATGGTAGTGTAGTGTGAACTTGAGGCGCGTAAGAATATTCTTGCTGATTCTCTACCCCCAGTATAAATTCTGGCTTCGTTTTCGTTCTTGCTCATTCCCATGTAACCACTGATGAAAATGGGTGAAAAGCTTTTGGTATTATGAAACTGACAACCTTGTTGTTGTGTGTATATATATATATATATATACACACAACAACAAGGTTGTAAGTTTCATAACACTAAAAGCTTTTCACCCATTTTCATCAGTAGGTACATGGGAATGAGCAAGAACGAAAACGAAGCCAGAATTTATACTGGGGGTAGAGAATCAGCAAGAATATTCTTACGCGCCTCAAGTTCACACTACACTACCATAAGAATGTATGGAGCAGTGGAAAAATGCGGGAAACAACACATGAAGGGAATGCAGTACCAGAACAAACACGTGATAAAGTTGTCAGTCCGGTTGCAGCTTGAACAGCCGCAGCACCTTGATGTGCTTCTTTTGTCGACACAGCTCTGGCCTCAAACTGCGAATGTACAGCGCCTCCAGTGTGAATCTGTGCGCGCTGTTCCGGGCTGGTGTGATCACACTGAAGCTGCTGTTGCGTTCCTGCGGGATGCACTCAGGTTGCGCCTGCAAATGCTTTGTGATGGCGCTATCACTTGTCGCCACACGTTTGTCAGGCGGCTTCTTGTACAGCTTGTCTGGGATATGCTGCTTGATCCTTTCCGAGAATCGCTGACATGTCTCACCAACGTACGTCCGCTCACAGCGACACGCATACTTATAAATAAAATTACTATTTTCAAGAGTTGGTGAAACATCCTTCGCGATAGACCTGAATGCGGGCCTGGTTGTATAAATTACAATGGGGGATACTGTAGGATATTATTATTATTATTATTATTATTATACGCATTCCCGCGGCAGCGTCAACCAAGCAGTTATGCTTGATCCACACGTTCGCTTATGCTGGACATTGAAACAAAGCAGATGTAGACAGCTCCTAGAGAATGGGGCTCTACAAAACCAATGATCGAAGTTAGTCCTTCAGTAACATGGAGCGTCATAAAATTGGTCTCATTGGAAAAATGTCATCACTATTGTCTCCTCATGTAGCATCATGGTCAATGGGTGGCCAGATAATTATACGTATGAGGTTGAGTTGCCAGATAATTATTAAAAGATTCAAATAGTAATATTATTATAGGATGGTTGTTATGAGTTTATAAGGGTGCCATGGCTGTTTCTACTCGTGACGAGGGTGTGCACAAACACTCTTCACCAGCGCGTTCCATGCTGGACGGTCCACAGCAATCCGCTCCAGACGGCGCAAGTCCTCAACACTCCGCAGGTGCCCATTGTTCGACTGGGACAGATCGGTGTGGAGCTTTATTGGTAGTGTCACTCTCGGCCTCCCGCGGTACCTCCCCTCGGGTGCCTGAAAGTATTGCTCCATGCTCAATCGTGCTGGCGTGTCCTTACCCAGGCGAAGCACATGCCCGAATAGACTCCAGCGTGAATTTCGGATCAAGTCCGACACCGGCTCCACTCCACATCGGGCATACAACGCCAAATTACTAATCTTTTGTGGCCATGTGATGCCGAGAAGTGACCTGAGTTGCCTTCTATGGAAAGCGTCCAGGGAGCGTTCGCTAGCAACCGTCAGGCCCCAGGTGCCTGAATTATAGAGAAGTATCGGCATGATAAAGGCGCAGTACAACCTCATACGCAGAGGCTCTCGGATCAGTCCTCGGCGCTTCCAAAGAGACCACATGGATCGGAAGGCAGCCTCGGCCAATTGCCTGCGACGTGTCACATCCTCAATGTCGCCCAGGAGTGAGCCCAGCTTTCGGGATGTCCTCCAGCGCTCGTCAATTCTGTCTACAGATCGACCCAGCTCTGTCCACTCAGTTTTGGTGTTGTTGACTCTCAGGGCCCACTGCCCGAGAGTGTGGTCTATGACCGGTTCGAGCTCTGTGAGCCATTGACGACTAAGGCTTATGAAATCAGTGTCATCTGCGTAGACAAGCTCAAATGGAATGTTGATGCTTTGATCCATTGGCGGTCTGTTTCGTGCCACCTGGGTGCTCCTCAGATCTCTCAGTGCTGCCTCTAAGTATATAACAAACAACACCGGGGAGAGAGAATCACCCTGCGGGGTGCCAATTGTAGTTTCAAGGGACTCTGATACTGCCCTGCCGATGCGTACCTGCAGAGTTGTGTTGGTCAACAGCACTCTAACCAGCCGAACATCATCCTCCGTCAGGAAAGACTCGAGAACTGTCAACAGTTTGTCACGATGTATACAGTCGAATGCTTTGGACATGTCGATTCCAAGAATGGTCATTTCCCGCCGGATAGCAGTTCAAAATTGCAGCTTTAATCTTTTTGCGGAAGGCAATGCAATTTTGCCCTTTCCACGGCAATTTTGTGATAATACGCGTTGCAGGTTCAAGTTGTGCAGAAGCTGTATCTGGGCTAGGTTCAAGAACGCTTGTCATGACTCGCTTGAGTACTTTGAGTGGGTAACCGTTAGAACACAGAATATCCTCTAGCTTAGCAATTTCAGCTGATAATAGTGATGGTGAGCAGATGGTTTTAGCTCTAAAAGTTAATGATCTGATCAAATTGATTTTGTTTCTAGTGTCACAAAACGAGTCCCAGCGGGTGTAAAGACCTGTGAACGTCGGCTTTCTATATACTGTGGTGAGCAATTCTGTGGAAGAATGCTTAATCAATACATCAAGAAACGGCAATTCTCCATTATTCTCCTCCTCCATTGTAAACTGGAGAGCTGGGTGAAGATTATTTAAACGCTCAGAAAATTCTAATGCCAGTTTCCGGTTGTGAAATGCTGCGAATGTGTCATCCACATAACGCCTATAGAATTGGGGCCAATGACTGTCTGGAATTGTGTTCTCAAAATATCCAACAAAGATATTGGCTAGCACGGGGCCCAAGGGTGAACCCATGGCTACTCCGTCCCTCTGTGCGTACATATTGCCATTGAAACTGAACTGCACGTCTGATGTGGCTTTGAAAAGCAGCTTCTTGAAAAGATCTTGGGGTATTTGCGGGGCTGATATTTCATCATCATGGTATAGCGACTGTATGCAGATATCTATTGTTTCCTTGAGAGGCACGTTTGTAAAGAGGCTGACTACATCGAAAGAGCACAGGAACAGCGATCCAGAGTTCTCTGCCTGCTGCTGGCCAAATTCCCTTACTTCATCCACGAACTCGAAGGTATCCTTAGTTGCGTGGGCGGAATATTTATTGAGGACTGGTTTTAGTAATTCAGCTAACCACTTTGCCATTTCGTGTTGGGGAGCATTGATCATGGACAGGATTGGTCGAAGCGGCACGTCTTTCTTATGTATTTTCGGTACGCCATAGAGCACAGGTCGGCACGAGCCAACGGGTCGGATCCGGTCGTAATCTATATTGAGTATTTTTCCAGCCTTTTTGTATCGCAATAGGTATGCCTGCAAGGCGCGTTCATCCAGGTAAGTGCGGTCATGCGTTTCCGTCGGTCCCAGGAGTTGAAACTTCGATGCATCAGCCAGAATAGCATTCATCTTGTCATTGTAATCACTTCGCTGCATTATCACCACTCCATTCCCTTTGTCCGGCCTGCTGATTATTATATCTTTGTCATTCTTTATTTTCCTGATGGCTGCCATATGCTTGTCGTTGAGGGGATAATCGGTTTTATCTGCTTTACTGTTACTAAACTCTTCTGCAAGATTCGCCAACGCTGCTTGACACGTATCCCTCTTGGCATCACTCACTGGTACGCAGCGCTCCAATTGATCATTTGTTAGTTCGAATTCTGCCTGCACAATCTCCTTGTCCATTCTGGAACTAGGGGGGACTCCAAACTTCAAGCCCCTGCACAGTACGTCTTTTTCAATGTTAGTTAGCATAACTCCGGCCAAGTTGAGTAGGTGGGAGTGTTTTAATTCGCTTGAGCCCTTCTCATAGCGCACCTCCCTCCTGAGTGCATCGTCAAACTTACTTTTGATCCGGCATTGTAATCTTGAGGAGGTCTGGTTGATGAGCTTCGCGAACCTGAAGCGGTCCAGCACGCTAAGGCTCCGATTGACTTCTTGAAGAACACGGCGGTACTCGAGGATAAAGTGTTCCAAGTCAGCGGCGGTCCTCTCCAGTTCGTCCTTGATAAAGGCGCGTTCGATTCTCCATGGCTTCTTGGCCTTAACTCTCTGCACCCGCTTCTTGATAGAGCGGGGCGCAACGCCGCACGTAAGGCAGTTCCGTAAAAAGTCTGCATTCTCACGACCACGGATGATCCGGCCTTTGCACTTTAAAACATAATTCAGGTCCTGAATTAGTCGGTGGTCCAGTCGCCGTTTAAAATATTTAAATAGAGAGGTAGGCGAACAAAATTTATATACACACAACAACAAGGTTGTAAGTTTCATAACACTAAAAGCTTTTCACCCATTTTCATCAGTAGGTACATGGGAATGAGCAAGAACGAAAACGAAGCCAGAATTTATACTGGGGGTAGAGAATCAGCAAGAATATTCTTACGCGCCTCAAGTTCACACTACACTACCATAAGAATGTATGGAGCAGTGGAAAAATGCGGGAAACAACACATGAAGGGAATGCAGTACCAGAACAAACACGTGATAAAGTTGTCAGTCCGGTTGCAGCTTGAACAGCCGCAGCACCTTGATGTGCTTCTTTTGTCGACACAGCTCTGGCCTCAAACTGCGAATGTACAGCGCCTCCAGTGTGAATCTGTGCGCGCTGTTCCGGGCTGGTGTGATCACACTGAAGCTGCTGTTGCGTTCCTGCGGGATGCACTCAGGTTGCGCCTGCAAATGCTTTGTGATGGCGCTATCACTTGTCGCCACACGTTTGTCAGGCGGCTTCTTGTACAGCTTGTCTGGGATATGCTGCTTGATCCTTTCCGAGAATCGCTGACATGTCTCACCAACGTACGTCCGCTCACAGCGACACGCATACTTATAAATAAAATTACTATTTTCAAGAGTTGGTGAAACATCCTTCGCGATAGACCTGAATGCGGGCCTGGTTGTATAAATTACAATGGGGGATACTGTAGGATAGCAGTTCAAAATTGCAGCTTTAATCTTTTTGCGGAAGGCAATGCAATTTTGCCCTTTCCACGGCAATTTTGTGATAATACGCGTTGCAGGTTCAAGTTGTGCAGAAGCTGTATCTGGGCTAGGTTCAAGAACGCTTGTCATGACTCGCTTGAGTACTTTGAGTGGGTAACCGTTAGAACACAGAATATCCTCTAGCTTAGCAATTTCAGCTGATAATAGTGATGGTGAGCAGATGGTTTTAGCTCTAAAAGTTAATGATCTGATCAAATTGATTTTGTTTCTAGTGTCACAAAACGAGTCCCAGCGGGTGTAAAGACCTGTGAACGTCGGCTTTCTATATACTGTGGTGAGCAATTCTGTGGAAGAATGCTTAATCAATACATCAAGAAACGGCAATTCTCCATTATTCTCCTCCTCCATTGTAAACTGGAGAGCTGGGTGAAGATTATTTAAACGCTCAGAAAATTCTAATGCCAGTTTCCGGTTGTGAAATGCTGCGAATGTGTCATCCACATAACGCCTATAGAATTGGGGCCAATGACTGTCTGGAATTGTGTTCTCAAAATATCCAACAAAGATATTGGCTAGCACGGGGCCCAAGGGTGAACCCATGGCTACTCCGTCCCTCTGTGCGTACATATTGCCATTGAAACTGAACTGCACGTCTGATGTGGCTTTGAAAAGCAGCTTCTTGAAAAGATCTTGGGGTATTTGCGGGGCTGATATTTCATCATCATGGTATAGCGACTGTATGCAGATATCTATTGTTTCCTTGAGAGGCACGTTTGTAAAGAGGCTGACTACATCGAAAGAGCACAGGAACAGCGATCCAGAGTTCTCTGCCTGCTGCTGGCCAAATTCCCTTACTTCATCCACGAACTCGAAGGTATCCTTAGTTGCGTGGGCGGAATATTTATTGAGGACTGGTTTTAGTAATTCAGCTAACCACTTTGCCATTTCGTGTTGGGGAGCATTGATCATGGACAGGATTGGTCGAAGCGGCACGTCTTTCTTATGTATTTTCGGTACGCCATAGAGCACAGGTCGGCACGAGCCAACGGGTCGGATCCGGTCGTAATCTATATTGAGTATTTTTCCAGCCTTTTTGTATCGCAATAGGTATGCCTGCAAGGCGCGTTCATCCAGGTAAGTGCGGTCATGCGTTTCCGTCGGTCCCAGGAGTTGAAACTTCGATGCATCAGCCAGAATAGCATTCATCTTGTCATTGTAATCACTTCGCTGCATTATCACCACTCCATTCCCTTTGTCCGGCCTGCTGATTATTATATCTTTGTCATTCTTTATTTTCCTGATGGCTGCCATATGCTTGTCGTTGAGGGGATAATCGGTTTTATCTGCTTTACTGTTACTAAACTCTTCTGCAAGATTCGCCAACGCTGCTTGACACGTATCCCTCTTGGCATCACTCACTGGTACGCAGCGCTCCAATTGATCATTTGTTAGTTCGAATTCTGCCTGCACAATCTCCTTGTCCATTCTGGAACTAGGGGGGACTCCAAACTTCAAGCCCCTGCACAGTACGTCTTTTTCAATGTTAGTTAGCATAACTCCGGCCAAGTTGAGTAGGTGGGAGTGTTTTAATTCGCTTGAGCCCTTCTCATAGCGCACCTCCCTCCTGAGTGCATCGTCAAACTTACTTTTGATCCGGCATTGTAATCTTGAGGAGGTCTGGTTGATGAGCTTCGCGAACCTGAAGCGGTCCAGCACGCTAAGGCTCCGATTGACTTCTTGAAGAACACGGCGGTACTCGAGGATAAAGTGTTCCAAGTCAGCGGCGGTCCTCTCCAGTTCGTCCTTGATAAAGGCGCGTTCGATTCTCCATGGCTTCTTGGCCTTAACTCTCTGCACCCGCTTCTTGATAGAGCGGGGCGCAACGCCGCACGTAAGGCAGTTCCGTAAAAAGTCTGCATTCTCACGACCACGGATGATCCGGCCTTTGCACTTTAAAACATAATTCAGGTCCTGAATTAGTCGGTGGTCCAGTCGCCGTTTAAAATATTTAAATAGAGAGGTAGGCGAACAAAATTTATATACACACAACAACAAGGTTGTAAGTTTCATAACACTAAAAGCTTTTCACCCATTTTCATCAGTAGGTACATGGGAATGAGCAAGAACGAAAACGAAGCCAGAATTTATACTGGGGGTAGAGAATCAGCAAGAATATTCTTACGCGCCTCAAGTTCACACTACACTACCATAAGAATGTATGGAGCAGTGGAAAAATGCGGGAAACAACACATGAAGGGAATGCAGTACCAGAACAAACACGTGATAAAGTTGTCAGTCCGGTTGCAGCTTGAACAGCCGCAGCACCTTGATGTGCTTCTTTTGTCGACACAGCTCTGGCCTCAAACTGCGAATGTACAGCGCCTCCAGTGTGAATCTGTGCGCGCTGTTCCGGGCTGGTGTGATCACACTGAAGCTGCTGTTGCGTTCCTGCGGGATGCACTCAGGTTGCGCCTGCAAATGCTTTGTGATGGCGCTATCACTTGTCGCCACACGTTTGTCAGGCGGCTTCTTGTACAGCTTGTCTGGGATATGCTGCTTGATCCTTTCCGAGAATCGCTGACATGTCTCACCAACGTACGTCCGCTCACAGCGACACGCATACTTATAAATAAAATTACTATTTTCAAGAGTTGGTGAAACATCCTTCGCGATAGACCTGAATGCGGGCCTGGTTGTATAAATTACAATGGGGGATACTGTAGGATAGCAGTTCAAAATTGCAGCTTTAATCTTTTTGCGGAAGGCAATGCAATTTTGCCCTTTCCACGGCAATTTTGTGATAATACGCGTTGCAGGTTCAAGTTGTGCAGAAGCTGTATCTGGGCTAGGTTCAAGAACGCTTGTCATGACTCGCTTGAGTACTTTGAGTGGGTAACCGTTAGAACACAGAATATCCTCTAGCTTAGCAATTTCAGCTGATAATAGTGATGGTGAGCAGATGGTTTTAGCTCTAAAAGTTAATGATCTGATCAAATTGATTTTGTTTCTAGTGTCACAAAACGAGTCCCAGCGGGTGTAAAGACCTGTGAACGTCGGCTTTCTATATACTGTGGTGAGCAATTCTGTGGAAGAATGCTTAATCAATACATCAAGAAACGGCAATTCTCCATTATTCTCCTCCTCCATTGTAAACTGGAGAGCTGGGTGAAGATTATTTAAACGCTCAGAAAATTCTAATGCCAGTTTCCGGTTGTGAAATGCTGCGAATGTGTCATCCACATAACGCCTATAGAATTGGGGCCAATGACTGTCTGGAATTGTGTTCTCAAAATATCCAACAAAGATATTGGCTAGCACGGGGCCCAAGGGTGAACCCATGGCTACTCCGTCCCTCTGTGCGTACATATTGCCATTGAAACTGAACTGCACGTCTGATGTGGCTTTGAAAAGCAGCTTCTTGAAAAGATCTTGGGGTATTTGCGGGGCTGATATTTCATCATCATGGTATAGCGACTGTATGCAGATATCTATTGTTTCCTTGAGAGGCACGTTTGTAAAGAGGCTGACTACATCGAAAGAGCACAGGAACAGCGATCCAGAGTTCTCTGCCTGCTGCTGGCCAAATTCCCTTACTTCATCCACGAACTCGAAGGTATCCTTAGTTGCGTGGGCGGAATATTTATTGAGGACTGGTTTTAGTAATTCAGCTAACTAGAGGATATTCTGTGTTCTAACGGTTACCCACTCAAAGTACTCAAGCGAGTCATGACAAGCGTTCTTGAACCTAGCCCAGATACAGCTTCTGCACAACTTGAACCTGCAACGCGTATTATCACAAAATTGCCGTGGAAAGGGCAAAATTGCATTGCCTTCCGCAAAAAGATTAAAGCTGCAATTTTGAACTGCTATCCTACAGTATCCCCCATTGTAATTTATACAACCAGGCCCGCATTCAGGTCTATCGCGAAGGATGTTTCACCAACTCTTGAAAATAGTAATTTTATTTATAAGTATGCGTGTCGCTGTGAGCGGACGTACGTTGGTGAGACATGTCAGCGATTCTCGGAAAGGATCAAGCAGCATATCCCAGACAAGCTGTACAAGAAGCCGCCTGACAAACGTGTGGCGACAAGTGATAGCGCCATCACAAAGCATTTGCAGGCGCAACCTGAGTGCATCCCGCAGGAACGCAACAGCAGCTTCAGTGTGATCACACCAGCCCGGAACAGCGCGCACAGATTCACACTGGAGGCGCTGTACATTCGCAGTTTGAGGCCAGAGCTGTGTCGACAAAAGAAGCACATCAAGGTGCTGCGGCTGTTCAAGCTGCAACCGGACTGACAACTTTATCACGTGTTTGTTCTGGTACTGCATTCCCTTCATGTGTTGTTTCCCGCATTTTTCCACTGCTCCATACATTCTTATGGTAGTGTAGTGTGAACTTGAGGCGCGTAAGAATATTCTTGCTGATTCTCTACCCCCAGTATAAATTCTGGCTTCGTTTTCGTTCTTGCTCATTCCCATGTACCTACTGATGAAAATGGGTGAAAAGCTTTTAGTGTTATGAAACTTACAACCTTGTTGTTGTGTGTATATAAATTTTGTTCGCCTACCTCTCTATTTAAATATATATATATATATATAATGTTGTCAGTCCGGTTGCAGCTTGAACAGCCGCAGCACCTTGATGTGCTTCTTTTGTCGACACAGCTCTGGCCTCAAACTGCGAATGTACAGCGCCTCCAGTGTGAATCTGTGCGCGCTGCATTCCCCTCATGTGTTGTTTCCCGCATTTTTCCACTGCTCCATACATTCTTATGGTAGTGTAGTGTGAACTTGAGGCGCGTAAGAATATTCTTGCTGATTCTCTATATACACACAACAACAAGGTTGTCAGTTTCATAACACTAAAAGCTTTTCACCCATTTTCATCAGTAGATACATGGGAATGAGCAAGAACGAAAACGAAGCCAGAATTTATACTGGGGGTAGAGAATCAGCAAGAATATTCTTACGCGCCTCAAGTTCACACTACACTACCATAAGAATGTATGGAGCTGTGGAAAAATGCGGGAAACAACACATGAGGGGAATGCAGTACCAGAACAAACACGTGATAAAGCTGTTCCTGTGCTCTTTCGATGTAGTCAGCCTCTTTGCAAACGTGCCTCTCAAGGAAACAATAGATATCTGCATACAGTCGCTATACCATGATGATGAAATATCAGCCCGGCAAATACCCCAAGATCTTTTCAAGAAACTGCTTTTCAAAGCCACATCAGACGTGCAGTTCAGTTTCAACGGCAATATGTACGCACAGAGGGACGGAGTAGCCATGGGTTCGCCCTTGGGCCCCGTGCTAGCCAATATCTTTGTTGGATATTTTGAGAACACAATTCCAGACAGTCATTGGCCCCAATTCTATAGGCGTTATGTGGATGACACATTCGCAGCATTTCACAACCGGAAACTGGCATTGGAATTCTCTGAGCGTTTAAATAATCTTCACCCAGCTCTCCAGTTTACAATGGAAGAGGAGAATAATGGAGAATTGCCGTTTCTTGATGTATTGATTAAGCATTCTTCCACAGAATTGCTCACCAGCACAACCATAAGTACAGCTGCAGTGGTGTCTTCAACTTCATTCTCCCGAAATTTGGTTTGAGAAAGAAACAAACTTTCCAAATCAAGAAACGTTAATTGTCTTTCACGTCCGTTAAGTCGGGATTCTTATGATGTCGCGAGTCACGACATACGCCCCACTTTTCTGGATTGGAGCGTCATCCAGCCACCTCAGCCGAGTCCAGCACAGCGCCCTGAGAATCATCGGTCTGGGAGCAATCCTGCCTAGTCTGGCAATCAGACGGACAGTAGCTGCTCTAGCTTGTTTATACAAGCTACAAGTAAATGCGGGCCCACCTCAACTTCTCGCAGTTTTGCCAGCTCGCCGTCAGCAGTCGGCCAACCCGCGGACCCGGAGCGACCATGCCAGCGCTGCTGGCCACCAGTTTCAACTGGATGCCAGCCTGCCAGCCTCTATCCCATTAGTCCTGAAGCGATCATTTCCCAACTGCGTGCTCCACCAGTGGAATGCATTGCCCTGTGATCTGCTCCTGCATCCTCCCCATCGCAGCCGAATGCAGGCATTCAAGACGCAGGTATACGGCTACCTGCGCGCCGAGAACTGGATGTGGGCTACTGACTCAGTCTATTCGCACCTATCTAGTATCTACATGTAGGTATTGCTCTCTTTTTCCTTGTTTTCTCTACTCTCTGTCTCTGTCTCTGTCTCTCTCTGTCTCTCTCTCTCTCTCTCTCTGTCTCTCTCTCTATCTATCTCTCTCTCGCTGTCTCTCTGTCTCTCTCTGTCTCTCTGTCTCTCTCTGTCTCTCTCTGTCTCTCTCTGTCTGTCTCTCTCTCTCTCTCTGTCTCTCTCTCTCGCTCTCTCTCTCTCTCTCTCTCTCTCTCTCTCTCTCTCTCTCTCTCTCTCTCTCTCTCTCTCTCTCTCTTTCTGTCTCTCTCTCCACACTATACTTTCGCTATATATTTTTTCAATCTCTTTTGTTTCTTTTCTTCTCCCGATTTTCTGATGCGTGAAGTAGGCGCGGATGCCGAGACCATTGGTCGGTGGAGCCTGCAGCACCCCATCACCAACGCTGCGTTGCATTTGCAGCCCCATTCAGTCAATGTCTTGTTAGTCTGTTGTTTTGTCATTTCCTGCTTCTTTCTTTTTTTACGAATTGGGTGCGTGGATTCAAGTAAAAACAAAGAAAATAAAAAAGAACGCTGAGTGGCTAGCTGGGTTTCAAGGGTCTCAGCTGCCTTGGCCTCCTTGAGAACATCAGCGAGGATGAGGGAGCCTATGTCCGTTTTCTGCATCGCCTTACTCACGTCAGAATCAGCCATGCGGGTGACGAGGTGATCGCGGATCTGTTCTGACGGCTTGTCGAAACGGCATCTTGCCGCGACAGAGTGGAGTTAGCTTGAGAACGTGGCCATGGACTCACTGGGGAGCTGGCGGAGACGAGCGAACTGCGTCCATTCGTGGATAACATTGTCCGCAGGTGCAAAGCATTTGTCGAAAGCAGCGACCACTTTGTCAAAGTCGTCCTTGTCGGAGGCTTAGGTGAAGGAAAACTCACGCTGGAATATATCATCCGCAGTTACGCCCAGAGAGTAGATTAGAGTGGAGATTTGGACTGACTGTTTCTAAGCCAGTGGCATCGAGCGTCAATCGGAATCGGGCGGAGACTGTCCCGTCTTCCGTGGTGTGCATGCTGCAATCATGGACCTTGACGGATTTGGCCACGGCCACAGATTGCTGCTGAGTGAACTCTGTCACTCGCTCCTCTGTGCAGTCAGCGTTCAGATGTCCCACATACCCGACTGCCTTCCTTGTCTGGTGGGATTCTTTAGATACTAGTTTCCACGATTCATCAGCGATTGGGTCGAACGATGTTTTCTGGGGCTTGACTGGGGGGCGCCCAGCAGTCTGAAAACTTTCGTCTTCCTCACTCGAGATCTCACGGTCACTGCCAGTGTCATCCACGTGTCCTGCTGCTACTTGGTGACCTGGGGTGTTAGCGTACGGCTACGGCTACGAGATCCCTTCACTGGCAGTACTACCTAGACTATCTACTACTGACCACTCTTCTCTTCTACCTCTTTTGTCGCTCCGTGTCGAACAAAATCCCTGAACTCCATGCATTGTGTCGATCCAACACACCGACTATCCTATGTCTGACAGAAACCTGGCTCTGCCCGATACATATGCTCAGTGTACCCGGTTATACGTGCTTCCGTCGAGATAGGCCAATACCAGCGAACCAAAGGGCCCAGTTCCGAGGTTATGGTGGTGTTGCCATCCTTGTACGAGATGGGACATTTTTGCATGCAGCCCAGCGCTCAGACCTTGACTCTCCCCAATGCGAAAACATATGGGTTGAGCTTGGACTTCCTGCAGACCTGGGTGCTAATCCTATACTCATTGGCTGTCAGTATCGCCCTCCTTCGCAATCCCTACCTGAACTTACCTCATTTTGTGACATGATGACGGATACCCTACGGGCTGTAGACCTCTCATCCGTTGATATATTCCTCACTGGTGACTACAATGCTCACAACTCTGACTGGTGGAGCGGTGACGCTACATCACGCGCTGGAAAGGAACTTTCGCATATATTCTCCAGCTTCAGTCTCTCCCAGCTGGTAGATTTTCCCACTCACACCTCTCCAAACGGAACCCTGTCGTGCCTAGACTTGCTCGCTACCAATCGTCCTCAATCAGTATTCTCTGTCGACGATGCTGCCCCGCTTGGTGCGTCCGACCATTCACAGGTAGTTACCACCCTTTTCTACAGAACTGTAACCCGAACGCCTGCAAAGGAAGTACCATGCTATCCTGCCCGTAGTTCCCCAGCCACTCCATACAATTTTGCGCAAGTGCCACCTTCTGTCTGGGTAGCAGTAAATATGTACCTTTCCTCGCTCAACTGGTATGATCTCATGGACACACCAGATGTCGACGACGCATTAGCCAGATTCTCCTCTTCCTTGAATGATGCATTTTCCCACTACCTGTCGCCTTATCGGAAAATCTCTTCCTCCACCCAGCGAGCTGTATCTAGGAAATATCCTCCGTGGGTTAATCGAGATTTAGTACTTGCCATCAAGTTGAAGTACGAACTCTACAGCCGATATAGGAAGTTCCCAACCCCAGCTAACCAGTCTGCCTTCAAAGTTCAGCGTAACAGAGTACGAAACTTATCTCGATCTCTTCACCGTGACTATTTGGCATCTATACAGGCCAGCATGGCGTCAGGTAACCTTAACATGTACCAGTTTGTTCGTTCTCAGCGGAATCGTCAGCAGGATCGTGGCCTTCCTCACCTCATTGATGAAGGCGGTCATCCAGTTTCTGGCAGTTTCGACAAGGCTACAGTCCTCAACCAGCAGTTCGCCTCCGTTGCTGTGCCGGATGATCCGTCGTTATCACTTCCAGCTCTTCGTGCCCACAGCCAACTTCATGAAACATTTGTTCAGGTCATCACCACAACTGCGGATGTTAGAAAGGCTATCGCCCGACTAAAGTCTCGCCGCAGTCCTGGCTTGGACACCATTACGAATGATGTCCTGAAGAAACTTGCCCCGTCGATTTCGTACCCCCTCTGCCGCATTTTTAATGTGTCCTTTTCGACGGGTAAATTTCCAGCAGCATGGAAACTCGCGAAGGTTGTTCCGGTTTACAAGAGCAAAGGCCCCAAGTCACAAGCCAGCAATTACCGTCCTATCTCCTTGTTGTCCTGTGTATCGAAACTATGTGAGCGATTATTCTTTGATAAGCTTTATGCTCATGTGTCGCCGGCCCTTGCCCCAGTCCAATCTGGTTTTCAACGAGGAGACTCAACCACCATGCAGCTGACACGCCTTGTGCAGGACATTGTGGCCCTTCGTCATGACCACCAACATGTTGGCATGTGTTTTTTCGACCTAGCCAAGGCGTTTGACACGGTATGGTTCCGTGGACTCCTAGCTAAATTATCTGCGATGTACAATGTTTCCGGAGCGTCTCTGGCGTGGATTACGGACTACCTAACAGATAGAACGCAATCAGTGTCAGTCGAAGGGGTACTCTCAGACCCACTGCCTGTGAAGTCGGGAGTCCCCCAGGGATCTATACTGGGGCCTCTACTATTCTTGTTGTATATAAACGATCTACCTGACTGTATAGATGGTTTGTCACTATTTGCTGATGACACAGCCCTCATTCAGTTTGACGCTGACATTGCAAACCTGTGTACGAAGCTTCAGACTGGAATCAATGTTGTTCATGAATGGATGTTGTCATGGCGTCTGAAACCCAATATCTTGAAAACAGAAATAGTCTTTCTCCCTCAAATAGACCACCCTCCTACATTTACCCTTCCCGGACTTGATTCGGCTATTAATATTACTATTGTAGATACGCACAGGCATTTGGGTGTTGTATTTGACTCGCAATTGTCCTGGAATTCTCACGTAGATTTTGTATGCAACAAAGTTAGCAAATCTGTAGGTTGCCTGATGTCTCACTGCTCCCACTTGTCTCCCGAATGTATTCGTCTCTTTTATAAATGCTACCTCCTTCCTATCTTTCTGTACTGCGCCACTGCTTGGCATTCCCTGCTTAGTAAATCTGCTGTACAGACACTAGAAATACATCATAAACGTGTGTTGAAAATTATTTTTCGTAAACCCACTCTTTTCCCCTCTACTGATCTATATAGTTTGGCCTCCACCAGCCCCATCTCTATCCTGTCGCAGAGACAGTCATGCGTTCTGGTCCATCGTATTAAACTGAACATTGTCCCTGAACATCTCACCAAGTATAATTGGTTTACTTTCGCACGGGACACTCGCAATGGCATAGTACTTCCCAGAGCTTTGTCAACTATGTTTACCAAATCTCCTATCTTCTCTGCATACTCGTATTGGCTCAAGCTGCCCATGGAAATGAAGACAATATCCAATATTAGACAGTTCATAGACCATGTTAAATGTCATGCCACGTTGTAGGCTCGCTCGCCTCTTTTGCTAGCTTATCTCGCCGCTCTCCACCATGGTCAACATAGCGATACATTTCACCCCGCTGATGCATTATTTTCTTCCGATTATCATCTTCTTTCCTTCATTCTTTCTTCTTTTTTTCTTCTCTTGCCATGGCTGGCTAACGCCCCCTCCTTTGCATTGGCTTCTGCCATTGGACGGTGAAATAATAATATTCATTGTAACTACCTCCAGACCGGCCTGGTGCCGGCTGAGCTGACTCGGAAATCGCACGAAAAACTACGGAGCTCGAAAACGTCCAACCGTACAGCTACTGTGGTATATATTGGGTAGTATGTGTTACATAGCAGATACCAGTGTGGATAATGACTCAATAATTATGTTGTTTGGTGTGAGTTTGAAATGATGAGGGTGTAGATGTGGGTGCATGAGAGTGTGTGTGTGTATGTGTGTGTGTATGTGTGCGTGTATGTGTGTGTTTCAAATCTTTATTCTCACGATAGCCAGTGGCCAATAAGAGATAATAGTGTAAGAAAGGAGAAAGAGTGAAAAAGAAGTGGGTGGGCAGAGCCTAGGGGTTAATGACTACTTAAGTGTACGGGCAGGGGTGGTCGCTACACGAGCATACAGAGTTGTGCAACAGCAGGGGTATCTGGGATTTGAGGAGAGTACGAGAAGGTGTTGTTGTTGTTGTTGTTGTTGTTGTTGTTGCTGCTGCTGCTGCTGCTGGTGTTGTTGTTGTTGTTGTTGTTGTTGTTGTTGTTGCTGCTGCTGCTGTTGTTGTTGTTGTTGTTGTTGTTGTTGTTGTTGTTGTTGTTGTTGTTGTTGTTGTTGTTGTTGTTGTTGTTGTTGTTGTTGTTGTTGTTGTTGTTGTTGTTGTTGTTGTTGTTGTTGTTGTTGTTGTTGTTGTTGTTGTTGGTGTTGTGCTTTTATTTATAGTTGTTCAACCAAACAGGCAGTGATGCCTTCTCACAAGGAGACGACTTAGAAGAGGAGAGGGCAGAAAAAGAATGGGAAGGGGAGAAAAACAGGCACGAAAGGGAGATAGAATGGAGAGGATAATTTTGTATAGATTAAGTAGCAGGATTAAGATCCAGATCTTTGGCACAGTACAAAAAGCGGTTTAGGCAACTGGGAGAATAAGCAGGTCTTGCGAACGCAATGCATCACGCAACTGCTTCTTCTCTCCAATGGATCGAAGTTCGGCCGAGAGACTGTTCCACAATACGCTTCCCACAAACTCGATTGACGATCGGCTATAAGGGCCTATTTCGAAGGGTATTTGCAGGAGAAGTGTGTGTGTGTGTTTGTGTGTGTGTGTGTGTGTGTGTGTGTGTGTGTGTGTCCCATATGGTGCATTGGTATGTGCAGCGATTTCCAATCGATAGGTTGAGGGTTAGATTCCCGACGATTATAGTCACACGTTTTCCTTCTCTTTCTCAGACTCCTCTTGACTTTTCTTTCATTCTCCTGGGTGGTTACCAACAGCCAGTCCCAGACCACCATGCCGGCAGGGCAAAGCCAGAACCTCAAACTTAGTGGTACTGACCGAATCAGCGTGTCCAAGGACGAGGGTGTCCGAGACCAGTGCATCACTTGTCTGGACTGTGGAGTTCAGAAGGAAGAGGGTGTTTGCCGCGAGGACCTCAAGGACTGAGTTGTCCCCTGCACGATCATAAAGGTGCAGTGCGCCAGTAGCGTATCCCTCTCTCAGCATGTCCAGCGCCGAACGGATCTTGCCTTTCGTCATGAAGGAGGCGAATTGAAGAAGAGCATGAGCTACGCATAACGGCAACAAGGAATGCCGAAAGTTACTGGATGATGACGAAACTAGTAAGACTATTGGGCATACCCGCCTTACTGCAACCCGACGACGCAAAGCAACAGA